>NW_004444106.1:875547-904266 GCF_000243295.1 Trichechus manatus latirostris | reverse complement strand
TGTTAACCATTGTCATAGGGCAACATTTTGTAGTAACTGTTAAATGAGAAACTATTTTGTTCTGTAAGCCTTCATCTTAAGTGAGAATAACAGCATAATTGGAAGAGTGTAGTCAATGTCACTGAACTGTGTATGCAGAAATTTTTGAAACGGTGTATCTTCACCACAAAAAAAAAAAAGAAGGTTGAGAATTTAGAGGGTTAATATGTTGTGGGGTTGTTAACCAATGTCATAAAACAACATGTATACTACTGTTTCATGAGAAATTATTTGTTCTGTAAGCCTTCACCTGAAGTACAATAAAAAACAAAAAGAAGAGAAAATATTACAGGGCACCACATGTAATAAAGGTAAATACTGCATCATGAAAAAAAAAAAAAAGAATAAGGCTTGCTAGAAGCAAATACCCTAGATAACTTGTGAATAAAATGTCTTAGGTTCAAAATAAAAAAAAAAAAAATTTTCTCCCATTCTTTGGGTTGTCTTATCACTTTCTTGATGGTGTCCTTTGAAGTACAAAAGTTTTTAATTTTGATAAATTCCACTTTATCTACTTTTTCTTTTGTTGTTTGTGCTTTTGATGTCCTATCTAAGAATCCATTGCCAAATCCAAGTTCACAAAGATTTTCTCTTGTGTTTTCTTCTAAGAGTTTTATAGTTTTAGCTTTTACATTTAGGTCTTTGATTCATTCTAAGTTAATTTTTGTATATGGTGTAAGGTAGGGGTCCAAATTCATTCTTTTGTGTGTGTCTGTCTAGTTGTCCCAGCACCATTAGTTCAAAAGACCATTCTTTCCCTATTGAATGGACTTTTGTTGAAAATCAATTGACCGTAGATATATGGGTATATTTATGGACTCTCAATTTTATTCCATTGGTCTTTATGTCTGTCCTTATGCCAGTACCATGCTGTCTCGATTAGTGTGTTGTTGTTGTAAGGTGCCATCGAGATGGCTCCAACTCATAGTGACCCTGTGTACTACAGAACAAAACACTGCCCAGTCCTGCGCCATCCTCACAATCATCGTTATGTTTGAGCCCATTGTTGTGGCCACTGTGTCAGTCTATCTCATGTAGGGTCTTCCTCTTTTTTGGTGACCCTCTACTTTACCAAGCATGATGTCCTTCTCCAGGGACTGATCCCTCCTGATAACATGTCCAAAGAACATGAGATGAAGTCTTGCCATCCTTGCTTCTAAAGAGCATTCTGGATGTACTTCTTCAAGAAAGATTTGTTCTTTCTTCTGGCAGTCCACGGTATATTCACTATTCTTCGCCAACACCATAATCCAAAGGCATCAGTTCTTCTTTGGTCTTCCTTGTTCATTGTCCATTTCTCATGCATATGTGGTGTCATGTATATGACCAAGGCCGTATTTTCCAACTACTGATCCTTTGATTACTGTAGCTTTGTAGTAAGTTTTGAAATTGCAAAGTGTGAGTCCTCCAACTTCGTTCTTTTTTTCAAGATTGTCTTGGCTCTTCTAGGTCCCTTGAATTTTCGTAGAAATTTTAGGATCAGCTTATCAATTTTTGCAAAGAAGTCAGTTGGGGTATTGATAGGGATTGTGTTTGGGGGGTATTGCCATCTTAACGATATTGTCTTCTGATCCATGAACATGGATTGTTTTTATTTTTTAGATCTTCTTTAACTTCTTTCAACAATGTTTTGCAGATTTCAGAGTATCAGTTTTGCACTTGTTAGGTTACATTAGTATTTTTTGAAGCTTCTTAGATGATTCTACTGCGCTTTCATAATAATATCAATAGCTATCATGTCTTCAGTGCTTTTGTGCCAGGCCCTGTTGTATCTCCTTTATTCCTCACAATAATCCTATGAGCCTCAGGCCCGTGGGTCTTTTTATGGGTTAGGAAAAGGAGGCTCAGAAAGGTTAACTAACTCATGTGTGGTCACACAGCTAGTGAGATCTTGTCTGGCTGTGACTCCACAGTCTGGCCTCTTAACCTCTGCTTCTGATTACTTACCTTTCCGTGCACATTCCTTTTTAAAATACTTTTGAGCCATGGCACATGCAGGTCCTTTTTCCTGGAATGCTCCCCCTTCTCCTTGTTAGCATTTAATAAATTACCACTTATTTTTTGACGCTCACTTCAAATGTCACCTCGTTTGAGTGGCTTTCCCTGATTCCTCCTTCTCACCCCCTGTCCTCAGCTATCTGTGCTGCTGTATCTGCCTCTGCTACAACACATCTACTGTTATTTTAGGATTAGCATTGTGGCTGCTTTGAGATAGGCTGCAAACTCTCTGACACTCCTTCTATACAGAGGTGGGGTCATGTGCCCTCCCTTTGAGTCGGGGCAGACTTGTGACTTTAGTGGAAATGAGAATATGTGGCTGAGTCCTTAAAGGTCATATGACATCTGCGACGTTTGCTAGAACACTCATCTCAGAGCACTGAGCCACCACGTAAGAAGTCTGACTACTCTGCAACAGTCCTGTTGGGGAGGCTACATGTGGCGTGGATCAGCTGAGCCTACCTGTCAACTCTCCCAGCGCAGGCACCACTGAGAGTGAAGAAGCCATCTTGGAAATGGACCTTTCTTAACCCCAGCCATTCCAGTCACCCAAGCCTTTTGAGTCACCTCAGATGAGGCCTCACACATCATGGAACAAAGAAGATCCATCCTGGTGTGCCTTTTCCAAATTCCTCAACTATAGAGTCTGTAAGTATAATCAAATGGTTGTTATTATACACCTTAAGTTTTGGGGTGGTAAATACTACACAGAAGTAAATAACCAGAACAGTTGGTTTGTATATCTGTCTCCCCTAACTAGACTATGAACCCTTTGAAGTCAGAGATAGCATTAAATTCATCTTTCTATCCCCCAGTTCCCAGCACAGGGCGTAGCCCAGAGTAGGTGCTCGTGAGTGTTTTTCGAGTAAACTAATGAAATTGTGCATGGTCCACATTGCTTTGAGTTGGAGTTCTGCTGAAAACCTGCCTCACCAACATGGCAGACATGTATAAAACTGGGCTGCAAGAATTATAAATGCACACACCTGAGGCCCTAGCAATTCTACTTATAGGGATTTATCCTTTAGGTACTCGTATACATGCCAGATAAGGTATACATAACACTTTTCATTGCACTGTGTTTATAAGAGCAGAAGCCTGGAAACAATTTAAGTGTTCTTCTGTAGGGGGTGGTTAAGGAGCCTGGTCGCGTAACGGTTAAGTGTTCAACTGCTAACCGAAGGTTGGCAGTTTGAACCCACTCAGTGGCTCCGCAGGAGAAAGACCTGGTGACTTGCTCCCATAAAGATTACAGCCTAGAAAATCCCATGGGGTAGTTCTTCTGTGTTACATGGGGTTACTATGAGTCAAAATCGACTTGATGGCACCCAACAACAACAACAACTCACAGCTATAAAAAATGTAACAGTATTGAATGCTTTCCAGGATATGCTCGTTAAGTGAAAAAGGCAAGTGCATCGCAGTGGGAATTATATCGGTACTGCTATGATATGAATTTCTAGTAAGCATCCTTTTCTTCAAGGGAACATGGGAGGATTACACTTCCTTATCCTTTTTTCAGTTAGAGGGTCACATGACCATTTATGGCCATGAGTCGTTAGTGGGAGTGTTGTGGGTCACTCCCACGTCGAAGCACTGGACTGATGGTATAAGAGTCGCCAGTGCACTCTGCTCTGGCACATTCACCAAAGGGGTCTTGTGCCCCAGATGGCATGGCTGCAGGATGGTGGAGCCTCCGTCAGTCTGGGCCATTAGATTACTGCAGGAAGTCAGTTGCCCAAGTACCGTGAACTCCTAGCAAACTTTGTGTGAGAAACGATTAACTATGTGTGAGTTAAACTATTAAGATTTGCTTGTCCCTGAAGCATAGTGTATATCCTACTGATACAGGTGCTGCTTGTATAAACGGGAGGAGGGGAACATATCTATGTATTGGCTATATATGTGCTTGTATGTGCCTAAAATATTTTTGGAAGAATACATAAACATTAACACTGGTTACCTCCAGGAAGGAGAATGGAGTTGAGAGGGAGACTTTTCCCTGTAAGTACTTTAATACTTTTTGAATTTTGAAGCATGTATTACCTTTTCTAAAGTAACTGATAACAATACATATGCTGCAGATTTGATTTGGTTCCTTAGTTTGGAGATTTAGGGTCATGGTTTTGTGGGACATCCCAGTTAATTGGCCTCATAATGTGTTTAATGCCTCTGTTCTACTTTCTAGTTCATTGTGAAGTGCCTGGGGTGTTAAAAGCTTGCAAGCGGCCATCCAAGGTGTAACAATTGGTTTCTGTTTGCTTGGAGCAACAGAGGAAGGAGAGTCAGGAGTAGGAGTATATGGAATGTGTGGTAATTGCCTCCATGAACAACTGCCTCCTTTGCCATGAGACCAGAAGAACTGGATGGTGCCCAGCTACCCTTATTGAACGTTTTGATCAAATATTCCATAGAAGAATCCTACCAAAAGGGGAAATGCAGAACAGAATTTAAAATTCTCATGGAGTCTAGACTTTCTGGAGCCATGGAGGCCCCTGAAATTATTGCCCTGAGATAATCTTTAAACCTTAAACAAAAAATATTCCCTGAAGTCTTCTTAAAACTAAGCAATAGTTTAGCTTAACTAGTAAAGAATGTCTGCCTTGAGCATTATGCTATTTTAAGATCTATCTATATGGGATCACACTGACAACAGCAACTCGAAAGGTTAGATAGGAACCTTAGGGGGCAGTGAGTTTATGTTAATGTGGGAGGAGCAACTCAGAAAAGGAGGGTGAGAATGGTGGCACAACTCGAACAGTGTAATCAATGTCACTGAATTGTACAGGCAGAAACTTCAATTGGTGTGTGTTTTTCCTGTGTATATTCTGAATAACAACAATAAATTAAATTACTTAAAAAAAACAATATATGTGCCACAGACTTTGACTTGGACCAGAATTTCCCAAACTTCAATTATTCACATTCCATCTTTAACATTTTTTGCCATATCCTGTACTATTACTAACTTAATATTCTTCTTTAAATAGATGATTTTTAAAAACAAATTTATTTAAAAGGAAATTTTATTTTGCCATCATAAATCGATAACAGGTATCATTTTCCATATATAGGAGATAATCATGAAAATGAATGTGATGGAAACAAACAGCATTTTGTAAGTTTGGTAAGATTCTTTTTTCTCGAGAGGCTCTGAATCTGAGACCAGTCTTTATGTGTTGATAAAGGAGATTAGTGGTGTTGGAGTATTATAGAGGTGTGAAAGAGATATTGTCACCAAACTGAGACTCTCCCATAACTAGAAGGTTTTTTATTGAAAGGGAACAATTTTCTAACTATGCAAAACCAAAACCAAAACCAAAACTGTTGCCATTGAGTCGATTCAGACTTATGGTGACTCCATGTGTTACAGAGTAGAACTGCTCTGTAGGGTTTTCTTGGCTGTAACCTCATGGAAGCAGATAACCAAGTCTTTCTTCCACGGCACTGTTGAATAGCTTTGAAGTGCCAAACTTTAGGTTAGTAGCTGACAGCAAATTGTTTGCACCACCCAGGGACCATTTCTTAATGTGCAACTCAGTGTTACTTAATGCTGTATCCATTTTCACCAAAAATTATCTTGGGTACCATCTAAAATTATCATTCAAATTATCGGTCCATGTCTGTGGTAGAGAGAACCAGTGCTCTACAAATATCCATGCACTCCCCTAAATTTCTCAGCTTTCTCAGTCACATGAGTTTGGAATCATGTGACTAGTCCTGGCCAATGGCTTATGAGAGGTGTGTCACTTTAGGTCTGAGGCAGCTAAGAGCTGGTGCTTCCTCCATCTCCCTCTAGGTTGGAGGCCATGTGTCCCATATATCACAACCACAGGTCCAGACTTTGCATGAGTGAGAGATAAACTTACTGTGTTAAGCCATTGAGGTTTTAGGGTTTCTTTGTTACTGCAGCATAGCTTAGGCTATTCTGACTGTTGTGGATATGTGGATATTGTAGATATGTTCCCACATTTGGGGAAATAGTATCTTTGAAGAACTCTTATTCAGCATTGGACCTCTAGAATCACATCGCTTTCCCAGCTGGGTCCCTTATTTTCTCCTTCTCTTCTTCCTCCTCCTTTCCCTACTCTCATTCCCTCCCACCCCCGTTCCTTTTCCCTTCCTCATGAATTCAGCTAACTCCCTGACTCTGATTACCTACCATCACTATGGGCTCTGCTTACAAAGTCATAGCTTAAGGACTTTAAAGGACTCTATAAATTAGTCAGGCCAGCACCCCTGCTAGCATCTACTTGCATACCTGCAGGGATGGGAAGCTCACTTCCTCTCAAAGTGGTCCTTTCCATCACTGGACGGCTCCATTCATGAGGAAAATCTTTCTTAGATTAACCAGACAGCACTTCCACCCTGGCCATTTCCCCTGTTCTCCATCCAGAGTCCCACAGAATGGCCCTTCAGAGGTCCAGCACCTCCCAGGTCGTCTCTTCCACAGTGAGGCTCTTTTAAGCTTCAAGGAAGACCTGCGCCCTTTGGAGGCTCAGGACCATGTGCATCGTGGTGGGACTGAGCCTCAGGCCCACAGCACAGGTGTGCAGTCAGTTTATCATAACTTTTAATTTGGGCCTCATTCTTATGGGTGGTGGGAAAATCCTAAGCCAGTTGGCATTCCTTCTTTTCCTGGGAGTTGCCTCTAAGTTCTGCAGGTGGTCCAGGGGCTGGGGAGGTGCACCCTGGGTGGTACAAACAAGTCGTTGAAGGTTGGGCCATACCCGCTGCTGTGGCACTTTTTATTGCTCCCACCCAAGTTTGAGGGATGCTTCTTGCTGCCCCTGTGTGCCAGCTCCTGGGTACATTGAGATCAGCTGTGTGCCTGAAGTCTAAGGTCACTGAGAAGTCACTGGGAAGTCCCTTCACCACGCCCACATTGTACCTGGGTGCCCAGGACTCAGTCTGCAGCTCCAGTCCGTGTGTGAGCATGGAGAATTCTCTCTCAGAGCCTTTCCCAGCTGTGTCGCCTAGATACCCCACCCAGCCCTGCCCTCACACCCTATCCTAACCGGGCCCCTTTCTCAGGGACTCATCAGGGTCCTTTGCTTCCCCTCCACTTCTTCTCCCCCAGTCCTGGCATGGGGGCTGGGGCAGTGCTGGAAGCCTGACATACCTGATCCTCTTGGTCTTTACAATGACCCCCACATGTTAGATCCCACTTATGTTTCATTTTTAATAGAGGGTGAAAGTGAGGGCCAGAGGAGAAGGGCACAGTAGAGTTAGAGTTAAACCCGGATGCTCCTTTCTCCCGAGTTTAGGCTCCTTCATTGATACCCAGCTGCTTCTCAGCAAACACACCTGGGAAGGTTACTGAGCTGCAAGCGTTCTGGGACCCTGAGAGACCACATGGGAATGTTCCGGCAACACGGGCCATGACCGTGTCCTGGGAAAGATACTCAAGCTCTCCCTCTGCCTTCAGGGTTCTGGCAGAAGTGCTCGGTCTCTTTTGAGTGAACATAAAGCTCTTGTATTAATCTTACACGTATTTACTGAGTCCCTCCTATGTTCCAGGTGCTGGACTAGGTGCTGGGGCCACAGCAGTGAACAAAAAGACTAGGATCACTGTCCTTGTGCAGCTAACATTTTTATAGGTGGAAGCAGACAAAAAACAAGTCAACAAGCAAATAAGGAAGCTGGTTTAGAGCTGGCATAGGTCCAGGGAAGGAAGTGGATTAGCACGTGTGACAGGTGGTTAGGGAAAACCCTCCTGAACAGGGACATTTGGACTAAGACCCAAGGGTACAATAGCAGCTGAGTGAAGCCCTGGGAACAGTGTCCCAGGCTGGATGGCACAGCAAGGGTAGTGGCAGCAAGGAGGCAATGAGCTCGGTGTGTTTGAGGGACAGAGAGGAGTCAGGTGTGGCTGGAGGGTTGTGAGCCAGCAGGAAGAACTGTGCGAGATGAGGATGGAGAGCTAGGCAGGGGCCAGATCAGAAGCGTCTTTTTTTTTTTTTTTTTTTTTTAAGGGATTTATTGTGTTTTCGATGAAGGTTTACACAGCCATTTAGGTTCCTATTCAACAATTTGTACACAAATTTTTAAGTAACATTGAGTACATTCTTCACAGTGCATGAACATTCTCATTATTTCCATTCTGGTTGTTCCGTTCTCATTAATCTAGTTTCCCTGCCCCCTTATATTCTCATCTTTGTTTTAAAATAATTGTTGGCCATTTGGTTTCATATAGGTGATTTTTTAAAGGAGCACAGTACTTATGGGTGATAGTCACTATTTTTTGAGCCAACTTGTTATGTAGCTGCAAGGTGACCTCAGGGGTTAGTTTCGGTTCAAGGTTTGAAGGGTATCTCAGGGCAATAGTCTTGGGGAGTCCTCCAGTCTCAACCAGTCCAGTATGTCTGATTTTTCAATTTTTTTAAGGAATTTGAGGTTCTGTTCCACATTATTCTCCCATTCTATCAAGGTCTATCTATTGTGGCCCCGATTAGAACTGTCAGTAGTGGTAACTGGGCACCATCTAGTTCTTCTGGTTTCAGGGTGGATGAGGCTGTGGCTCATGCAGTCTATAGTATTTGTCCTGTAGACTAGTTTCTTCTCTGAGTCTTTGGTTTCCTCAGGAGGGTCTTTGTGTCAGCCACTGTACAGGCAGGAAACAGACTGCACATTTAGGGGAGTAATTGAGGAAGTTTAATTTATGGAGTTGTGAGTGGGGTAGAAGGACACTAATAAAGGACGATGAAGCACCTTGGGGCTAGTGGCAGTGAAGCACTGCTACTACCCCAGGCCTGATGGGGCCAGGGAGGAGCAGATATAGGAACCCAGAAAGAGTTACAACTGTAGGAGAGGGCCTGAAGCTTTCGTCAGAGGGACACAGCCACTGCCAACCCACAGCGGAGCAGAGAGGAAGCCGGAGGAGTAAGCCTTGGCTCTCCCTTAATAGAAGTGTGAGCCTCAGTTTCCACATCTATAAAATGGGGCTAATAATAATATCTACCTCATAGGACTATTGCAAAGATAAATACCCTTGCCTCTCTCTCCTCTGACTCCCTGATCATCTGCTGGTGTCTCCTTCCTCCCCACCAGAGGCCAGGGGGCAAAGGTGGGTGCAGTCCTTCAAGGCCAGCCTCCCAGGGGGACCGCACAGGGTGGAGAAGGATGGAGCGTGATGGGGGGCAGTGGGGAGGACAGGGAATCTCCAGCACTGTCATGTAAAAGTGGGAGCAAGAGGGTTTAAGCTGGGGAGTGACCCAATCTGGAATCACATTTTACAGAGATCTGTCTGGCTGCTGTCTGGAAGAGATGGGGAGAGGGCACGATGAGAGCAGTTAGGAGGCTGTTCAACATGTGCAGGTTGGTGATGATGGTAGCTTGGACCGGAGAGGCAGACGTGAGGATAGATAGAAGGACATGAGCTCGGGATTACATTGTGAGGTGGAACTGGCTGGACTTGCTGTGGATTGGATGTGGGGTGGGATGAGGGCACATGAGAAAGGGCTGTGAGGAAGAGGAAGAATGGGCCACTCAGCCTTAGCCTTACTTGAAGCTTAGCAAGCTCACAGCTATGTGGGTGTGAAAACTTTATCCTCTGGACTAGCCCCTTTCCCCGCCCTTGCTTCACAGGGAAAGGGGATTTGGATGAGATCCTTAGGACAACCCCAGGTGGCAGGTGTCTTCTTTGCAGGTGAGAAATTTAGGCTCCAGAGAGTCTAAGCTACCTGCCCACGGTCATCTGGCAAGTGGTTGGCAGATGGGGGTTTGGACCTGGGTCTGCCTGACTCAAGAGCACCCCATGAAGAATGACCTGGGGTTGGCTCTCCTGCCTTCCACTTCAGCTGCAAGCCAGCTGCACACGAGCTTTGCTTCAGAGATGAGCTATAAGCTCATCACCAAGGGTCCCTGTGGGCACGTGGTTTGGGGCTGCCTGGGGCAGAGCAGGAGCTCCCAGCAGAAAGTTTTCCCCCATTATTAAAGAATTGAGGGATAAAGAAGGAGACTAACATTTATAAAGCTTATTCATTCATCTACTCATTCTTTAATTCAACGTGTTCCTGAATTCCAGGCGTCTTGCTGGGCACATTATTTGCATTATCTCATTTAATCCCCCAAACAACCGGACTAGGGTAGGCACCCTGGTTCACCCTCATTTTGCAGAGGAAATGGAGAGTCAGAGAGGGGAAGTGACTTGCTCAGGGTAACAGACCCACCCTCTGTCTTCCAGTTCACCTCTTCCCGATGGCATTGCCCACCGAGTGTAAGGCCTGCTGGATGGCAGATTGTAGAATGCAGTGGTTAGAAACAACCAGGCTGTCATCATTCAAATCTTGGAGTCTCCTAATGGAAGTGTGAGCCAAGCTTCCAGATCTGCAAAATGGGGTTAGTAATGGTATGTACCTCATAGGGCTATGTGAAACATACAAATGACTGAGCAGAGCAAGGGTTCAAAGCACTTCCATTAATACTGTGGTTTCGCTTCCCGGAACCAATGTCAAACTCAAGTGCCTTGAGGGAGGACCCTCAGCCATCTCTGGGCTCCCACTGTCATCAAGTATCGGATCAACCTTGTTCCCTTCCCTGAGATGCTGCCTGACACCAGGCCCTGGGGTGGGCACAGGGATGGGAGCACAGGCCCTGACTTCAAGCTGTCACCCCTTGTGGGGGAGGCAGATGCAGACATAGGCATGCACATCAGAATGTGACAGGTACGCTTGTAAAGGGGGGCTCAGATAACAGCGGTGATAACAGCACCCCCCCTGCCCCAGTCACGTTTGAGGGCATAATCTAGTTTTATTGATTTCTCAGCACTTAACCACTATCCAAAATCTTGGGTGCATTCCTTGGTCGACTTGTCTGTTGCCTGTCTTCATCAGGAAGTACCGTGTTCACCGCTGTCTCCTCACTATCTAGCGTAGTGCCTGGCACTCCAGAAATACTTGGTGGGAGTGTGAATGGGTGATTGGATGAAATAAAACCCACTGCCAGTGCTCTGCCTCCCGACACGGAGGGGAGGGGTAGGAGACAAGGTGGGGAAGGGCTGGGTGGGCTCAGCTGCTGAACTGCCTGGCCCCTGCACACAGGGACCCGTGCAGCCAGGCTATCAGGGATGCAGCAGGGACTGCAGCCTGGGACACTTTGAAGGCTGGTCCCCCCACTTTCCCACCAGCTCTGGCACCTGTTTGAGGCTCTGCTCCTGGAGGTCGTGGGAGAATTTCAGGTGCGAGGTGGGATGGAGGGACTGGGCAGTGGACTGTGGACAGGTGGCCTTCAAGAAGTCTCTTGAGGCCTCAGTGTCTTCATCTGTAAGATGGGAAACTCTCATACTATCCACTGCCCACTTAGCCATATGATGGAGCCCTTAAGCCTATGGGCTCTGGGTTGGCCTTAATGGCTTAAAACCTGGGCCTCAGTTATTCCCTGTCTATGAAGTGGGGATAAACATTACTAACCTCAGGGCTTCTGGCAGGCAAGGTGAGACCACGGATGCGAAGTGCCTGGCAAAGAGAAGAAACCTCTGTCAGTGTTGGGCACTGCTGGTTCAGGAGCCCGGGACCTGCTCCCAGCAGTTCTAGCCTCGGCCCTCAGTTTTCCCTGGGACCTTCTAGAAGCAGCCTCAGCGCCGGCTTTTCCAGGGTCTCTCGGCCGCTGGGCTGCAGCAAAACTGCTTCCCTCGCTGCTTCCAACATGATTCTTAAAAAAAAATTGAAAAACCTTTCCTGGATTGTTGCCTGCGGCCGATACTATTTAAATTAACTTATAAAACCATTTCCTGCACCCCTTACTTCGCCCCTTAGCCTTTTTCTCAGAGGCGGGAAGAGAAAACCTTTTTAGGAAAAAGCTGCGGGAGGCGGTTCTCTGCTCCACCTTCCTTCCAGCGGATGCCAGACCTAGAGAAGCTAAAGTTTGCAGCCCGAGAGCCGCTGGCGGAGCGCGGGAAAGTAGCATTTAGGGCCAGTTGCTAGGGAACGCGCGGAGGCGAGGCCCCTCCCGCAGGGGGGCTCCAGAGGCGAGCTTGCCTGGAGCCTGGGGCGGGATGGCCCGCGTCGGGTCCAGCAGCCGCCCGGCGCTGCATTGCTGCGCGCTGCCGGTAGAGGGCAGCAAGGCCCTGCAGATGCCAGGACGCCAGCTCGGCCTCGCGTACGCGGACCACGTCCCGGCAGCGGCGGTGCGATGGAAAAGCCTGTAGCGGCGCGGACGACCTGAGCGCGGCTCTGGCTGCAGGGGCCGGAAGTCGTCCGCCCCAGACCCACCTCTCCCCACCCTCAGCTCTAGCTGTTGGTGGTAAGCTGGGACCAGCGTTCGTCGAAAGCAGCAGCTGACGCCCTTTCCTCCTTCTCACTTTCTTCTCTCCCATAATTCATTAATTTACAGATCTTTTCTTCCTTCATTCCTTCAACATCCCCCTACTACTTTCCCCCTCTCTCTTCCTTCCTTTCTTCCTCTTCCTCCCCGCTTCCTTTCTTCACTTTCATTCTTTTTTCCCTCTTATCCACCACCCATCCATTCTTCTGCCTTTCCCTCCATCCATCCACCCACCTACCCTTTGCCTTTATTTTTATTGTTTCCTTCTTTCCTTCCACCCGTCCACCTATCCATCCATTCTTCCAACTTGCTTTCTTCTTTCCAACCTCTGCTCTTCCTTCTTACATTTATTCCTCCATCCATCCACTCATCCACCTTTGCATTTATCCATCATCCATCATCCATCCATCCATCCATCCATCCATCATCCATCCATCCATCCATCCATCCATCCATCATCCATCCATCCATCATCCATCCATCCATCCATCATCCATCATCCATCCATCCATCCATCCATCCATCCATCCATCCTTTCTTCCTCCCCCGTTTCTTGTGTCCTTTCTCTCATTGGCTCACCCAGAGTGTGTATTCTAGAGTCATTCTGACTCGATTTGAATTCTTCCACCAGCCAAAGGTCTCTGGGCAAGTTGTTATCTTTTCTGCCTCACACTTTCCGTGTCTGTGAAATGAGGATGATGGACTAGTCTCTCAGGGTTGCTGTGGGGATGAAATCCCACAGTCCACAAAGGAATCCTACCCAGGGCGTGACACAGAAGAGACCAATGCATGAAGTGACCTGTCTCTTCATCTGACTCCCTGGGTCTCTACTCTGGCTGCACATAGAATCACTTGGGGAGATTTTTAAACAATACCAAATAACCTCCCTTCTCCAGAAATTCTGGTGGGCCCAGACACTGGTATTTTTGAAAGCTCTGTAGGTGATTCAAATGGGTGGCCATGGTGGAAGGCCCCTGGGAAGACTGTTTTTAACTGATGCCAGCTGGTGCCTGGCTGTGTGCCAGGGGAACCACAGGGGAGTCGAGGGACTGGGGACTTAACTCTGCCCTACACCCACTCTGCCTGTCTCACATCCCCCCAGACGTCACCTGGACTCCAGCCTGTGCAGCGCTCAGCCTTCCCTCCACGCGAGAAGCATGTTTACGTCTCCAGGCCTTTGTACACGCTGTTCTCCCTGCTTGGCATGCTTTACAGGTACCTGGAAAATACCTTCTCACTCCTTAGCACTTGGGCCAAATGCCCCTTTCTGAGCAGTGCCCCCGGCCACGTTCCCCAGGCAGCACCGCACACCCTCTATTGCCATTGCTCGTTTTTCAAGTCTGTCTACTCCTGTGTGTAGGAGCTTCCCAAGGGCAGGGCCTGGTTCGTCTCTGAGTGGCCCAGGCGGCGTCCAGAGCAGACACTGATGCAGGTTTATGTGCTGATGTTTCCGCTGTTAGGACTTCTGTTAATCAAACCCGCCGAGAGTAACAGCAGCAAATCCGACCTCCCCTCCCCAGGTCAGCCCCTCAAGTGGTGCTGTGGCCCTTTGGGTGAGACTGCTTCCGGGGCGTGCTACCCCTCTCTTGAGGGGGAGATAGTGAGGTCTTGGGGCCCAGAAATATGTATTGAGAGGGAAAATGTCCTGCCTCCAGCTGGCAAAATGGCCACACTTCACCTGCAGACCCATTTTGTCTGGCAACACGGTGATAATTTCCCCCCCTAAGATTAATTGTCAATATTTTGAAACTGGAAGATTTCACGTGAAGATGGGGCTTTTCACTGTCTTTTGAAAAACCAAGAGCTCTGCAATGTGAGCCTCCAGTACCTGGCACCAGTGGGCTGGAGTGAGGGATGGCCTCCCCATTAGACAGGCGTGGGCCCCCAGTGGGCTAGAGTGAGGGATGGCCTCCCTGTTAGACAGGTGTGGGCCTCCAGTGGGCTGGAGTGAGGGGTGGCCTCCCCGTTAGACAGGCGTGGGGCCCCAGTGGGGTTCGCGAGGGGTGGCCTCCCTGTTAGATAGGCGTGGGCCCCCAGTGGGCTGGAGTGAAGGGTGGCCTCCCCACTAGACGGGTGCAAGCCCCCAGTGGGCTCAACGAGGGGTGGTCTCCCCATTAGACAGAGGTGGGCCCCCAGTGGGCTAGAGTAAGGGGTAGCCTTCCTATTAGACAGGTGCAGACCCTCAGTGGGCTCATTCACTGGTGTTACTGCCTGGCCTCAGGGGCGCTGGAGTTGAGGAGCTCTGTTGAGACCCTTTATTTCACAGATGAGGAAACTGAGCCCCAGAGAGGGCTGTGGACATGGCAAGGGTCACACAGCAAGTATTTAGAGGATCTGGGATCAGAACTCAGGGCTATCACCTGCCAGCGACACTGAGAGTTCTTATGAGTCTCTTCCCTGGGGAGAGACCTGTTGAGAAGGGGGCTGTAAGCCACAAGAAGCAGAGGGGGAGCTGTGGCTGTTTCACCTGAGAGAAGAGATGCCTCAGGGGATAGGGGGACAATAGTCATTTCCAGGTGGGGAGGAGCAAGGGTGCTCTGTGTGACATTAGGAGCGGCTTTATGGTGCGTAACAGCCAGTGGTCACTGAACGCTTACTATGTGTCGGGCACAACGCATGGTATGTTACAGGTAGCATCACAGCAGCCCAAGGAAATAGGCACATTCTTTACCCCCCTTTTTGTAAGAAACAAAGGCTCAGAAAGGATCAAGTTGCCTAACGTCACTGTGTGAGACGTTACTGGTGACATGAATATTTTGGTCTTTTCTCCTTCCTAACGACACAGGTAAGTACATTTCCCAGCCCCTTGCAGTTAGGTGGAGTCCCTGTTGGTGCAAACAGTTAACATGCTCCAACCTAAAGGTTGGAGATTGAAGTCTACATACAGGCAGCTCGGAAGAAAGGCCTGGTGATCTACTTCTGAAAAATCAGCCGTTGAAAACCCTATGGAGCACAGCTCTCCTCTGACACATATGGGGTGTCCGTGAGTCCTAATCTACTCAAAGGCAACTGGTAGGGGTTGTTGTTGGTGGTGGTGGTGGTGCCGTTGAGTTGGTTCCAACTCACAGCGACCCAGGGTACAACAGAAAGAAACACTGCCCAGTCCTGTGCCATCCTCGCAATTGTTATGCTTGAGCCCACTGGTGCAGCCCCTGTGTCAGTCCATCTCATTGAGGGTCTTCCTGTTTTTCGCTGACCCTCTACTTTACTAAGCATGATGTCCTTCTCCAGGGACTGGTCCCTCCTGATAACATGTCCAAAGTATATGAGACATAGTCTCGCCATCTTTGCCTCTAAAGAGCATTCTGGCTGTACTTCTTCCAAGACAGATTTGTTGGTTCTTCTGGCAGTCCATGGTATATTCAATATTCTTCGCCAACACCATAATTCAAATGTACCAATTCTTCTTTGGTCTTCCTTATTCCTTGTCCAGCTTCTGCATGCATATGAGGTGATTGAAAATATCATGGCTGGGGTCAGGTGCGCCTGAGTCCTTGAAGTGACATCTTTGCTTTTCAAGACTTCAGCTAGGTGTTTTGCAGCACATTTGCCTGATGCAATGCGTTCGTTTGATTTCTTGACTGCTGCTTCCCTGGGCGTTGATTGTGGGTCCAAGTAAAATGAAATCCTTGACAACTCCATTCTTTTCTCCGTTTACCATGATGTCGCTTATTGGTGCAGTTGTGGGAATTTTTGTTTTCTTTATGTTGTGGTGGGTAACAGTTAGGCAGGGTCATGTGACTAGTTCTGGCCAATGAAATGTGGGTGGAAGTGATGGGTGTCACTTGGGTTGGAAGCAGTGAAAAGCCCCTAGTAATTACCATATCTCTCTCTTTTCCTGCACTGGGGGCTGTGGAAGAAGCCTTTGCTGAAGTGGTAGAACCACAGGTCCTAAGCAGTTACCACCCTGATCTGCAGCAGGTTTATATGAAGACAAATAAGCTTTTATTGTGCTGAGCCACTGAGATTTTGGGATTGTTTGTTTCTTTGGCACATATATCCCAGTCTACCTTGATTAATACAGCACACAGCTAAGAAGTAGTATGCCTGGGACTTGAACCCAGACCTCCTGGACTACAGACTCTTTTCTCTTGCATTAGAAGCAAAACCAGGGCAGGTGGGTGCAGATTCCAGTAATTCAAAGACACAGCATCCCCTCCTGCATTTTTAACGTTTCTGAAACCAGGTCTTGTCTTATAATCAATGGCATTTCACAATGGCTGTTGGCCTGGTGGCAGTATGACATAGCTGTCTTTGCCTGATACCTTTTGGAAGGATTAAAAACATGCCAGCATCAAAACTTGCAGAATGGGTGTCTGCTTGAAAGAAAATCTCAGAGAGAATGGCGGAGCCATCTTTTAAGAAATGTCGCATCACCTCCACTCTTGATGATATTGTGTGAAAAACGCGAACGTCAATGACTCTGAGTTGAAAAGGCAGTCATAAGAGTCGAACTCTGAATGTGAAAACCTTTTAGGATACCTTCACCAATTTATTTTGCTGATATTTTCCATTTTACCTATGCACAATAGTGATATAGGATAAAAATCTATGTCTAAATAAGTCTAAAAGAGTTCTTTCAATATTCATAAAATAAAAATTCCAAGGGATAATAAAGCATCGTGTCTTGGTTTAATTGGCGTGTTTTTTCTTTCTTAGTGGTACATAAAAATGCATCCTACAATCAATGGCATCTGAGATTTGCTGAAATATGGTCCCTGTGCATCCCAGGAGGCTGTGCTTGCCACTGTTAGCTGCCTCAGGGGGCCTGGACCCGTCTGGAGCCTCCTTGGGGCTCCATTCTCAGAGGCATCTTCTGTGCCCAGGAACCTGGCTTTGCTTTTCTTCTCTGCAGATTCCGTTTCCGACAGCTCCTGGTTTATGGCTGTTCAGTGGAGCTGATAGAGTTGAGAATAAATGCTGGCTCCACAGAGGGAATGAGGAACACTCAGAATGTAACAAAGAGAAAGACAGAGCGCTCTCCAGGCCCTTTCCAGGGAAATCAAGTGAAATTCCTGGAATGAAGATGAAGGCAGCTGGAGTCTTTTCCTGTCTGTCTTCCTTAGTGTCAGGGTCAGGATTGTAGCTGCAGCTCAGATAGCAGCTCTGTCTGTAGGTCCAGGCTTGAGGAGTGGAATGGGGAGGGAAAGGAGCTACTGATCCCAGTCGTGACCCTCCCCCTCCCTGCTCAAGTGTCATCCTCAACCTTATCCCCACCCTGGCTGTATCAGTCAGCGCAGGCCATGCTACGCTCTAGTACAAGATACCCACTCCACAGTGACATACATCTCCCTGCTCGCACATCAGGGCTAAAGCAAGTCATAAGGCCACGTCTAACTGAAAAGGAAATGAATGCAATCCTACCACAAAGCCAGGAGGAGAGACTGAGTATTTGTGAACAACCCTAATCTAATGACTTTGACATTGACTATGCTCCCGTGCCTGACCACATCCCTGTTTCCAGCCATGCCATTGTTTGTTTCCACCCCATCCCTGGCCATACCCCTTCCCTCAGAATCTCCCCATCCCTGATTATGTCCCCACAAGCAAGGCTGTACTTGTGAGTTCTGATTTTTGTTTGTGAAAATGTAGACCTGAGTCTGAGTCTCTAGCACTACCACATCATCAAACTTGTTGCCATCCGACTCATAGCGACCCTATAGGCTAGAGTAGAACTGCCCCATAGGGTTTCCAAGAAGTGGTTGGTGGATTCAAACTGCCGAACTTTTGGTTAGCAGCCGTAGCTCTTAAGAACTGTGCCACCAGGGCTCCTACCACATTATATTCTACTGCTTATTTCCACGGCCGATTCCCCAGCTGGGTTGTGAGCTCTCATTCCACAGGGTTGTGGCCATTCATTTTGTGTCTCCTATGCCCAGCAATGGTGAGTGCTGGTGGTGTAGTGGTTAAGAGCTCGGCTGCTAACCAAAGGGTTAGTAGTTCGAATTCACCAGCTGCTCTTTGGAAACCCTGTGGCAGCAGTTCTACTCTGTCCTATGGGATGACTATTAGTCAGAATTGACTCTATGGCAGTGGGTTTTTTGGTTTTATGCCCAGCAAAGGAGCCGTGGTGGTGCAGTGGTTAAGTGCTCAGCTACTAACCAAAAGGTCGGCAGTTCGAATCCACCAGCTGCTCTGTGGGAGAAAGATGTGGCAGTCTGCTTCCGTAAAGATTACAGCCTTGAAAACCCTATCAGGGCAGTTCTGCGCTGTCCTATAGGGTTGCTGTGGGTTGGAATTGACCCCACAACAGTGGGTTTGGTTTTTTTTACGCCCAGCGTGGGGACAGTGGTGGTTCAGTGGTAAAATTCTCGTCATCCATGCAGGAGACTGGGTATTCCTGGCCAGTGCACCTCGTGTGCAGCCACCACACTCCTCTGTCAGTGGAGGCTTGTGTGTTGCTATGATGCTGAACAGGTTTCAGTGGAGCTTCCAGACTAAGACAGACTAGGAAGAAAGGCCTGGTGATCTACTCCAAAAATCAGCCAGTGAAAACCTATGGATCACAATGGTTGGATCCACAGCTAATCATGGGGATGGTGCAGGACCAGGCAGGTTCTGTTGTGCATGGGGTCGCCATGAGTCGGGGGCCAACTCAATGGCAGCTAACAATAACAACATGCCCAGCACAGATCCTGGCTCAGACTAGGTGTGCGGGAAGTGCTCGTTATTTGGAAGAAAAATGGTGATTAAATGAATGATACAATGAGCCTGTGGAAGACTGACATGCCCCATGCACCCCAGGGAGTCCAGATGGGACTGAGCTGGGATCCCACTCTCTGCCTTTTGACTACATTGTCAGAAATGCCTAGGGTCTCAGAAGAATGTGTATGTGGAGATGCTGGTACTTCAGACCTTAGAGACTGGACCACAGCCTGGGTAAGAGGAAGCAGGTTGGGGTTGGTGGTCTCAAGTGTGTCATCTCATTCCTGAGGGAGGGAATGAGAGCAACACGCTTGTCCAGCTGGTCCGTCTAGACCGATGGTTCTAGCCTCTCTGCCTCCCACTATGACCCACAAGACACGTGCCGCCCACAAGAGTATCTCATTCCGGACGTAGTCAGCCTAGGAGCAGAAACACAGACAAGACAGACACTGGCTTGTGTGCAATCCCGTGATTGGCAGTGCGTCCACGGCTTTCTTGTCTTACACAAGGAAGCCAATCTGAAATCAAATGAGTAAGAGTGACTTTTTGACAGTACTTTTGTTCAGGATACTTTTTGGCTGCAAGTGATATAGAACCAGTTAACATGGGCTTGTGCAAACAAAGGGAATGTATTTGTTTATTTATATAAAACATCCAGAGTAAATAACTTTAGGCCGTGCTGCAGCCGGGTGCTCAAATGATGTTGCCAGGGCTCTGTTGATGAGGGCTGTCTGTTCTGAACAACAAACTGACATTTATTCAGCGTTTACATTTTTCTAGGTGCTGTGTTAGTACTTTACATCAATCACCTCATTTAATCCTCATGACCCTATGAAGCAGGCTGTCTTATTAATTACATTATGCAAGTGAGGAAACAAAGGCTAAGAAAGGCTTAGTAAGTTGCCCAAGGCCACACAGCTAGTAAGTGGCAGATCAAGGATTCTATTGCTGTCTGCCTGACTCTATAGCTTGTACTCTTAATTATTGTCATGATGATTTTTCCAGCTTGAGAAATGTATTCTAAAAGACACTCCTACCAAACATCGCGTCCTGCTGGCTCAGATCCCAGGAGGCAGGTTCCCTAAGGGATAATGTTTGAGTCCTCAAGAAGCCCTGGCTGAGAATGAAGAGAACAGGATACAAGGAAAAGATTAGTCCAAAGGACTAATGGACCACAGCTACCAAGGCCTCCACCAGACTGAGTCCAGAACAGCTAGATGGTGCCCGGCTACCACCACTGACTGCTCTGACCGGGATCACGACAGAGGGTCCTGGACAGAGCTGGAGAAGGATGTAGAACAAAATTCTGACACACAAAAAAAGACCAGACTTACTGGCCTGACAGAGACTGGAGAAACCCCAAGAGGATGGCCCCCGGACACCCTTTTAGCTCAGTGGTGAAGTCACTCCCGAGGTTCACCGTTCAGCCGGGGATTGGATAGCCCCATAAAACAAAATGGGACTAATGAGGCACAGCAGTCCAGGGACAAGGACTAGAAGGCGGGCAGGGGGGACAGGAAAGCTGGTGATAGAGAACCCAAGGTTGAGAAAGGACAGTGTTGACATGTCATGGGGTTGTTAACTATTGTCATAGGGCAATATGTGTACTAACTGTTTAATGAGAAACTATTTTGTCCTGTAAACCTTCATCTAAAGTACAAAAAAAAAGAATTATCTATGTGAGATCAAATTGACAACAGCAACTCAAAAGGTTTGATGGGAAGCCTAGGGGACAGTGAGTTGAAGATAATGGTGATGGAATAATTTGGAAAAGGATAGTGAGAATTGCAGCACAACTGGAGAACGTAACTGATGTCACTGAATTGTACCTGTTGAAACTTTTGGAATGGTGTATCTTTGGCTATGTATATTTTCACCAAAAAAAAAAAAGTTCCTCGAAGGGAGAGTGTTGACATGTTGTGGGTTGTTAACCAATGTCATAAAACAATGTGTGTACTGACTGTTTAATGAGAAGCTATTTGTTCTGTAAATCTTTACCTAAAGTACGATTAAAAAAAAAACTAAAAAAAAAATTTTAAATAATATTCAAAAAAAAAAAGAAAAAAGAAAAGAACCCCTGGCTAAAAGGTACAAATTATGCTAATTACTACCAGTCATCCACCCCAGTTTTGCCAGAAATTTCCTTCTCACAGCCCTTGCCACCCTAAACTGCCCTGATCTGTGGCAGGTGATTCTTCCCCTTCTCTTCCCTGCCAAGGCTGATTGAACCAGTAGTGGCCATCTGACCTGTGGACAGCCTGTCTATAGGCTAGCCTTCCACCTATCACTTGTGGAGTTTGGCTTGCAAAGTTGAGCTTGGCCAATCAGATTCTCCTGAGAAACTGAACTAAGACTAAGTGGGAAATTCCCAGTGGGTAGTGGTAGTTAAACTTAAATGTCAAGGAGACTCAGTGTTGGAGTAAGCCATTTTGGAACCTGAGTGAGAGAGAGGAGGTCACAGCAGCTGCATAAGGAAGAGGAGACAGGCCATAGAAGAGTGACTTTTCCTAAAGATGAGCAGCTTCCGAATGGGCTGTGGCTGCTTCTCCATTCTGCTTTCCCGTTTCATCCCCTGTACGAGCACTTTCTTTAATTCCAAAATGCTTTCCATACCTTTCTGTGGATTTAATCATTCCTTTTCTCTTTCTTCAGTTTAGAGAGGCAAGGAGTTTAGTTGAAATAAATCAGATCAAATAAAAATTAATTCAACAATATTTATTGAGCTTCGACTGTGTCAGGAACTGTGCCAGGTCCTATAAACAAGACAAGAGTCTGTCATGAGAGATGGACTTGCTCTATTCCTGCCTCTAAGTTTTACTGGGCCTTGGTTTCCGCATCTGTGAAGCAAAGAGGTTGGATTAGATATATATGAAGGCCTTTCTAGAGCTATGTCTTAGGGAGGAGAATGGGCTTCATTCACTCTAAACCACAGTGATCAAAGTTTTGGCAGAGGAAGAGACCAAAGGTCCTGATTCTGTCCTCTGAGGGAGGGTCACCTCACCTTGGTTCTGTTCTGTACTTATTCCAGCTGCCATCTGCATTCTGATTCACTGGATGTTCAGCCATCCTGAGGACTTTTTCATGTGGATCCTGAAGTGAGTTAGAAGTCAGTGACCTCTCCTGAGTGGAACAAGATGGCTGCTATTGGATTCTCTCTTCTCTTTCTTTTATAAACTTTTGTTATTTTCAGTCACATAAGTTAATATAGTGTGTAAGGCGCTTTTGCATGGGTGCATGCACACACACACACACACACACACTTTAAAAAATAATAAAACACCTGGGTTGAGAGAGAGAACATTACCAGTACCTTGGTACCTCCTAGATTCTTGCCCCCATTACATTTTTCTCCCCCTTCCCAAAAATGAACACCATCCGGAATTTCGTGTTAATGTTTTATTCATTTTCACTGTTGTCAAGTTTGCTGCTCCGTGAATAGACTACAGATTATTTATCCACTCTGCTGGTGTTGGACACGGGGGTTGTTTCCAGTTTTGGGTTACTATGAATGTACTTAATTAGGTCTCCTGGCAAACTTGTTCAAGGGTATGTGCTGGGTATACAATTGTTGGGCTTTGGGATTTCTTATCTAAAACTTTAGAGGCAAATCCAACTTGTTTTCAAACATGGTTGTAACAATTTACACTTCCACCAGCAGTATATGAGAATTCCTGCTATTGCCAGTCCTTGCTGGCATTTGCTATGGTTATACTTTGAAATTTTTTCCAATCTATTTGGTGAAATGGTATCTCGGGGTTTCAATTTACATTTTTAAAATTACAAATGAAACTGAGTACCGTTTACATGTTTATTGGTTGTTTGAGTGTCCTTTTCTGGGAAATTCCTGTTCTTTTGCCTGTTTTTCTAGTGGGTTTTCTCTGTTTCTTACCAATTCATACCAAAAAAAAAAAAAAACAAACTCATTGCCATCGAGTCGATTCTGACTCATAGTGACCATACAGAACAGAGTAGAACTGCTCCATAGGGTTTCCAAGGAGTGGCTGGTGGATTTGAACTGCCAGCCTTTTGCTTTAGCAGCCGAGCTCTTGACCGCTGTGCCACCAGGGTTCCATTACCAATTCATAGAAATTCTTTTTTTAAAAATAATTTATTTATTGTTGTTGTTGAGAATCTACACAGCAAAACATACACCAATTCAACAGTTATAGGAATTCTCAATATATTCTGAATAATAATTCTTTGTTGATTTGTTTTATGCTGTAAATATCTTCTCTTACATGGGTAAAATTCAAATACTGGTAAAACTAAGTTCCACTGGAAACTGCCCTCAATCTGTCCCCTCCCGTCTACATGTAACCGTTATTATCAGCTAAATGTGTTCTCTTCCAAGCTGTTTTCTGTGTATCTGTATACCACACATATTTACACATTCTTATAGGAGAACATTGTTTTCTTCAGTTTATTTCAGTACAGATGGGATCAAACTGTACACATAATATCTTGGACATCTTTCTATGATCATTCATCAAGAGCTACATAAATGTTTTTATCTGCTCCATAGTATTCCATAATATAGTTGTATAATTTTAACTTACCATTCTGACATCTATGGACATTTAAGTTGTTTCCAACTTTTCACTCTTAAAAATGATGCTTGATCGTTCCTGTATATTCCTCCTTGGGCCTGTATATGAGTATTTCTCTAGGATACTCAAAACCACAAACCAAACCCATTCTCCTGGAGTCAATTCCGACTCATAGCGACGCTATAGGGCAAAGTAGAACTGCCCCATAGGGTTTCCAAGGAGAGCCTGGTGGATTCCAACTGCTGACCTTTTTCGGTTAGCAGCTGTAGCCCATAACCACTGCGGCATCAGTTTTTCACTTAGCAGTGGCTCAAAGGATATGCTCATTTCAAATTTGATTAAAAACCTAAAAACCAAACCCGCTGCTGTTGAGTTGATTTCCACTCATAGGCCACCAAGGCTCCTTCAAATTTTAATAGACACTGTCAAATTGCCCTGGTGGTGCAATGATTAAGAACTTGGCTGCTAACTGAAAGGTTGGCAGTTCAAATCCACCAGCTGCTCCTTGGAAACCCTATGGGGCAGTTCTACTCTGTCCTGTAGGGTCACTGTGAGTCAGAACCTACCCGATGGCAACAGGAACGGGTCAATTGCTGTTTCCAAAGCTAACATTTTTATTTCTAGTGGCAGTACATGAAAGTACCCATTTCTCCACACCGTCGCCAACTCTGTACATTTTCAATCTCAACTTGTTTTTTTTTTTTTGCCCATCTGATGGGTCTGAAAGGATTTCTCATTGTTTTAATTTGTATTCCCATGATGCCTTGCTGGGTTCAGCATCTCTGCAAATGTTAATTAGACCTTTTATCTTTTTTGTGTGTGAGTTGCTTGCTTATATCCTTTGCCCATTTTGCAACTGGGTTATTTTTGCTTTTTCTTATTGGCTGGTAGAAGTTCTTTATATATTCTGGATATTAATTCTTTGGTAGTTAAATATGTTGGAAACATTTTCTCTGTCCGCTGGAATTTCAATCAAGAACTATTACCTAGTTTAGTTCAATCCAGTGATTTTCCAGAGGGACTATTTCCTTGTCTAGATATGTCAGAGAGTGATGTGCAACTGAGCTACACCACCAACCCAGCCAAGTAGCGGTTGCCTGGTGAACAAACGCTTTTTGAAGCCACAAGCCCTGACCCATGCATCCGTGTGGTTTCCTCAGCCTCTCTCCAAAAAAGGAGGTTAAGTGTCAGTTGCCTGGAGCTCAGTACCCTGGGATGACATGTTTGTCATCTCGATAACCATCATTTATTGTGGGCATACTCTGTCCTATCACTGTATATACACCTCCCCAATCCTGATAGCAGCTCTCTGAGGTATGCATTATTATCCCTATCATATAGATGAGAAACTGAAGCTTACAGAAATGAGTTTACTTGTATCACAGCAACCATGTAGCTGGGCCAGGATTCAGATGTGGCTCTGCCTAATTCCAAATCCCACATTCCTTCTGTTGCAATATGGCACCTGTGCTAAGAGGGTCAACAGTAGCAGTAGTTGCTGACACTCCTACTCCTATTATTACTACTGCTAATATTTCTACTTCTCTAACTAGAAGTACTAACAAATATTACCCTTATTACTACTATTATTATTGTTACTAGTATAAATTAATTGATTTAGTAAACTCTTTCCATGTGCTAGGCACAGTTCTGGCGAACAACACAGGTCTACTACTTGTCCTAAAAGAGCTTATGTTTTAGGGGATGATGATAAAACCAGTATTTTTTTGAGCTCTGCCTGTGTGCCAGGTGCTGCACTCGGTGCTGATGTATATTATTTCATTTAGTTCTCAAACACCCTGGGAGGTATGTACTATTGTTCATCATGTGATCTTGGTCAAAGGTCACCTCATCAAAGAAGTCTTCCCCAACACCAGTAAGTAATGGGTTCTCCTATTTCTGTCCATCTTGTCCCCCTTTGTGTTTCCACCATTGCCCTGGTCAGTTTATCATTATGTGTTTGTTGATTGTCTCCCCTGCTAGAATGAAAGTGACCATGTCTGTTGGGTTTACACATGTCATTGGCACCCAGCGCAGCACCTGGCACACAGTAGGCAGCCAATATTTGTGGAATGAATTTCTATCCTGTAGATGGGAACACTGAGGCTCAGAGAGGTGAGCAACTTTCCCAAGGTCACACTGCCAGAACAGCAGGACCAGGACTCAAATCCAGGTCTTTCTGGCTCTGATGCCGAGGTTTTTATTCATTCTGCTATACAGGGACTTGCTGGCTTGGGGCTGCATCCTGGAGGTTGGGGGTGCCACCCAAGGATGTGGTTAGGTAAAAAATGCTGCCTCTTAACTGAAAACCAAGGACATGACCACACCTGGTCTCTCAAAGCAGGTGTTTTGGGAGCCACTGTGGGGTTCAAGAGACCACCTTCCCAGGTTTGGGCTAGCAAGGGCCTGTCTGGTAAGATTCCAGAAACCTCCCTTTTATGCCAGGACACTGCTAACCCGAGTTGTCTTAGCCTCTCAGGGCCAGAGGAACTTTAGAAAATAAAAGGCTGAGCCTTTGGCCAATTAAAATCTTAGCACCACCCAGCCCTTGATCTATGGGGGTGGGTGCCCATGATGCTGAGCTGCAATGTGGGCTGGAAGAAGTTTGCTTCAGACACGTAGAATTTTCTGTTCTTCTGATGTGCCATGCTCTCTTACCTCAAGGTCTTTGCACAGACTTTGTTCTCACTGCCTGAAGCACTTTCTCAGCCCCATCCCCACTTCCTTCACCTCAAAAATCTGTAATCATTTTTTGAGTCTCAGCTTAAACTTCCTTTCTTTGGAGAAGCCTTCTTTGGCTCTTCAGTCAGGACTAGGGACTCTCTGATGTGTCCTTATGGTGTCTTGCAGTTTATCCGGGGCACGCTAGGCTCCAAGAGCAGGAACCACTTCTCATTCACCACTGTAGCTCCAGCACCTAGCTCAGTGTCAGACATATAGTAGGTGCTTGGTAAACATTTGTTGTATGAGCACTGGGTGCCTCTTACTGCCTTACCTAGCCAGCATCAGTCCTGTAGGGATACATCCTTCTAAACAGAGGTGACCAAGATCCCTTTTGCTTGCTCCAGCTGGTGACATCCCTAGCCATTTGTCTTCAATCACCCTAAGACTGATTATTCCCCTTGGGGAAACTGAAGCAGCTTCCCAGCTCCCTGCTCTAGCTCTGACATCTCGGTTTAGCTGGAGGCTTTTTCTCGGGGCTAGCTGGCCTGGGGCCAGTGGCTGTGGTCAAGCCACCAGCAATTTCCGCCTTTGGAGCCCTTGTGGTCTTGGGAAACACATTTCCTGTAAGCCTCATTAGGGCCAGATACACAGCAATGTGCCATTAATATATTTTGCTAACTGTTTAATTGGATTATTGGCAACAGTTTCAGAGGAGTCAGATTGAATAACAGTAGAGTGTGTATAACTATCAAGAAAAAATTATAATGTGTTCACATGTAGGTACTGCGAGGGTAGCACCAAGTCTGTTATCAGCATGGATCTACCAGAATCACTGTCTTTAGGTGGGCTCTGCCAGAATCACTTTCTTTCCTTGTTTTGCTTTTCAGGAAGAAATGTTGCTTTTAATTATGTTCACTTTTAGAGCACCATGAAATAGCAAAGAGAGACCCAAAATACACTAATATTTCTCCCCTTAAACTGCCTCCTGCAGAGTTGACTGCTCTGCCATTTGCAAGGGACGCTTGGCCGTGCTTGGAACAGCAGTGAGGGGACCACTTGTTTCTTCTCTGGCCCTTTCTAACAGCAGGCATCAGAGACCAAAGTGTTCCCTTGGCACTGGTTAGCGCAGCCCCTGGAAACACCTGCATAAGCCTTGAGTATCTCTATCACACACTGTCTGGAGCCACTTACCTTCCATGTCCAATTAAACACCAAGTCCTATTGATTCACTCTCCCTTTGTGGCAGGCACACTGATCCCCATCCCTCAGCCTGCTGGATTCAGCACAGAGGTGGTGGACGGTTCCCTGCCCGGCAACATCTCATACTAAACATGCACGGCAAGGCCTCTGCTCTGCCTTCCCCAAAGCTGTGCTGTCCAATATGGTAGCCACTACCACATGTGACTATTTAGATTAATTAAAATTAAAAATTCAATTGCTCAGCTGCACTAGCCACAATTCAGGTTCTGAGCAGCACATGTGGCTAGTGGCTACCATATTAGTGCCAATCTAGAACATTTCCATCATTGCAGAAAGTTCTGTTGGACAGTACTGCTCCAAAGCCTCCAAAGGTCATTCCACTGCATGCACACAGACCCAGGTGTACAGGGGAGCTAACACCCCTGGGGGGCTACCTTCCATCAGGGACGGATGGGGTTGGTAGATAAATTCCTCAGACTCCCTGCCCTCTAGTGGACCAATTCTGATGCATGTTCTACTTGGCTCCTCAGATGGTCCCCAATGGGATTAAACTCACAGTTATAACCTGCTCATCAGCACACCCTTTATTGGGTCATCTCCCTTCCCTGTCTCACTTTCTCCACGCTTTCACTTGTGCTTCCTGAAATCACCCTCCAAATAAACTACCCATATCCAAGTCCTTGTCTCATGATCTGCTTTGAGTGGACACCCACCTAAGACACCCTTGAATGTGTAAATTTCTCTCCATTTCCACTGCCTCTGCCTTAGTACAGACTCCCCATCTTCTTTTATCTGGATGATGATGACAGCCTCCTAACCACTCTCCCTACTTCCTATCTTACATTCTATCAGTTTTCCACATGGAAGGCAGAGGACAACACACAACACAAATATGAGCCACCTAACCCCATGCTTCAGCCTTTTAATAACTCCCCATTGCCTCGAGGAGAATGTCCAGATTCCTTAAAATGGTTTCTTTTTTTTTTTATTGTTGTAATTAAATGAAGTTTACATTTCAAGTTAGTCTCCCATACAGAATTTTTTTTTTTTACGTACATTGTTATGTGACCCCAACTGCTCACCCCATTCTGCAACAGCACACTCCTCCCCTCCGCCCCTGATTCCCCATGAACATTCAACCAGCTCCTAACTCTCTCTGCTTTCCCATTTCACCTCTGGACAGAAGCTGCCCCCTTGGTCTCTTGTGTCTACTTGACTAAGAGGCACATTCTTCACAAGTATCACTTTATGTCCCACAGTCCGGTCCAATCCCTGTCTGAAGAGTTGGCCTCGGAAATTGTTTTAGTTCTGGGCTGATAGAGAGTCCAGTGGCCATGCCCTCTGGGGCACCTCCAGTCTCAGT
>NW_004444106.1:849061-874926 GCF_000243295.1 Trichechus manatus latirostris | reverse complement strand
TAATAGTGGTTTTATACAGTATTTGTCCCTCTGTGACTGACTAAATTCACTCAGCATAATAAGTTCCAGCTTCCACCATGTTATACGATGTTTCACAGCTTCGTCATTGTTCTTTATCATTGTGTAATATTCCATTGTGTGGATATACCATAGTTTGTTTATCCATTCGTCTGTTTATGGGCACCTAGGTTGCTTCCATCTTTTTGCTATTGTGAACAGTGATGCAATGAACATGAGTGTGCATATATCTATTTGTGTGACAGCTCTTGTTTCTCTAGGATATATTCCAAGGAGCAGGATAGCTGGAACGTATGGCACTTCTATTTCTAGCTTTTTAAGGAAGCACCAAATAGATTTCCAAAGTGGTTGTACCATTTTACATTCTCACCAACAGTGTATAAGTGTTCCAGTCTCTCCATAACCTATCCAGCATTTGTTATTTTGTGTTTTTTGGATTAATACTAGCCTTGTTGGGGTGAGATGATATCTCCTTGTAGTTTTGATCTGCATTTCTCTAGTGGCTAATGATCGCGAGCATTTCTTCATGTGTCTGTTAGCTGCCTGAATATCTTCTTTGGCAAAGTGCCTGTTCACATCCTTTGCCCATTTTTTAATTGGGTTATTTGTCTTTTTGCTGTTGAAGTTTTGCAATATCTCATAGATTTTAGAGATTAAACGCTGATCAGATTTGTCATAGCCAAAAATTTTTTCCCAGTCTGTAAGTTGTCTTTTTACTTAAAATGATTTCTAAAGCCTGGTAATACCTGGTCCTAACTTACCGCCAGTCTTAGTCTGGGTTTTCTAGAGGAGCAAAACCAGGTGAAGCATGTGTGTGTGTGTGTAGTTGTTAGGTGCTGTCAAGTCAATTCCAACTCATAGCGACCCTGTGTACAACATAATGAAACGCTGCCGGGTCCTGTGCCATCCTCACAATCGTTGTTGTGCTTGAGCCCATTGTTGCAGCCACCATGTCAATCCATCTTGTTGAGGGTCTTCCTCTTTTTTGCTGACCCTCTACTTTACCAAGCATGACCTCCTCCTCCAGGGACTGGTCCCTCCTGATAACATGTCCAAAGTACGTGAGACAAAGTCTCACCATCCTTGCTTCTAAGGAGCATTTTGGTTGTACTTCTTCCAAAACAGATTTGTTTGTTCTTCTGGCAGTTCATGGTATATTCAGTATTCTTCACCAACGCCATAATTCAAACACATCAATTCTTCTTCCATCTTCCTTATTCATTGTCCAGCTTTCACTTGCATATGAGGCGATTGAAAATATCATGGATTGGGTCAGGCACACCTTAGTCCTCAAAGTGATATCTTTGTTTTTTAACACTTTAAAGAGGTCTTTTGCAGCAGATTTGCCCAATGCAATGCATTATTTGATTTCTTGACTGCTGCTTCCATGGACGTTGACTGTGGATCCAAGTAATATGAAATCCTTGACAACTTCAATCTTTTCTCCGTTTATCATGATGTTGCTTATTGGTGCAGTTGTGAGGATTTTTGTTTTCTTTATGTTGAGGTGCAATCCATACTGAAGGCTGTAGTCTTTGATCTTCATCAATAAGTGCTTCAAGTCCTCTTCACTTTCAGCAAACAATGTTGTGTCATCTGCATATCGCCGGTTGTTAATGAGTCTTCCTTCAATCTTGATGCCTCATTTTTCTTCATATAGTCCAGCTTCTCAGATTATTTGTTCAGCATACAGATTGAATAAGTATGGTGAAAGAATACAACCCTGACGCACACCTTTCCTGACTTCAAAACACAGCATCCCGTTGTTCTCTTTGAACGATTGCCTCTTGGTCTATGTACAAGTTCCTCATGAGCACAATTAAGTGTTCTGGAATTCCTATTCTTCACAATGTTATCCATAATTTGTTATGATCCACACAATTGAATGCCTTTGCATAGTCAGTAAAACACTGGTAAACATCTTTCTGGTATTCTCTGCTTTCAGCCAAGATCCATCTGACATTAGCAATGATATCCCTCATTCCATGTCCCCTACTGAATCCAGCTTGGTTATATATGTATAATTTATATATATATATGTATACACACACACACACACACATATATATGTATATATAAGAAAACGGCTCACACAACTGTGAGGAAATGACTCATGCAGTTGTGGGGGCTGGCAAGTCCCAAATCTGTGGGTCAGACAACAGGCTTATGACCTCTGCTGGCTCACATGGTTGTACGGGCTGATGAACCCAAAACCTGCATGTCAGGAGATGGCAGGAAGTCTCTGCTGGTTCACTGGGTTGCAGAGGTTGGTGAATCCAAAGCCTACAGGTTAGGTGACAGACTGTAGGCCTCTACTGGCTTATGTCCCAAGAACTGGAGGTCAGATGCCAAGAAGATTGCAAGCTGAGAGAGAGAGACAGAGAGCTTTGCCGGAACATCTGTTCATATACTGGATGCAGGCCACACCTCTAAGGAAACGCCCCTTCCAACTGATTGGCTGCTCCCATCAGATTACAGAATGGTAGGTGATTACATATGGTCTGCCAAACCACAGAGCATCTCAGCCTAGTCGAGTTGACATATAATGTTAACCATCAGAGTCTATCCCTTGTCAACTTGGCGCCTATGCATATCTCCCTAATAAAGGTACACAATCTCCAAATAAAGACAATTACAAAGTCATACTTGCACTTAACATGATACAGCTAACATGCGTACAAAACACACTAGCCCCATAACATCTTATATTTTATAATAAGTAATGGATAAGGGAGGAAAGAAAACAAAAATATTTACTCTATTGTGTGTATATACCACGTTTTGTTTATCCATTCATCTGCAGATGGACATTTAGGTTGTTTCCACCTTTTGACTGTTGTGAATAGTGCCGTAATGAACATTGGTACACATGAATTTGTTTGTGTTCCTGCTTTTTATTCTTTTGGGTGTATATCTAGAAGTGGAATTGCTGCATCATATGGTATTTCTATGTTAACTTCTTCAGGAACTGCCAGACTGTTTTCCACAGAGGCTGTACCATTTTACATTCCTACCAGCAATGAATGAGGGTTTCTATTTCTCCACACCCTTGGCAACAACTGTTGTTTTCTGTTTTCTTAATCATAGCCATCTTAGAGGGTGAGAAGTGATATCTCATTGTGGTTTTAATTTGCATTTCCCCAATGACTAATGATGTTGACCATCTTTTCATGTGCTGATTGGTCATTTGTATTTCTTCTTTGGTGAAGTGTCTATTCAAGTTCTTTGCCCATTTTTTTTTTGATTGGGTTGTTTGTCTTTTTGTTGTTAAGTTGTAGGAGTTTTTATGTATTCTGGATATTAAACCTGTATCAGTTATATGGTTCCCAAAACATTTCCCCCGATCTGTAGGTTTTAGGACTTTGTTGATACAGCCCTTTGATGAATAAAAGTTTTTAATACTGCTGAGGTCCCATTTATCTGTTTTGTTGCTTGTGCTTTTGGTGTTATATCTAGGAATCCATTGTTGAAAACTAGATCATGAAGCATTACCCCCGTGTTTTCTTGTAAGAGTTTTATGGTTTTAGATCTTACATTTAGATCTCTGACCCATTTTGAGTTCACATGTTTTTAAAAATTAAATTAAACCTTTTACTTTAAGATAATTGTAGATTCACATGCAGTTGTAAGAAATAATAGAGAGATCCCATATACCCTTTACCCTGGTAACATCTTCCTTACCTTACTACAAATCACAACCAGGATATTAATAAGGAGCATTTCTATCACCACAAGGATCATTTGTATTGCCCTTTTGTGGATGCATCCTTTTCCCTCACTCCCTTCCCCTGCTCAGCTCTGTAACTCTTGGTAACGTCTAATCTGTTTTCCATGTCTATAATTTTATCATTTTAAGGGTGTTATATAAATGGAATCATACAGTATGTACCTTGTGGGACCGGCCCTTTTTCCTTCCATTCAGCATGCTTCGCTGGAGAGTCATCCAAGTTGTTGCATGTATCAATAGTTTGGTCCTTTTTATTGCTGAGTACTATACAGCCAGAATGTTCCTTAGAAGCAAGAATGGTGAGACTTTGACTCGCTTCCTCGGAACACGTCATCAGGAAAGAACAATCGCTAGAAAAAGACAATCATGTTTGGTAAAGTAGAGGGTCAATGAAAATGAGAGAAACCTTCAATGAGATGGACTGACATAGTAACCACAATAATGGACTCAAACATACCAACATTTATAAAGATGGCACAGGCTTAGGCAACATTTTATTCTGTTATACATGGGGTTGAGATGAGTCAGAGCTGACTCAATGGCAGCTAACGAAAACAATAAAGAAAAAAAACAAGTATTTCATGGTATGAGTGTACCAGTTTTTTTAATGAGTCACTTGTTGAAAGACGTTGGGCTTATTTCCAGTTTTTGGCTATTATGAATAAAGCTCATGAATGTTCATGTACAGGCTTTTGTGGGAACATAAGTTCTCATTTCTCTAGGATAAATGCCCAGGAGTACAATTGCTGGATCATATAGCAGTTGCATGTTTAGTTTTAAAAGAAACTGCCAAACGGTTTTCCAGAGTGTCTGCCATACTATTTTACATTCCCACCAGCGATGTGTGAATGATTCAGTTTCTCCACATTCTCACCAGCGTTGGATTTTGTCAAATTTTTTTTAGATAGGTGTGTGGTGATACCTCATTGTGGTTTTAATTTGCATTTCCTTGATGGCTAATGATGTTAACACTTATTCATGTTTTTATTTGCCATCTGTGTATCTGCTTTGATGACTTTCATGTCTTTTACCCATTATCTAATTGTTTGCTTGTTTTTATTGCTGGGTTTTGAGAATTCTTTATACAGTATATTGTAGATATTAGTTCCTTTGTTGGATATGTGGTTTGCAAATATTTTTTCCCAAACTGTAGCTTGCCTTTCATCCTTTTAACAGGTTTTTTTTTTTTTTCTTTTTGCAGAGCAAAAAGTTCTAAGTTTTGATAAAGTCCAGTTTATCAGTTTTTCCTTTTATGGATCATGCTTTTGCTATCAAGACTAAGAACTCTTTGCTTAGCCCTAGATCCTGAAGATTTTCTTGTATGTTACCTTCTAAGAGTTCTATTCTTGTATGTTTTACATTTAAGTCCATGATCCATCCTGAGTTAATTTTTGTGTATGAGGTGTGAGGTCTGTGTCAGGGTTTTTTTTTTTTTTTTTTTTTTCATACGGAGATCTAATTGCTGCAGCACCATTTGTTGAAAAGACTGTTCTTCCTCTATTGACCAGCTTTTGCACTTTTGTCAAAAATCGGTTGGGCATATTTGTGTAGGCCTATTACTGGGTTCTCTATTTTCTTTCATTGTAGAGGTTGTGTGGAATTAGCGTTAATTCTTATATCCCTCTACCAGTACCAAACGGTCTTGATTACTGTAGCTATGTAATAAATCTTGAAATCAAGTAGACTGATTCCACCCACTTTATTCTTCTTTTTCAAAATTTGTTTTAATTATTCTAATTCTCTTGCCTTTCTATATAAATTTTAGAATATCTACAAAAAATCTTGTCTATATCTACAAAAAATCTTGCTGGGATTTGGATAGAAATTTTTGTAAACTATATATAAATTTGGGGAGAACTAATGTCTTTTCTATGTTGTTTTTTTTTTCCTCAATCCACGAACATGGACAGTGTTTCTCTTCATTTATTTAGAACTTCTGGGATTTCTTTCATTAGCTTTTTGTAGTTTTTAGCATACATGTCCTGTATGTGTTTTGTTAGATTTACACCTGAGTATTTCATTTTTTTTTAACAATTGTAAATGGTATGGTATTTTTAATTTCTGTGTCCATGTGTTCATTGCTAGTATATAGAAATACAAAAGATTTTGTATGTTTACCTTGTATCCTGCAAACTTGCTGAACTCATTTATTAGTTCTAGAAGTTTTTTTAAATAGATCCCTTGGCATTTTTTATGAAGATGCAAGTCATCTGCAAATAGGGACACCCAACTTTCTTCCTTTCTGATCTGTATGCCTTTCGTTTCCTCTTTTGATTTATTGCACTTGCTAGGCCTTCCAGAACTATGTTAAATGAGAGCCGTGAAAGTTGACATCCTTGCCTTGTTCCTGATATTAGGGAGAAAGCAGTCAGCCTTTCATCTTTAAGTATGATGTTAGCTGTAAGTTTTTTTGTAGATGCTGTTTATTGAGGAAGTTCTCCTATATTTCTAGTTTTCTGAGTTTTTTTTTTTAATCATGAATGGATATTGGATTTTTTCAAATGGCAAATGGTTTTTTCTTTATTAATTGATATATCCTTGTGATTTTTCTTCTTTAGCCTGCTAATATAGTGGATTACATTGATTTTCAAATGTTGAACCAGCCTTGCAGCCCTGGAATAAACACCAGCTGATCAAGGTGTGTAATTTAAAAAATATATATTGCTGAATTATATTTGCAAATATTTTGTTAAGGATTTTTGCATCCATATTCATGAGGGATATTGGTCTGTAGCTTTCTTTATTCTTGCACTGTCTTTGATTTTGGGACCAGGGTAATACTAACTCCATGAGATGAACTGGGAAATATTTCCTCCTCTTCTACTTCCTGGAAGAAATTTTGTAGAATTGGTGTTAGTTCTTCTTTAAACACTTGGTAGACGTTGCCAGTGAAACCATCTGGGCCTGGAGACTTCTTATTTGAGAATTTTTTAAATTACAAATTCAATTTCCTTAATAGTTACAGGGCTATTCAAATCATCTATTGAATGTTGGGTGAATTGTGGTAATTTGTGCTTTTAAAGGAATTGGTTCATTTCACCTAAGTTGTCAAATGTATATCTGTAGAGTTGTTCACAGTATTCTTTTTATCTTTTGGATATCTGCAGGGTCTGTAGTCATATCCCCTATTTCATTTCTGATATTGGCAATCTGTGTCTTCTCTCTTTTTGTCAATCTTCCTAGAGGTTTATCAATTTTATTGATATTTTCAGAGAAACAGATTTGTGTTTCACTGATTTTTCTCTATAGTTTTTATGTTTTCAACTTTATTAATTTCTGCTTTCTTTGGGTTAGACTTGCTATTCTTTTTCTAGGTTCTTGAAGTGGTAGCTTAGATTACTGATTTCAGATTTTTACCCTTTTCTCGTGTAAGCATTTAGTGATACAAATTTTCCTCCAGCACTGCTTTAGCTGTGTCCCATAAATTTTGTTATGTTGTATTTTCAATTCAGTTCAACTTATTTTTAAAATACACTTGGACTTCCTGTTTGACCCACGGGTAATTTAGAAGTATGTTGTTTGGTTTCCACATGTTTGGAGATTTTCCTGTTCCCTTTGTGTTATTGATTTCTAGTTTGATTTCATTGTGGTCTAAGAACATACTCTGTATGATTTCAATTCTCTTAAATTTATTGAGGTTTGTTTTATGGCTTAGGAGATGGTCTATTTGGGTATATGTTTTGTAGTTGAAAAGAACGTGTATTCTGTCATTGTTGGATAGAGTGTTCTCTAAGTGTCAATTAAATCCTGTTGGTTGATGGTGGTGTTAGCGCTTCTGTATCCTTGCTGATTGTCTGTCTGGTTGTTTTATCAAAAGTCTCCAACTATAATTGTGGATTTATCTATTTTTCCCTTAAGTTCTATCAGTTATTGCTGCACACTTTTTTTATTGTGATAAAAATATATAACAAATCATTTGCTGTTTCAATTTTTTTACATGTATAATTCAGTGACATTAATTACATTCATCATGATAGCTGCACATATTTTGTAACTCTATTTTGTGCATGCACATTTAGAGTTGCTATGTCGTGGGAGGAAGATATGGCAGTCTGCTTCTAGAAAGATTGCAGCCTTGGAAACTCTATGGGGCAGTTCTGCTCTGTCCTATAGGGTCACTATGAACGAATCAACTCACAGCAACAGGTTTGGGGTGTGTGTGTGTGTGTGAGTATGTGTGTGTGTATCTTCTTAGTGGATTGACCCTTTTATCATTATATGACGTCCTTCTCTGTATCTGGTAATTTGTTTTGCTCTGAAATCTCCTTTATCTGATAATAATATAGATATTTCTTATTTCTTTCGGTTAATGTTTGCATGTTTTCCATCTTTTTACCTTCAACCTACCTATATTGTTACGTTTGAAATGAGTTTCCTTAGCAAGTATATAGTTCTCTGCCAATCTTTGTCTTTTAGGGCTGATTTTTTATTTTCTGTTTGTTCCCTCTGTTTTCCATTTTTCTTTTTTGTCTTCCTGTAGGTTACTTGAACAATTTTTAGAATTCCATTTTGATTCATATATAGTCTTTTTGAGTGTGTTTCTTTGTATGGCCTTTTTAGTAGTTACTCTGAATATTGTATTATAAATGCATAATTTATCACAGTCTTACTGGTATCAACATTTCACCAGTTTGAGCAAAGTGTAGAAAAGTTTTCTTCCTTTACATCCCTTTATAATATAGATGTCTTAGATATTTCCTCTGCGTGTACTTAGAAACACATCAGATATTGTTATAATTTTTATATCAATCTCAAATATAATGTAGAAAACTCAAGACGAGAAGAAAAATGCATTGCATTTACCCATATTTCCGCTGTTCTTTTTCCTTCCTGATGATCCAGATTTCCTTATTTTATCATTTTCTTTCTGCTTAGAGAACTTCCTTTAGCTACACTTTCAGATATGCTGTTGACATATTCTCTTAGTTTCCCTTCGTTTGAGAATGTCTTGATTTTCCCTCATTCCCGAAGGATATTTTCACTGGATATAGAATATGAGGTTGATACTTTTTTTCTTTAAGCACTTGAAAAATGCTATGCTACTTGCTCCTGGCCTCCATGGCTTCTGACAGGGAATCCACTGTCATTCAAATGGTTTTTAGGCCATAGGTTAAGTGTCCTTTCTGTCACTGTTTTCAGAGTTTTTGTCTTTAGTTTTTTAAATTGTGATATATGTTTATATATATAAATATAACCATTTGCCATTTCAACATTGTTTACATGTATGATTCAGTGACATAAATTATGTTTATTATGTTGGTAACCATCACCACTATCTGTTTCCAAATTTTTCCATCACCTTTAACAGAAGAAGCTTAATGCCCCTCAAACAATGACTCCCTTTTTATTTCATTTTCAGCAGTGGACTATGATGGGTCACGGTGTGGCTTTCTTTATTTTTAGACAGTATCCTGTTTATCCAGTTTGGGGTTTACTCAGCTTCTTGAATCTATAGATTTATGGTCTTTGCCAGATTTGGGAAGTTTTTAGCCTTTATTTTTTCAAGTGCTGTTTCATGCCCACCCTTTTTGTTGTCTCCTTCTGGGACTCTGATATACACAAATGTTAGGTATTTTGTTGTAGTCCATGGGCCCCTGTGACGTTGTTCATCTTTTTTTTTTCCAGTCTATTTTCTCTCTGTTGTTTGAATTAGGTAATATCTATTGTTCTATCTTCAAATTTACTAATTCTTTCCTATCTCTGCCTTTCTGCTGTTGAGCTCATCCATTGAGTTTTTTCATTTTATTTATTGTATTTTTCAGTTCTAAAATTTCCATTTGCTTCTTCTTTATATCTTTTATATCTTCACTTGGACTCTCCGTTTATTTATTTATTTATTTATTGCTGAGACTTTCATTTATTCATTTGTTGCAAGCATGTTTGTAATTGCTCATAGAAGCCTTTTTATGATGGCTAGTTTAAAATCTTTGCCATATAATATTAAAATATCTGTTATCTTGGTGTTGGCATCTATCGATTGTCTTTTTTTTTTTTTTCATTTAATTCAAGATCTTCTTGGTTCTTGGTATGACGAGTAATTTTCAGTTGAAACCTGGAAATTTTCATATCATGTAATGAGACTCTGTAAACCTTCTGCCTTAGCTGGCTTCCTCTGATACTGCTCCAGCAGGATATGGGAAGGTTATTGTTGTTGTTAGCTGCTGTCAAGTCAGCCCCCGATTCATGGCAATCTCATGCACAACAGAACGAAGCTGCCAGTCCTGTGCTATCCCCATGATTGGTTGCAAATTGGACTGTTGTGAACCATAGGGTTTTCGTTAGCTGACTTTAGGAACTAGATCACCAGACCTTTCTTCCTAGTCTATCCTATCCTGGAAGCTTTGCTGAAACCTGCTCAGCATCATAGCAATATGCAAGCCTCCACTGACAGATGAGTGGTGGCTGCGCAGGAGGTCCATTGGCTGGGAATTGAACCCAGATCTCCTGCATGGGAGGCAAGAATTCTACCACTGAACCACCACTGCCTCATTGCTGCCAAGATGGGGGTAGAATTCCAGATTTCCACTTGGCCTCTGTTGACATCCACGGTGGGGAGTGTGGCTCCTTGTTAATGCTGGGCAGGAGTGGGAGTCTGGCTCCTCACTAGGCCTCCCTGATATCTCCCTAGCTGCGAGGGGTTGGAGTGTCTCATTACTAGTCCCCTCTTGGCCTCCACTGACACCAGGGGGAGATGGCTTCATCATCATGTGGAAGTTCTGAGTAAGAAGTGCCTTGTGACTGCTCAGTGGAAGTGCAGGCTCCCCATGTGGTCTCCACTGATATCTTGGGAGGGGAAGCTGGGAGGGAGGGAGCTTGTTACTACCCTGGAGGGATGAAATTTCCTATTTGACCTTCTCTGGTACCACCCTGGAGGGTTACAGTCTGGAGAGGGTGAAGTCTAGGTTCCCCACTTGGCCTTTGCTGGCATGGGTGCAGGTGGAGCCACAGTTTTTTTCTGTGGTGTTTGGCTGGAGTAGAGTGGTTATTGTCTGAAAGTTTTCTGCCTTGCTTGGCCACCCCTTTTCTACTCTTTCGACAGGAGAGAGCAGGCTTTTTTTGTCTGTGCTTTTTGATGTTTCCGGGTTGCTGGCTTCTTCAGTTCCAAGTCTGGGATATGTGAGGCAAAAAGAAACCCAGGAACTCACTACCATGTTGTTCCTCAAGTCCTGATGTCCCTAGCAGTTTTTCCTTCTTCTCTGCACCTTTCAGAGGATTATGATTTTTTTTTTTTTGATTGTGGTGAAAATATATATAACAAAACATTTGCCAATTTAACAGTTTTTACATGTATAGTTCAGTGACATTGATTATATTCATCATGTTATACAACCATTACCGCTATCCTTTTCCAAATTATGCCACCACCATTCATGAAAACTCAGTGCCTGCTAAGCAATGACTCCTCCTTTCCCCCTCCCTTCTGCCCTTTGTAACCATTAATAAGCTTTGGTCTCTACATTTGCCTATTTCATATCAATGGGATCATACAGTGTTTGTCTTTTTGTGACCGACTTATTTCTCTCAGCAGAATGTTTTCAAGGTTCATCCATGTTGTAGCATGCATCAGGACTTCATTTCTCTTTATGACTGAGTAGTATTCCGCTGTGTATATCCATCACACTTTGTTTATCTAGTCATCTGTTGTTTCTAACTTTTGGCTATAGTAAAGAGTGCTGCAGTGAACATTTGTGTACAGGTTTCTGTTTGTGTTCTTGCTTTCATTGTGACTGTTTTATATAGAATGTCCAGCGTTTTTAGTAGTCCTTAGTGGGAGAGTCGGGTTTCTTTTTAGAGGGAGGACTAGGTAAAAGCATGTCTACTCCATCTTTCACAGAAGCAGAAGTCAATAAATAATACTTTAGTGAAATACTTTTAAAAAATCAAAATTAATGCAAAAAAGCCATGATAAACAAAATAAAAACATTTTAAATAATGACAGGATCAGTATTATTGATTTTTTCTTTTGCCTTATGCTTCAGTGTGGCTCACCACAACACTCTTGCTGATCCTGTCTTTCTTTAAAATGTTTTTTTTTTTTAAATTTTGTTCATCATGGGCTTTTGTTTTCATTAATTTTGATTTTTAAAAATATTTCACTGAAATATTTATCTTGATTTTTGAGTTTTTGGCTCCCGCTACATTTTACACCTGATACAAGTGCCTCCTTTGTCTCACCCTAGTCCTGGCCCTGGGTCATGTGGCTTTTTGACCACCTGGCCTGGTATGGCTATGGCCTTGGGCTGGGAGAGCATGTGCTTGTGATGAGTCCAGCTGCCTGAGTGCTGGTCTGAGGCTTGCGCCTTACTAGGCCCAGCTCCAGGGCTGCAGCCACAGCAGCAGTGGGAGAGGAGGACTCAGGAGCACGTCCCCAGCTGTTTGGAGGGTTGTTATGGATTGAATTGTGTCCCCCAAAATGTGTGTCAACTTGGCTAGGCCATAATTCCCAGTATTGTGTGACTGTCCACCATTTTGTCATCTGATGTGATTTTCCTATGTGTTGTAAATCCTACCTCTATGATGTTAATGAAGCAGGATTAGAGGCAGTTACGTTAATGACACAGGACTCAATCTACAAGATTAGGTTGTATCTTGTCAGTATCTTTTGAGATATAAAAGAGAGAATCGAGCACAGAGATAGGGGGACCTCACACCACCAAGAGAGCAACACCGGGAGCAGAGTGTGTCCTTTGGACCTGAAGTTCCTGTGCTGAGAAGCTGCTAGACCAGGGGAAGATGGATGACAAGGACCTTCCCCCAGAGCCAACAGAGAGAGAACGCCTTCCCCTGGAGCTGGCGCCCTGAATTTGGACTTCTAGCCTCCTAGACTGTGAGAGAATAAATTTCGCTTTGTTAAAGCCATCCACTTGTGGTATTTCGCTTTGTTAAAGCCATCCACTTGTGGTATTTCTGTTATAGCAGCCCTAGATAACGAAGACAAGGGTAGAATGCAGCCATGTAGAACTGGTGCAGGGACTCCCCTCCCTCTGGCTGCAGTGGGACCCAAACTTCAAAAAATTCTCTGAGGCTGCCAAAACTATTTTGTGAAAGAAGTTACTGCGACTTCACAAGTAGAATAGAAACAAGTATTTAGTGAATCAGTTACCTGGTAAATTGGTCATTTGGCAAAATGATTTTCTATGGATTCGTGAGCATTCCTTGAGAGGACATTGTTGCCATAAGCCTGGTATCGTCTCCAAGGACTTCCCTGCCCTCCAAACAGCACCCTTCCTGAGCCTCCATCATTTTGCCTGCATGCTGACAGGTAGGCACGAGGTAATTTCAGAATGTTGAGGGTTGTGAAGGAAATGAAGGGGACAAAGTGACAGTAACTGAGAAGGAGGAGGTGACTGTTACATATAGGGAGGTCAGGGAAGGCCTTGAGGAGAGGACAATTGAGCTGGAGAGGAGCCAGCGTGAGTCTAGCATTTCCTGCAGAGGGAACAGCAGGTGCCAAGTGAAAGCAGCAGTGTGTGGGGGACACAGCTCTCTTGGTCTTTGCCATCTCACAAAACTGGTTTGAACTCGGCCTCTGCCACTTCAGAGCTGTGTGCCCATGGCCTGGTATTAAGATCTTTTGGAGCCTCAGTTTTCTCGTCTGTATAAAGTAAGTAATAATATCCACCTTTAAGAGCTGATCCCACCGCCTGTCTGTCAGTTTGTTGTACGGTTGCATGTTGCTATGATGCTGGAAGCAATACCACTGGTATTTCAAATACCAGCAGGGTCACCCATGGTGGACAGGTTTCAGTGCAGCTTCCAGACTAAGACAGACTAGGAAGATCAGACTTAATGGTCTGACTGAGACTGGAGGAATCCCCCAAGCCATGGCCCTCAGACACTCTGTTAACCCGGAACTAAAACCGTTCCCGAAGCCCACTCTTCAGACGAAGATTAGACTGGACTATAAAACATAAAATAATACTTGTGAGGAGTGTGCTTCTTGATTCAAGCAGATACACGAGCCCAAATGGGAGGCTCCTGTCTGGAGGCAGGATGAGAAGGCAGGAAGGGACAAGAACTGATTGAATGGACACAAGAAACCCAGGATGGAAAGGGGGGAGTGTGCTGTCACATTATAGGGATTACAACTAATATCACATAACAATATGTGCATAAATTTTAGTATGAGAAATTAACTTGAGCTGTACACTCACACCTAAAGCATGATTTTTAAAAAAAAGATGAGGAAGAAAGACCTGGCAATCTATTTCCAAAAAAGATTGACCAATGAAAACCTTATGGATAGCAGCAGAAAATTATCTAATATAGTGCTGGAAGATGAACCCCTCAGGTTGAAAGGCACTCATAATATGACTGGGGAAGAGCTGCCTCCTCAAAGTAGAGTTGACCTCAATGACATGGATGAAATCAAGCTTTCAGGACCTTCATTTGCAGATGTGGCATGAGTCAAAATGAGAAGAAACAGCAGCAAACATCCATTAATAATCGGAATGTGGAATGTATGAAGTATGAATCAAGGAAAACTAGAAATCATCAAAAATGAAATGCATAAAGATCAATATCCTTGGCATTAGTGAGCTAAAATGGACAGGTATTGGCCATTTTGAATCAGACATGCCAGAAATGACAAACTGAAAAGGAATGGTGTTGCATTCATTGTAAAAAAGAACATTTCAAGATCTATCTTGAAGTACAAGACTGTCAGTGCTATGTAATATCCATACGGCTACAAGGAAGACCAGTTAATATGACTATTATTCAGATTTACCCACCAATCATTAATGCCAAAGATGAAGAAATTGAAGACTTTTACCAACTTCTGCAGTCTGAAATGGATCAAACATGCAATCAAGATGCACTGATAATTACTGGTGACTGGAATGGGAAAGTTGGAAACAAAGAAGAAGGATCAGTAGTTTGAAAATATGGCCTTGGTGTTAGAAATGACACCGGGGATGGCATGGTGGAATTTTGCAAGACCAATGACCTACTCATTGGAAATACCTTTTTTTTTTTTTTTCGTGGCACCGTGGAATAAAAGGCTTGGCAATTTGCTTTTGTAAAGATCATTGTTAGTTGCCCTCGAGTTGGTTTGACTCATGGTGAATCCACGTATGCAGAGTAGAACTGCACTCCATGGAGTTTTCAAGTCTGTGATCTTTCAGAGCAGATTGCCAGGACTTAGTTTCAAAGAGCCTCTGGGTACGTTTGAACTACTAACATTTCAGTTAGTAGTCTAGCGCTTAACTGTTTGTGCTACCCACGAACTGACCACCATGAGTCAGAATCGACTTGACAGAAACAGGTGTAGGTTTAGTTATTTTAAGTTTAATTTAAAAGTTAAGTTTAATGCTAACTAAAAAATGGAGGGCAAGAACTGAGGATGAGAGGCTGATTCCTGATTCTATATTTTGATTAAGATGGTGCTTTTTACGAACGTCTAAAGAAGTTGAACCCGTTGCTGTCGAGTCAATAACATTGCGAAGAATGGGAATTCCAGAACACTTAATTGTGCTCATGTGGAACCTGTACATAGACCAAGATATAGTCATTCGAACAGAACAAGGGGATACTGCATGGTTTAAAATCAGAAAAGTTGTGCGTCATGGTTGTATCCTTTCACCATATTTATTCAATCTGTATGCTGAGTAAATAATCTGAGAAGCTGGACTATAAGAACGTGGCATCAGACTTGGAGGAAGACTTATTAACAACCTGCGATATGCAGATGACACAATCTTGCTTGCTGAAAGTGAGGAGGACTAGAAGCACTTACTGATGAAGATCAAAGACTAAAGCCTTCAGTATGGATTGCACCTCAACATAAAGAAAACAAAGCTTTCCGAAGGCAGCGATTTAGACTTTGAACGCGGTTTCAGAAGCAGGAGCTGTCGTATCCTCCTACTCTTACTTCCCGTTGCCACCAATATAGACTTTTGCTGCATAAAAAAAAAAAGAAAACAAAAATCCTAGCAACTGGACCAATAAGCTACATTATCACAAATGGAGAAAAGATTGAAGTTGCCAAGGATTTCCTTTTACTTGGAGCCACAATCAACACTCATGGAAGCAACGGCCTAGAAATCAGACGACGTATTGCATTGGGCAGATCTGCTGCAAAAGACCTCTTTAAAGTGCTGAAATGCAAAGATATCACTTTGAGGACTAAGGTGCGCCTGGCCCAAGCCATGATATTTTCAGTCACTTCCTGTGCATAGGAAAGCTGGACAACGAATAAAGAAGACCAAAGATGAATTATTGCATTTGAATTATGGTGTTGGAGAAGAATTTCGAACATTTCTGAAAGAACCAACAAATCTGTCTTGGAAGAAGTACAGCCAGAATGCTCCTTAGAAGCAAGAATGGTGAGACTTAGTCTCCTGTACTTTGGACATGTTATCAGGAGGGACCAGTCCCTGGAGAAGGACATCATGCTTGGTAAAGTAGAGGGTCATCAAGAAAGAGGAACATCCTCAGTGAGATGGATTGACCTGGTGGCTGCAACAATGGGCTTAAGCATAGCAACGATTGTGAGGATGGCACAGGACTAAGCAGCATTTCCTTCAGTTGTACATAGGGTCACTGTGAGTTGGAAACGACTCAACAGCACCTGACAACAATAATCTTTACAGATGCAGACTGTCACATATTTGTCCTGTGAATTGGCTGGTGGGTTTGAACCGCCAACCTTTCAGTTAGCAGCTGAGTGCTTTAACCACTGTGCTACCAGAGCTCTTCTTGTGTAAAGATTACAGCCTTGGAAATCCTATAGGGTCACTGTAAGTCTGAATCTACTCATCAGCAAAGAGAGAGATGGAGAGACAGAGAACAAAATTTGAATTATGTTTTAGGAATTGTATTCAGTCAGTGAAAAACAGACCGGAGAACGATAAGGGTGGAGGCAGGTAGGCCTGTGAACTGATCCAGTTATCTAGAAAGAGATGGTGGTGGCAGGATCAATGAGAGTGGAGATGGAGGGGAATAGATGGATTTAAGGGCAGCCAACAGGACCTGATGATGGATTAGATCATGAGAAGGTGAGTGAGGAAGCTCTATTCAGGAAAACTCCCATATTTCTGGGTTGGGCAGCTGGGAAGTTGGTAATGACGTTCCCAGAGACAAGAATGGCCACAGAAGGGACAGATTTTGGGGAGTCAGGGAGGATGATGGACTCGGTCTTGGACAGGTTGCCCAGGGGACCATCAAATGGAGATGTCAGAATAATGCCCCCCAACTGTCTTAGATTGAGTCCTGGAGCAGATTCTGAAACAGACATGTGTGAGGTGTATGGTGTGTGCTCTTCGGAGACACACTGAAGAAGTGAGGAAGTGAGGAAGCAGGGTTTGGAGGGAGAAGCTTGTCTGCAATGTGGTTGCAACTCAGGCTGCTGCCAGCCATAACCGGAGCTCTGGATGGCCCTTGGGAGTTGCTCCAAATTGAGGCGAAGGGACAGAATGAATTAAGAAATGAGTAACAGACCATGTTTGGCTCTTAGCTCTTTTCCTCCCACATCAGCCCTTTGTTGTTAGCTGCCGTCAAGTTGCCCCCAACTCACGGCAACCTTATGTACAACAGAATGAAAGGTTGCCCTGTCCTGCGTCATCCTATTGCAGCTGTTGTGCCAATCCGTCTCACTGAGGGTGTCCCTTACCCTTGCTGGTCCTCTACTTCACCAAACATAATGTCCTCCTCCAGCGATTGATCCCTTCTGATGACATGTCCAAAGGAAGCAAGTCAGACACTGTTCCGTTGTGGCATTACAACACCACAGTACAACAAACTGGCAGACAAATGGTGGTCCCTAAAGATGACGACCTTGAAAACCCTATGGGACAGTTCTGCTCTCTCCTGTAGGGTCACTATGCGTCGGAATTGACTTGATAGCACAGAACAACAACGCATATATATATTAGTTATTTGTTAGTATTATTTATTGCTGTGTAACAAGTTACCCCAAAACTTACCAACTTAAAACAATGTATATAATGTCACTGTCTGTGGGTCAGGAATCCGGGCATGGCTATCTGGGTCCTCTGCCGCACGGTCTCTCACAAGACAGCAATCAAGGTGTCAGCCATCTGAGGCTTGACTGCAGGAGGGTCCATTTCCAAGCTCACTGACATAGTTGTTGGCAGATCTCAGGTCCTCGCTGGCTGTTGGCTGGAGAAAGCAGTTCTTTGCCACGTGGACCCCTTCATAGGAAGCTCACAACATGGCAGCTGGCTTCTGTCAGAGTGAGCCCACAAGAGAGCAAGAAAGGCCATCAAGATGGAAAGCAGAGTCTTCCTGTGACCTCATCTTGGAGGTGACAGCCCATCAGGTTTGCTGCATTCTACTCATTAGAAATGAGTCACTAGGTCCAATCCAGATTCAAGGGGAGGGAGGCCATATAAGCGCATGAACACCAGGAGGCGGGATCATTGGGGGCCATCTTGGAGGCCATCTACTGCACCTGGGTACGTAGAGGCAGCCCCAGCAGCTATGTTTATGCTCAGCGACCCACATCCTCTGGCCATATCTGATTGGCCCAGGATGTACACCTGACAGTAAGCTGAGCCATCAGAATTTGGAATAGGGAATAAGCGATGCTGATCAGGCTGCTGAGCACTTGAATAAGGACTTAAAAACCAGGGAGCCATAAGGTGCCCATCTTCTTCCACAGAGAAGCAGAGAAAGCCAGAGAGAGGAGAGGGAAGCAGACACAGGAAAGGACAGGAAAACAGACATTGGAATTCCAAAGACAGACAGACACTGACAGAAGTAGTACTGGCCCTAGCTGATGCCTGGGGCCCCTTCTCCGGCCTGAGAGCCTCCTCTGGACCCCTCACCCTCACATCGTGAGAGATCACTCTGTCTCATGATAAACCACTCTTTTTTTTTCTTCTCCTCCTTTTGCATTGCTATTTTGAGTGGATTCTTCCCCTTTGCAACTAAAGAGCCTTGAAAAAGAAATGATATTTTCTTTGTTTCCTTTCTGTCCTTCCCCTTACTCTTAAGCAAGTCTGGAAGTGTCAGCCTCTTGCTCAGTTAGGGGAGGGGAGAGGGATCCTGGCATTTGTAGGTCTGTCACTGTCTAGCACAGTTGTGATGGACGTTATCTCAGGCATGCCGCGCAACAACTCTGTGAGAGAACGGCTGGTGTATACACATTTCACAGATGTGGCAAAGTGAGGCCCAGAGAGGACAAGGGGCTGGCTCAGAGGTGGCTCAGCTGGAGTCACTCTCTCAGGCTGGTCTGAAGCTGGAGCCTGGGTCCTCCACTTTGCCAAGCTCCAGCACTACCATCCTGCCCTTTGCCTCTTATGGTGTCTGAGTGTTAAAGGTGGCACTCAGAGAGAGTGCCAGGGGAAGGGACGCCTTTGTCCCTGCTTAAGGAGATTGTCTTCTAACTCCCCTCCTGCCTGCCTCCGATAAGACCTGGCATGGTCTAGGTTGTGTTCAAATGAAGAAAGACAGTCCTTCATAGGGACTCGAGTCACCCCCGTTCTGCTGCCCCTGCCTCCAGAATTTCATCTCATTCATATTTCCCTTCCAAAATGCTCTTTGAGAGTAACACAATTTGCTTTGACAGAGTTCTTCCTTATATCTACCCCACATCTCTCATGATGTAACTAAAATCCCAGGCAGCACTGTTGTGTCAAGATGAGTGTCCTGGCTATGGAGTCAAATAGACTCAAGTCCAAACCCTGCTCTTCTCATTTATGAGCTATAGAACCATGGGTAAGGATTGGACCTGTCTGAGCCTCAGCTTTCTCATCTGTAAAATGGAAATGGTAAATCTTACCCCACAGAGTTGTAAGAATTGAATAAGTAAAAGCTCTTGGCCTCATGCTTGCACATAAGAACTCCATACAGCAGCAATTGTTTTTATAATCATTATACTTTCTCTTGTACTGAGAGTTCCTGAGAGTTCCTGATACCAAGGAAACCTTTAAGTACCTGTCTCCACGTGGGCTTAATGTTCCTTGTCTGGCTGCTGCTGCAGCCCAAAGCACCCCTGGCTCTTTGAAATGCCTCATCAGCAAGTCAAACCTCTCTCGGGAGTTTTGTAGCAGGATCACTAGCTGTGAGGCCTCAGCTTGTTGCTAGATGCAGAGAAAACAAATATTGTTTTAGAAACATGAATAATTGAGAGCTTTTCAGCAGAGAATCACCTAGCATTAAGGGAATTGAAAATTAAGACTAAGACACTACCTCAAGCCGATTTCTGGATGAATAATTCATGGCACCAAGGCCGTCGAAGACCTAGAGAAAATAGCTTCTGTGTCTGTCCTTCCCACTGCTGCCAACCCACGCCCCCGCCTATCACCGAAACATTTTCCTGACCCCTAGGTGAGGAAGGGGACATCTTGGGAAATAGGTAAAAGCTAGCAACACAGATGAGTTCTGGTTTGAGTTTTCATTGCAGTTTTGCCTGCACATTGCTGTGTTATCATTGATAAATTCTGTCCCTCTCTGAGTAGGCATCCTGCCAGCTTTGAATTGACTCTGATTCTTTGCGATCCCAGTAATGGAAGAGACCTTGAGCAGCCATTCAGGCCTCTGCTCCCTGGAAGACGATAACCCCAAAGACTTTGTAAAATGGGAGTCTATTCTATTTTCAGACCTTCGTCTTTCTTTCCTTCCTTCCTTTCTCCCTCCCTCCCACGTTTATTGAGTGCCTACTCCATGCTGAGCCCTGTGGATATCAACCTGCAGTGGAGAAGATGGTCCAGAGTGCCTTGGACAAGTTAGAGATAAGCAGAAGGTGCCATGGAAGCACAGAGGACAGGCACCCAACCTGCGCCTGAGGTGTGATCAGGGAAGGGTTTCTGGAGGAAGGCATATCTGAATTGAGTCCTGTGGAGAGAGCTGGGCAGGGAAAGAAGGAAGGGTGGGTGTGCCAGGTAGAGAAAACAGTGTGGGACTTTTGGAGGGGACTGCATGGGGACATGGGGCATGATAAGACGCTGGATTCTGGAAGGTGTTAAGGTCAAGTTAAAGCATTGGATTTTGGACTTCACCGTGAGGGCAATGGGGAGCCATTGAGAATGTAGTGCAGTGAGTTCCTTTATGTGGCCTTTTAGCTTGGTTCTTTGGAAAAACAGCTTGGGAGATTTTCCTCCTAAACCCTGAGGAGTTGTTACCTTTGCCCTAGTTCTTTGGAGAAGCAATTTAGGGGACCTCGCAGGTTGTTTTCTACACCAGAGCATTTGTTGCTTTTGCCCAGTGGAGAAGTCTCTGCTGGCTGAAAATGTTACTTTTGTACTAGACCTGAATTGATTGACATTTCATGGGTAGTTGAGGATTTTTGAAGTCTGATTCAGTGAGAGGAGCCCTCGTGGCATACTGATTAAGAGCTCACTTGCTAACCAAAAGGTTGGAAGTTCAAATCCACCAGCTGCTTCTTGGAAACCCTATGGGGCAGTCCTACCCTGTCCTATAGGGTTGTTATGGGTTGGAATTGACTTGATAGCAGTGGGCTTGGTTTTTTGGTTTGGTATGGTGAGAAGAAGCCCTGGTGGTGCAGTGGTTAAGTGCTCGGCTGCTAACTGAAAGGTCAGCGGTTCGAACCCACCAGCTACTCTGTGGGAGAAAGATGTGGCAGCCTGCTCCTATAAAGATTACAGCCTTGGAAACCCTATGGGGCAGTTTTACTCTGTCCTATAGGGTCACTATGAATCTGAATCGACTCGTTGGCAATGGGTTTGGTTTTTGGTTTTGGTCTGGTGAAGGAGGCCAGGCCCTGTAACTGATGAGGCTTGGGACATATAAATGGCCGAACCTCAGAGGTTTTCAGAGGCTCCTGGTTGACAGGAACCGGGAGGGGAGCTGTCCTTTGGAAGCAGGGGCCCCTCCCAGGCCTTGAAACCGAGTGGTGGCAACATGATTTGATTTGGTTTAGGAAGATCCTGGGGCTGCTGTATGGGGAACTTAGGTTGGCAGTTCACCTTATTTTCTGGTGTAAAACCCCAGGGCTGTGGTTTAACCCCTTCTCACGCTGTTCAAACTGGTTGCCTGTCATCATTTTGGAAAAAATCATCCTTCATGGTCTGAAGTGCATCCAGTCTCAAGCTGCCTTCGTTCCTCTGTTCATCCATCCCATCTATTCTCTGTAGGGGGGCAGAAGGGAATGTGTAGGGATTTCCAAGAAGGACACCCCCACCCCAGGTGAGGACGCTCCCTTCTTTTGCTGAGCAGTCAGCTGAAACCCAATCCTGCCAAGTTCTGGGTAGGAAGGCAGTCGGTCTCCAAGGAGGACTGGTTTCCTAGGCCAGCTTTATAGAGTAGAGGTCTCAAACTGGTGTCCCCTGGGATGAATCTGGACCGATAAACATGTTTTGTTTTATTTGGGGGGGGGGGAGAAATAATTGCCAATATTTAAAAATCAGGAGATTTCTCATAAAAAATCTGCATTTCTGATTTTCTTGAAGTATCAGACATGGCAAGACTGGCACCACCTTCCTGCAAGGCAACCACTGGTGGGAGCCTGCATGCTCGAGTTCGCCACAGTCCCCACTCTTCCCTATCGTCTCCCTGTTTTGAGGCCAATGGCAGTTGTTGTCTGTCATCTTCATTGTACCACCATTTTCTTCTACAAAGTAAGGAGAAGCGTGAACTATTTCTTAGCATTCACATCTCAATCAAAAACAGAAAAACAAAAAGTAGACCGAGGAGGCCAAGACAAATGGGAGAGCACATATTCTTTGGTGGAAATGAAGAATAATTAAGTGTTTGATATACAAACCAAATGTGTCTGGGTTGAAAGAGTCCACCTGAAGAAGCTTTTATAAGTCAACCTGGCTCACGTCATTACTCACGTTACCGGCCTGGGCCCGGACGTTTGTAGGTTTGCGGCCCCTGGGCTTGAGCTTGTCTGGATTGCTGAGATGTGGTTTCAGGACTCCAAGTGTCAGAAGCATCCTTTCCAACTATTCTCCCTCCCCACACCCCCTCAAAAAAAAATTGCCGTTGAGTTGATTCCAGCTCCTAGCAGTCCTATAGGGCAGAGTAGAACTGCCCATAGGATTACCAAGGCTCTAAATCTTTACGGAAGCAGACTGCTACGTCTTTCTCCCGTGGAGCGGCTGGTGGGTTCAAACCGCTGACCTTTCGGTTAGCAGCCGAGCACTTCACCACTGCACCACCAGTACTGCCTGTTCTCCTCAGGTCCCTGCAATTTGGGGAGGTGGCCTGGGGCTCTGTGAGGGCAACAAGTGGGAGGGTAGGCGTCTAATTGGCTTGGTCCCTGCCCCACTGCTCCAGCTTTCTCCCGGGTCAGCTCTGCTTCTATCTGTGTGTGTGTCTGCTTTCACTGGGGGGCAGAGGGATGGTTTCAAAAGCTTTTAAAAATGCTTAAAAACAGTCCATCTGGTAGAGCTCCCTCGTGTCCTTCTGGGGGAAATGAAAGTCCAGGGAAGGACGGACCTAACCATAGTCACCCAGCATGTGTCCAGTATGGAATCCGAGCCTGTCTCTTCACTTCCTTGATTCTCACTTCCCACCCAGGCTGAGTGATGGGCTCCTCACCTCTGGGCTCCCGCCCTCCACTTTGCTCTGTCGCCCCATTTACTGCATTGTCTTGTAAATATTGCTTTACCTATCTACCTGTCCCTCTAGACCAGGATTGCAAACTCAAAGGCCTATGGGCCAAGCAAAAATGAGTTCAGAGGGCCAAGGGAACTCTACTCCTGCTGCTTGTTGTCAGGTAGGAGCCGAGGGGCGGGGGGTGTGGGGGCGGCAGGCAATTTAGATCTTTAAGTGAAATCTCCTACCAGCTGATGATTTTCAACTTCTGCCCCAGGCTGTACCCAACTTGAGGGCAGAAATGATATTCTTATTTGGTTCTCTGCCATCTAGCTAAGGGCTGAGCACTAGGTGACTGACGAATGAATGAATGACTTGAGTTCCTGCCTTCCTCTTCAGGCTCTCATTTCTTCATTCAATTAACATTCATCACCACCCACTTTGTGCCAGGCTCTGAGCTAGGGGTTGAGGTCAGGTAGACACAGCTCCTAGCCTTGAGGAGTGACAGCAGGGGTGAAGCATAGAGAGATATGTAAACAGTGGTAACACAACCTGAGCTGTAGGCTGCCTCTTTGGAGACTCAGGCCAGCTCCAGGCTCCACTGGAATAGTGGCTGCTGTTCATCCAGGGCCTGCTACGTGCACCCAACCAAGCACTTTACGTACACCATCTCGTTTACGCCTCACAGCAATCCTAAACCTGTTGCTGTCAAGTCGATTCTAACTCATAGTGACGCTATAGGACAGAGTAGAACTGCCCCTTAGGGTTTCTGATGCTGTAGTCTTTATGGAAGTAGACTGTGGAGTGGCTGGTGGGTTTGAACTGCCGACCTTTTGGTTAGCAGCCGAGCACTTTAACCACTGCGCCACCAGGGCTCCCTACAGCAATCCTATGACAGGCTATTATTATCCCATTTTACAGATGATGGCATTAAGGATTAGAAGGGTTAAGACATTATGCTGCAAGTCATACAGCTAGTGTGTGGCAGAGCTGAAAACATGCCCAGCGATTTTGAACCCAGAGCCATTTCTCTTAGCCACTGTGGAGTCTAGGATTAGGATGAGGCCATCTTGTGCTCACACACAGGTTCATATGATAGAAAAGTAAAGAATTCTCATCAGAAAGAGAGTTTAGGCAGTTTTTCATAAACCATAACTAACAACCTCTTTAAGGAGAGCAGGTGGCCTTTTTCTGAGACCAAGTCATAAGTCAAGTATTGACAGTCACTTTTATGACTTTTGGGAATTATCAAGTTGTCAGACTCGGTGTGTGTGTGACAATTCAACCTCTGTAGGTTCTCGTTTCATCACCTTTTGTATTTTGAGAACTATCACTCCAGTCAAGGTTTGACTGGTTTCCATTGGGTTGCCTTTGCAATGCTCAGATTCAACTCATGTATTCAGAAGTACTTATTGAGCACCTGTTGTGTGCAAGGCATGGTTCCAGATGTTGGAAACACAACAACCAGCACAGTAGACACAGTTCTTGCCGTTGTGAAGTTAAAGATAGTGGGAGAAGCAGATTTTAATCAAAGAATCACATCATACAAACAAATGCAAAGTTACAACTCTAATTAAGTGCTATGAAAGAGAAGGATATGGTCCTCTAGAGGGATTACCAGGGGGACTGAATGTAGTCAGATAGGCCAGGGACATCTTCCCCAAGGAAGCAACACTTGAGTTGGACTCTGAAGGAAGAGAAGGAAGTAACCTGGTGAAGGGGGTGGAGAGTGTTCTAGGCAGGGGAATTGTGGGAGCAAACGTTCTGAGTAAGTTGGTTTGAGGAAATGACGGCACCACAGAGTGAGAGAAATGTGGCTTATGATGAGAACAGAGAGGTCAGCAAAGACCATGGTGGTCATGGTGAACTTTTTGTTCTTTATCCTGAGTGCAAGGAAAAGTCATTGGAACATTAGAAGTTAGCTTTTGCTGTGTAACAAACCATCCCACAATATAGTGGTTTAAAAAAACAAAACAAAAACATCTCTTATTTAGCCCAGGAGGCTGTAGGTTAGCAGTTTGAGCTGGGATCAACTAGTGGTTCTTCTAGTCTGGGGAAGGCTTAGCTGATCCTAGCTGGGCTTGTCCATGCATCCATGGTCAGCTGGTGGGTCATCTGAGGCTGGTTGGTTTATGATGGCCTTGACGGGGATGGCTGGAGTGATGAGGAACTTTATCCCTGTGACTTTTCATCCACTAACAGGTGCGCCTGGGCTTGTTCACCTGATGGTTGCAGGGTTCTAAGAGTGTTAGTGAAGATGTTGCAAGGTCTCTTAAGGCCTAGACTTGACATTAGTAGTGAATCACTTCTGTCACTTTATTTTGGTCAAAGCAAGTCACAAGATCGTCTCAGATTCAGAAGATGGAAAAATAGACTCCTTTTAATGGGAGGAGTTGTTAATATTGGGGCCATTTTTGCCAGCTTCCACAAAGGTTTTAAGTAAAAAGGTAATTTTATAGATGGCAAAAGGTTCCTCTAGCTGCTATGGGGAGATGGATTGGTGGGGGATACAGCAGATACTAGAAGTCCGTAGGTGGTCCAGACAGCTAATACTCTTTTTTTTTTTTTTAATATTGTACTTCAGGTGAAGGCTTACAGAACAAATAGTTTCTCATGAAACAGTAGTACACATGTTGTTTTATGACATTGGTTA
>NW_004444106.1:837992-842622 GCF_000243295.1 Trichechus manatus latirostris | reverse complement strand
GGCACTCAGAGAGCCAGCTAGTGCGGGCTGGTGTTTCTGGACAAGAGACTGTGTCCGCGGGAAGCAGAGGAGGCCGAGTGTGGGTGAAGAAGGGTAGAGACTGGGAAAGCGTATATCACAAATTGCCCGCGCTCTGGATCCCCTCAGGAAGAAGCAAAGACGGCGCACGGAGCCAGGCACTCAAGTGAAAGGAGGGGGAGGTGGCGAGAGGCAAGTGAGAAATCAAAAGCGGCAGAAAAAAAAAAAAGCAACACCAGCAGCCAACAAATGGCACCCAAGAGCCGCCCGCTTGGGTGTGTGGAATCCAAGCAGCCGGCGCTTCCCAGTCAAGAGACCCTGGCCGTGGGAAGCAGAGGAGGCTGAGCAGGGGCGAAGAGGGGTGGGGGGTGGGAAAGTGCACACCGCAGATTACCAGTTGTTTTGTCCCCCGCTGGACGCTCCGTGAGGCTGCTATCTCGTACCCCCATTTGCTGGTCTCCGTTAGGAGTCCGAGATGGTGGATCTGCGCTGTGTTAGCTGATAGGGGACCTCTGCATGAATCTCTCCTCTCTCTCTGTTCTCTGTCAGTTTTCTCCCTCCATTTGGTGCTTGGCTGAGTTCTTTATCTCTTCATTTGATGTTTTAGGGTTTCAGGATTGTTGTATTCTCTGTTCGGCTTAGTTTTTCGGATCTTTGCTGTGGAGGGACGGCGTGGTGCTTCTGCCTAGAGTGCCATTTTGCCAGAACTCTAGACAGCTAATACTCTTGACTGCTAACCAAAATGTTGGAGGTTCAGGTCCAACCAGAGGAACCTTGGAAGGAAGGCCTGGCAATCTGTTTCTGAAAAATCAGCCACTGAAAACCCTATGGAGCACAGTTCTACTCTGACACACAGGGGGTCTCTGTGATTCTGAGTCAACTCAACGGCAACTGGTTTGTTTGTTTGGTAACAGATACTGTAATTGTCTACCTCAAGATCCATTCCTTACTCCTTTATTCCTGTAAGTTTCTCTGTGGAATAAAGACCAAATTTTCTTGCCTCCCTTATAGTTAGGTGTAGGGACTTTTTGGACATCTGATTAAAAAAGGGGGGTAAAGCCTTTCTCCTCGCCCTCCTCCCTGTGCTGGCCCTGAAAGCAGATGTGTTGGATGGAGCTTGGGCAGCCATCTGAGACCATGAGCCTGAGAGCCTCATCCCGAGGAGGGTGGCATGGAAAGATGGGAGGAGCTGGGTTCCTGATCACTGTGGAACCACCACACCCCCTGGACTGCCTGTCCAGTGTTGCTGTGAATGACTGTCAGCTGCCCCTTCTCTGGATCATTGCTCTTGGCCGAATGGAAACCACTTCACCCAAGAGGTTATGTTCACCCCACCCAGGGTGCAGGGGTATGGAAGGTCAGTCCCCGTTGATGAAAAGTGGGAGCAGGTCTTTGGTGCAATTCGGTCTCCAGAGCTCCCTGTGGACCAGGCTGAGACTATACCCTTGTTTAGCCCCTTCCCTGTTCCATCCTGCTTCCCTCACGCCCCTTCTCCTGGGAAGACTCCCTCAGTAACTCTTACAGGAATACCTATTTCAGGCTCTGCTTCAAGGGACCCAACCTAAGACACCCTACTTCCACCCTCCCCGCCCTGATGAACCACTGAACAAAGACTCGGCTTTCCTAGCAAGCTCCTGGCTCACAAAGAACCAGAATATGAAGACTAAATACATTTTGCCCACAAACTTTGGAGCAGAGAGGAGAGGAGAGGTCAGGAGTCTTGAATCCAACAGGAACAGGCACTACGGTGTGAAGAAAGTGTGGAGGATGACCTCCTTTCGGGCTGGCTGGAGTTCAGGGGAGCACTCTGGGAAGAGAGGCCTCAAGTTCATTAAGTACGTGAGGTCCATCCAGCCGAATCCCTCTCTCCTACCTCCCTGGCTCCAGGCCTGTTTCAAGTCTGCTGGCCGCCTCGGTCTGCTAGACGGACAGCATTTGTAAGCAACTCTCTCCCCAGCCCAGTTAATAATTCAGGAGCCAGCGCCTGCAGCCAACCTATCATTCCAACCCCGCTGCCACCCCAGACGCTGAGTTAGTGGACAGGAAAGAAAAAATCACTGCGCTGGCTTGAAAAATGGTCCTTGCTTCAAGTACTTGCTGGTCGCCGGTGCACGGGTGGGAGAGTACCAGGCACAGACGTATCTGCTGGGCAGACAGCGAGAGAAGGATGGAGCAGTCCTGGGGGCGCAGGCATGCACACGGACCATTAGTTAACTTTTGGATTCAGAGCCGCATTTGATTTTGGACAATGTGCTGCAGTCGCTGGGGTGCAGGCCTTAGAGGACCCAGCTCTCACCTTCTAGTTGAGCCATTCATCCCTCACTCACTTGCTCACTCACTCATTCATTCATTTGCCCATTATGGATGCCATGGGCATGGAATTGGGCACAGAGGTACATAGATGGATGGGGCATGGACCTATCTTCAGGGAGGCAGATGCATGCACTCTCATGCATGCAGATGGTTGGTAAACAGCCAACTGGGAGCTCTGTGCATGGGTACGGCTTGTTGCCTGGGTGTGCTGGGGGCCCCAAGTGTCCAAAGCAGAGAAGGGAGGGTAGAAAGGCCATGGATAAGATCATGGACTCTGCGGCTAGATGGCCTGGTTGAAATCCTGGCTCTGCCACTTACTAGCTTTACAAGTGAGCACCTTTGTATCTCAGTTTCTCCATATGTAAAATGGGGTTAATAGTAGGAGACTGACACAAATGACCTCATATAAGATAATTGAGAGGGAGTTAGATGGCTCAAACCAAAACTCTGACACTACAAAATGCTGACAACTTTACAGCCACTTTAGGAAATAAGTTTTTTTATGGCAGTTTTTTATGAAGTTAAATACTCTACCACACCAACCAGTGAAATGAAAACTTTACCCAAGCGAAATGAAAACTTAAGTTCACACAAAACTTGGGATTATTAAACTGGAAACAAGCCAAATGTCCTTCAGCAGAGAACTGATGAACTGTGGTACTTCCATGCAATGGAACACTACTTAGCAAGAAAAAGAAATGAACTACTAATACACGCAGCAACATGCGTTATGCTAAGTGAAGGGAGCCAGTTATATGACATCCTAGAAAATGCAAAACTGTAGGGGCAGGAACTTGGTCCATGGTTTCTGAGGGCTGGGGATTGGAAGAGATACTCACTACAAAAGGGCACTCGGGAGTTTCTTGGGGTGGGGGGGAGGTGATAGAACTATAGGCAGTCCCGGGTTATGAATGAGATCCGTTCCTAACTGTCTTTAGGTTGAATTTCTAGGTAAGTTGAAACAGGTGCATATGGTTCTTATTTACCCTTATTTAGTGCAAGAAAAGGCTTGAAGCCTTTTCAGTGATTTAAAAGTTGCACATGCAGCAAGTGAAGGTGATTGTGATGAAGAATTTGTTGCAAGTAAGGGCTGGTTCAATCGTTTCAAAGTGAGGGCAAATTGACATAACACTAAAGGCCGAGTACGAGCTGTCGGGAAACTGAATGTTTGTAACCCGGGGACTTACTGTATTTGGTATTCTGATTGTGATGGTGTTTACATGACTGTATGTGTGTCATGGTTTGAATTATGTTCCCCACAAAATGTGTGTATCAGTTTGGCTAGGCCATGATTCCTGGTACTGTGTGATTTTCCTGTATGTTGTAAACCTGCCTCTAGGATGTTAATGAGGGAGGATGGGTGGCAGTTGTGTTAGTAAGGCAGGACCTGATCTACAAGACTGGATTGTGTCCTGAGGCAATCTCTTGAGATATAAAAGAGAGAAGTGAGCAGTGAGACAAGGGGACCTCATACCATCAAGAAAGCAGTGCCAGGAGCAGAGCGCGTCCTTTGGACTGGGGTCCCTGTGCTGAGAAGCTCCTAGTCCAGGGAAACACCGAAGAGAAGAAAGCCGACAGAGAAAAAAAAGCCTTCCCCTGGAGCTGACACCCTGAATTTGGACTTTTAGCCTACTTTGACTGTGAGGAAATAAACTTCTCTTCGTTAAAACCATCCACTTGCGGTATTTCTGTTATAGCAGCACTAGATGACTAAGACAGAATTTGGTACCAAGAGAGTGGGGTGCTGCTGTAACAGGTACCTAAAATGTGGAAGCGGTTTTAAAACTGTGAATGGATAGACATACGGCAGTGACAGAGGACCAGCAGCAGCAGAGAACCTACAGCAGCAGAAAAGTGGCAGCGGCAGAGAACCAACAGCAGCAGAACCAGGAGACCAGTGCGAGATGGCGCCGGAGCCAACCCATGGAGCGAGAGAGCTGAGTGCCTGTGTGCAGGAGGCTTCCTGGAGGAGTGGGGTGCCTCTGGGCACTTATCGGTGAAGCTAGGCTTGCCGACCCACGGAGCGAGAGAGCTGAGTGTCTGTGTGCAGCAGGCTTTCTGGCGGAGTCGGGTGCCTCCGGGCACTTATACCGGTAGAGCTACTGAGCATTGGAACAGTTGCCCAAGCAGGGCAGATGCGGGCATGAGGCCCGAGGGCCAAGGGCCGAGAGGCCATAGGAAGCAGAAGCTGAAGAGGCAACGGACACAAGAAGCTGAGCTGCCTCGGTCTCAAAAGGTATGGCCATGACCTCAGGGGTTTCAAAGGGTGGAGCCATGGCCTCTGGTGTTTCTAAGGGTG
>NW_004444106.1:822126-837206 GCF_000243295.1 Trichechus manatus latirostris | reverse complement strand
AGGCCGACAGAGAGAAAAAGCCTTCCCCTGGAGCTGACACCCTGAATTTGGACTTTTAGCCTACTTTGACTGTGAGGAAATAAACTTCTCTTCATTAAAACCATCTGCTTGTGGTATTTCTGTTATGGCAGCACTAGATGACTAAGACAATGTGTTTGCCAAAAATAATAGAACTGATCACTAAAAAAGGTGAATTTTACTGTATGTAAGTTATATCTCAATTTAAAAAAATTTATAAGAACTCAAAGAAAAAAATAAAAGGAAGGGTGGCAGAGTTGATATTTGTAAAATGCTTAGAACAGTGCCCTGCACATGCTAAGTGTTTTATAAATCTGAAACATGGCCAAGTGCTGCCGCAAGGGTGAGGTTTGGAAGTAACAGTTCCGTGCACAGACTCTTGATGGTCCCTTGCTCGTGTCCTCCTGTGTCACCCAGTTCTCTCTCCCAGCCTCCTGGCTCTGCGCAGCAGGTAATCTTCCTGAGGTTGTTGCCCCACTGTGTGTCCGTCTGCTTCATACTTGACCACTTCTCCATCCGACTTCTGCCTTCTCTGACTCTGCTGAAATCCCCCAGTGACCTCACTGTTTCCCTCACTATTACGTGTTTCTACCTTTTGTTGATATTCTTTGCTGTTATCTCAGAGGGTCTTGGGAGTGGGAGAAGCTACACCTGTGTGGTCAACCCGCCATTTTGAATTAGAAATCTGTACTCAATTGAGGTCTGTGAGATTGCAGGAACGCTGCCCGGGGAAGGCTTCACAAAGGGCAACATTTGAACTAGCTCTTGAAGTTTGGAAGAGATACACCAGGCAGAGAAGGGAGGAAGGGCATGCTTGGCAGAGGGAACAGCATGTGCAAAAGCTAATCTGCTTGAAAAAGCAATTCAGATTGGAGAAATGTGGAGTTGTCTGGCACGGATGGTGTGGGGAAGCTTTAGGAGGAAGTGCAGGAGGTGGGGTAGGGAAAACGTACTTGGGTCAATTTGTGAAGAACACTGAGTGCCATGTTAAATCTTCTGGAAAATGGGAAAATATTGAGTTTTAAGCAGGGGTGGAATATAAACGATTTTTTGTTTCACAAACATCTGTTCTCTGTGTAGACACAGAAGTCATTGGTGTGTGGGCTCAATCCTGCCTTGAGAATTGTTTCATTGGCCCTGCAGGGTTTTTTTCATTTTTTATTAAAGAATTCGAATTTGTGACAAACATTTAAAAATCAGCAGATTTTACATAGATTTCTGAATTTCTAGCTTCTCTTTAGATGGACACAGACTCCCAAGTTTGCCAAAGCCCTGCCCACTCCCTTATATCACCTTCCAGGCCTTGGCAGGCTTGTCAGTTCTTTTTGTTTATTGTTGTAGTTTAAGCGAAAGTTTACATTCCAAGTCAGTCTCTTATACAAAAATTTACACATACATTGTTATGTGCCCCTAATTGCTCTCCCTGTACTGTGACAGCACACTGTAACCCTCTCTGCCTTCTCATCTCACCTCCGGACAGAAGCTGCCCGTTTAGTCTCATGTATCTACTTGAGCTAAGAAGCACACTCTTCACGAGTATCATTTTATGTCCCGCAGTCCAGTTCAATCTTTGTCTGATGAGTTGGCCTCGGAAATTCTTTTAGTTCTGGGCTGATAGAGAATCCAGGGGCTGTGCTTTCCGGGGTTCCTCCAGTCTCAGTCAGACCATTAAGTCTGGTCTTCTTACTAGAATTTGAGTTCTGCACCCCACCTTTCTCCTGCTCCATCAGGGACTTTCTGTTGTGTTCCCTTTCAGGGTGGTTATTGGTGGTAGCCAGGCACCATCTAGTTCTTCTGGTCTCAGGCTGATGAAGTCTCTGGTTTATGTGGCCCTTTCTGTCTCTTGGGCTAATACTTTCCTTGTGTCTTTGGTGTTCTTCATTCTCCTTTACTCCAGGTGGGTTGGGACCAATTGATGCCTCTTAGATGGCTGCTTGCAAGCTTTTAAGACCCCGGACGCTGCTTGCCAAAGTAGGATGCAGAACATTTTCTTAATAAGCTTTGTTATGCCAGTTGACCTAGATGTCCCCTGAAAGCATGGTCCCCAGAACCCCACCCCTGCTACTCTGTCCCTCGAAGTGTTTGATTGTATTCAGGAAACTTCTTAGCTTTGGTTTAGTTCAGTTATGCTGACTTCTTCTGTAGTGTGTGCTGTCCTTCCCTTCACCTAAGATAATTCTTGTCTACTATCTAGTTAGTGAGGCTTGTCAGTTCTTTACCCCCGGGCTGAAAGTGGATTATAAAAGAAAGATAGTAAGGGCAGTGTTATGGATTGAATTGTGTCCCCCAGAAATATAGGTTGCAGTCCTAACCCCTGTGCCTGTGAATGTGACCTTGTTTGGGGAAATAGGGTTTTTCTTTGCAGATGTTATCAGTTAAATTAAGTGAGGTCATACCAGAGTAAGGTGGGTCCTAATCCTAATCCCTTCTGAGCAGTTTCTTACAAAAAAAGGGCACACACTATGTAGGAATTGAATTGTGTCCCCCAAAATGTGTGTCAACTTGGCTGGGCCATGATTCCCAGTATTGTGTGATTGTCCACCATTTTGTCGTCTGATGTCATTTTCCTATGTGTTGTAAATCCTGCCTCTATGATGTTAATGAGGCAAGATTAGATGCAGTTATGTTAATGCGGCAGGACTCAATCTACAAGTTTAGGTTGTAGCTTGAGTCAATCTCTTTTGAGATATAAAAGAGAGAATTGAGCAGAGAAACGGGGTGAAGGGGGTGACTTCATTTCACCAAGAAAGTAGTACCAGGAGCAGGGGGTGTCCTGTGGACCCGGGGTCCCTATGCTGAGAAGCTCCGAGATCTGCAGAAGATTGATGACAAAGGCCTTCCCCCAGAGCCAACAGAGAGAGAAAGCCTTCCCCAGGAGCTGGTGCCTTGAATTCGGACTTCTAGCCTCCTAGACTGTCAGAGAATAAACTTCTGTTTGTTAAAGCCATCCACTGGTGGTATTTCTGTTATAGCAGCACCAGATGACTAAGACACACGGAAACAGGGACACACACGGGGAAGATGCCACATCTTAGCTGCTCTACAAGCAGCTAAGGAACACCAAGAAATGCCTAGCCTGCCAGAAGCTGAAAGAGATTGGGAAGAATCTTCCCCTAGAGTGGACAGAGAGAGCATAGTCCTGCTGATGCCCTGAATTCAGACTTCTAGCTTCCAGAGAACTGTGAGACAATCAACTGCTGCTCTTGAAAGCCACCCACCTTTGTGGTATTTTGTTATGGCTGTCCTAGGAAACTACGGCAGGCAGCAATGATTTCCAATCCCAGCTGAACATTGTCATCACTGGGGAGCTTTAAAAAATTATGATGTCACCACCACCCCCTCCCCCCAGTCCAGTGAAATCAGAATCTCTGGAGGTGGTCTGGGCATCTACATTGTTTAAAGCTCCGCAGGTCATTCTAATGTGCAGCCAGGGTTAAGAACTTCTAGCCTAGAGGGAGCTGGTGCTTTAATCCTCAGGGAAGATGATGGCCTGGTTAGGGGGCCAGCAGTGAAAGTGGGGAGGAGGGAAAATTCAGGAGACCTTTAGGGACTGGTAGGATGAGGGGCTGAAGCAGGAGGAGGACTCTAGTGTGAAGTGCAGGGTTCTGGCTTGGACCTGGATGTGATGATGCTGTTTGCTGAGAAGGGGCGTGAGAGGAGGAAGTGGTCGGGGAAGGTGGTGAACTCAGTTTGGCCATGCTGTATCTGAGCATCTGGCCTCCAGGCTGAGAGGTCCAGCATGCAGTTGTTGAATGCTGATCTGGCTACAACTTTGTCTGCCTCTGTACAGCCTCTGTTCTCCTCTGAGATAGGATAGCAAGGGGGGTGTCCTGAGGAGAGACCAGGGGTTCCTTTGTGCGGAGAGGAGGGCAGTGATGGGGGAGAGTGAGGCAGCCAAGCTTCCCCCAGGGCCAGGTGCACAGGTGGCGGCTCACGTGGGCAGGGCGGGAAGCCCCTCTGTCTGCCCCAGATTGTGAGTGCACAGGCCCTGCACAGCCCATGTGGCTTTGCTAGGAGGAAAGTCGAGGAGAGAACATACTTAAAAGGGGTGCTCACACTTGAGAAGGGACTGCCCAATCCATACATGTAGTGCCCTCGCCCAGAACTACTCACACCTCCTCAAACCTATCAAAATCATCTGAAAGATATGTTGCAATCCTAACCCCTGTGCTTGTGAATGTGACCTTGTTTGGGGCAATAGGTGTGGCCTCCTAGCAGATGTTACGGCTCCATCTTTTTTGTTGTTGTTTTGTTGGGCCAAGAACCCTTTTCTACATATTAGCGGTAACTATCTTTCTGTGATTAAGCAAGGCAGAAACCACTGTGCCCATTTTAGAGATGAATGAGGAAAGGGAAGGAAACATTTACTGAATATCCATTACTTGCCAGTTACTTCATATACATTCTCATGTAATCCACATAACTGTCCTAAATATCAAATAGCAAAGATCATCCCCTTTTTCCAGATGAGGAAGCTGAGGCTCAGGAAGGTTAAGTATGCTGCCCCAGATCACCAGCTTAGAAGTAGCAGAGTTGGTAGCTAAGCCCTGTTCCCTCTTTCCAGAGTTCTTTAATGTGTTTGTGGCCCGCTCCCACTATAACCTCGGCCTGGAGCGCATGCACAGACACACATATACAGCCTCTCCTAACACCTTTTATTGTATTTGGTGCCCCCTCAGCTTCCTTTCTGGTACCTAGTGGATGTCTTCCTGTCTCTGGCCTCTGCCCCTTGGCAGACCCGCTCTCCCAGGCCTGTGTGGTCAGCTGAGGGAGGGGCTTTGATGTCTTGAGAAGGGGAGGGGCAGAGACCTCAGCCCTCCCATCCACTGAGTGGACGTTCACCAAATGGCCCAAAGTGCTCCCATCTCAGCTGTTCTCAGCTGGTTGGTCTCTGTCGCTATTAAGCATTTATCCCGGCATTCCTCCTGCCATAGGAAGCATTGTCCAACCATCTCAAAAAATGTGATGATTTTTGGTCTCCTTTCTTTTCTCTTTGCCTCGTCTGAGATCCAGGTAGAGACATGAGTGGGCATGAATGGGCATCAGTGAGCATTCGCCCGGGGAAGATTCTGGGTTGAGGCCACCTAGGGGCAGTGCTCACAATGAATAGTGTAAATCTCCCTTGGCTGATGCTCTTCAAGGATGCTGCTCCCTGTGCACAGTGCTCACAAGTGTTCTCTCTAGATGGTGCTCCCCGTCGGCTGGCGTCACTCACGGCCACTCTAGTAGTACTTCCCTCATGAGAGTCACTGTGGACTGTGGTGCTGAGCGATGGTGAATGACGGTGCTCCTCATTGGAGATGATGGTTCTCAGTTTAGATGGTCTCAATTAATTGCTGATTCTCAGTATAGATGGTGCTCATCATCAAGAGTTGTTGCTACATGTGACCTGTCTGCTGATGATTATTGCTACACATAGTACTACTCATTGTGCACACGAGACACGATTGGTGTGCACTTTTACAAGGCCCTTTCTGCTTGTTTTGGCCATAACCACTCTGGGTGATGTCTGGGTCCTTAAGTCTGTCTCTTAGAGAGGATTTAGTGGCCGAGCAGTGTCCTCATAAAGGCATGCACGTCTGGGCAGCTGCTTGCCGTCAGTGATCTGGCTGCTGTTTTTCACAGTGTCCTGAGTCTTGTCCTCCTGCAGACTGGTATTGCTATTGTTCAGCCCACTTTGCACCTTGCTGTCCACCCTGCTGACCTGGCAGCTGCTGCTCTGGCTGGAGGGCAGGCTGCCTGTGGAACTGACCAGCCCACTGCTCACCTGGTAGGTAAGGACGCTGCTGCCCTGGCTGATGAAGCTGATGCTGGTCAGGCTGCTGGACCTGCTGCTGGTGCTGCTGCCCAGCAGGCTGGTCTCACTTTTCCCCTCCAGTCTGCTTGCTGTTATCGGCTTGGCCGGTCTGCAGGCTTTTTAACTGGATAGAAGAGTAGGTGGCACACAGATGGCTGGTCTGGGTGCTGCCCACTTGGTTGCTGAGCCTTCTACTCAACCTCGAAACTCGACCGCTGTCCACCAAGCTGACCTCGCTGTTCTCCTTATCTGCCGCGTACCCGCTGCTCGCCAGGCTGACGTTACTGCATTTCTCGGGGCTGAGGTGTCTCATGCTTGACACATAGCTGTCACTGGTCCGGATACTCCCCAGGTCACTGTAGGAACTTTTCTGGGGCTCCTGAGGCGCCCCTGCATTGTGGCATGGCCATGCATGTGACTGCAGCTCTAGGCGGGGTGACTGCAGGCTTGGATCTTGTCCCTGAGCATTCGCATCTCGGGCAGAAGACTCCCCTTTTCCTTCCTGGAGGAAAATGGAGGGCAGCTGGATTTGTTTATCCAGGAGGAGGGGGCCGCCTGGAGGCCTCAGAATGTTGAGCGGTGGCTTGTCTGGGGAGAGGTGGCTCAGTTTATAAAGGGCTCCTTTTATACCTTTGAGTGTTCTGGTTGGCTTGCTCGGTTTCCATGGTGCTAAGGGCTGTGAGGCGGGGTCAGGGTGGAGGGAGAACAATGCTGTCCCCACCCTAGTCATATCAGGGCCTGGGCTGGAGGGAAGGGGTCAATCAAAAGAGAGGCTTGTGGCCAGAAGGGGCGAGAACCACCCTCCCGGACACTTTCTGAGGGGCCTGTGGCCTCTGCTTTCCCAGCCACCATGTCAGGAGACAGGTGTGCGTCCCAGCTGAGCCCCTTTTGAGCTGCATTGCTTTAGAATGTCACTTCATCTTCGGAGCCTCAGTTTTCCAACTGGTAATGAGAAATATAATTTCCTCCTTGCCCAGGTGGTTCTGGGGAGTGGAGAGAATACCAGTCAGGAATTTAATCTACATTCTTTCCCAAATCTTCAAGGCCCTGCCTGGTCTGGCTCCTGCCTCTCAGCCTCGGCCCATGCCACACCCTACCCCTTCCTCACCTTGGATGGTCCAGTCACTCTCGCCACTTTCTTATTCCAAGCTCTTACCTGCTGCGGGGCCTTTGCACTGGCTGTTCCCTCTGCCTGGAGTGCTCTTCCTTGATTCCTCATCCTTCAAGTATCAACTTAAGTGTCCCCTCCTCAGGGAGGCCTTCCCTGATCTCCCCAAGGAGATTCCCCTTGTTCTTCTTTATGTCACTTCCTAATGTATGCCCCTTGTGGCATTAATTACAGCTTGCAATTAATTCTTTTTTTATGCATTAGTTATTTTTTGCCAGCTCGCTCCACGAGAATGTAAACTTTGTGAGGACAGAGATGTTGTTTCTTTAGTCTCTGGTATGTGCACAATGCCCAGCATAGGGCCTGGCACACAGTAGGTGCTCATTAAACATTTATTGAATGAATGAATGAATGAACTTCCCTGGGGTGTGCATCACAGCCACCTGAAGAGCTTTTTAAAAACACTTGTTTGGATTTTCTAGGACAGTGGCTCTTTCCCTTGTCTGTGGGTTGGAATCACTGGGGATTCCTGGGTCTTATCCCCAAAGATTCTGAGCTAATTGGTCTGGGTGAGGAGTTTAAAAAGCTCCCCAGGTGATTCCAACTTAGAACCAGTGTTGAGAGTTCCTGTGCTACGAGGAGAGACTTCAAGCATATGTGTGTTTTAAAATTTTTGGTGAAAATATGCACAGCAAAACCTGCTCCCATTCCACAGTTTCTAGACATAATAATTAGTAACATTGGATCCAGTCTTCACACTGTGTCAACATTCTTGTTATTTCTGGTCTAGTTTTTTCACTTCCATTTACTTAATCTCCTGTCACCCTCCAACCTTTGTATTGACCCTTTGATCCTATATAGATATATGTATTTTTTAAAAACCTAATGCTCAGGGTTGACAATCTTTACTCTTTGGGCTAATCTGTTACTTATTTAAAGGTGACTTCAGGGGATAGTTTCAATTCAAGGTCTGAAGGGCAACTCAGGCCCATAGTCTTGGGGACTCTTCCAGCCTCAGTAGGTCCAGTAAGTTTGAGTTCTTTAAGAATTTGATGTTGTGTTCCACATTTTTCTCCCTTTTCATCAGGATTCATCTATTGTGTTCCTATCAAAACGTGCAGTACAGGTAGCTGGGCACCGTCTAGTTTGTCTGGTCTCAGGGTGGAGGAGGCAGTGGTTTATGCAGACAGTCCTGTAGTCCAGTTCCTTCTCTGATTCTTGAGTTTCCTTCTTTCTCCTTTGTTCTAGACGAATTAAGTCCAGTAGTTGTATCTCAGATGGCTGCTCATCGGCTTTTAAGACCCCAGATACTACTCACCATACTGGGAGGTAGAACGTAATCTTTAAGAACTATATCATCAGCATAGGTGTATCTTTTTTTTTTTTTAGGTGAATCTGATGTGCTGCTCTGATTAAGAAGTACTACTGTAGATGACCACCACCATCTGTCAATCTGCTGTAATGTGGTGGCTTGTGTGTTGCTGTGATGCTAGAAGCTAGACTACTGGTATTTCAGATACCAGCAGGGTCACCCATGGTAGACAGATTTCAGTGGAGCCTCCAGAGTAAGACAGACTAGAAAGAAAGGTCTGGCAATCTACTTCAGAAAATTAGCCAAGGAAAACCCTATGGATCACAACAGACTATTAGCTGATATCGTGCTGGAAGATAAGCCCCCTGGGTTGGAAGGCACTACACAATGGACTCAAATATGCTAACAATCAGGAAGATGGCACAGGACTGGGCAACATTTTGGTATGTTGTGCATAGGGTTGTCATGAGTTGGAGCCAACTCAGTGGCAAGTAACAACTGTAGATGAAAACACCTATCATGGCACCTATTAGTAGACTCTTAATAGATGTATATTGAATAAATGAAGAATTATTTGACCCTTAAAGGGCTCGTGGATGGGGTTTAAGGACTTAGAGAATTCATTGGAATTGTATTGTGATGAGCTATATATATACTTTTCCCCCCAGTGGAGGAATCATACCTGTTAACCTTACCTGTTGCTGTCCTGTCGATTCCAACTCATTGTGACCCTATAGGACAGAGTAGGACTTCCCCATAGGGTTTCCAAAGAGCGGCTGGTGGATTTGAACTGCTGACCTTTTGGTTAGCAGCAGAATGCTTAACTACTGTGCTACCAGGCCTCCATATATATACTTTGTCCCCCCCGATGGAGGAAACATAGCTTTCACCAAATTCTCAAAGGTGTCCGTGATCCCCAAAAGATCAAGAAGCATAAAGAGTCAATGCAACTCTTGCCTTAACATTAGTCCCCGGTGCTTAGCTGGACTCTCACGGATCTGGAGGGGGCTGGCTTGCTCTGTTTGCTCAGGGAGGGGGAGAGAAGAAAGGTGTCCCTTGGAGAGAAAGCCGCTCAGCCCTTTGGTGCTAATTATCACTGTCATCTTATTATGAATTCCTGTCCCATTGCCTGGGGCCGTTCAGATTCCGTCTGCTGTACCAGGAGTCATCTCTTTTGCTTGGGAAGTTCTGATCTTTCTGGGGCAGGGGAGGGGTATCTTAACAGCTCTCTGGCTTCCTGTCCCCCCAGCCCTACATTTCCCTATTAGGGAGGGAGGAGACAGGCAGGGTGGCCTAGTGGTGATGCTCCAAGTAAGGGGCATGGTGGGACCCGACTGTTGTGTTCCCACAGGGACAAGGTCTAGCTCTTTAGGGGACTGGCGGGAGAAATGCAAGCGTCAGGCACCTGGCAGGCAGGCTAGGGCTGTTCAAGTAGAAAACAGGACGATGCCCCAGTGTTGGATCTTAGTGGTGGGCCTACTGGGACTTATGGTCCCTCCCAACCCCCTTCCCACCCCAGCTGCCCCCAGGCACACCACATTATGGGCCTGAGGACTGGAATAGAATACAAGGCAGAGGCCATGCTGTAATCAGAGCACCTTCTTCTACAGCACCTGTAAGCCCAGGATCAGTAGCCTGTGGATATAAGCGATGCCCCATGAACAGCCAGCTTAGCACCCACTCCTTAATGTCTCTCGAGGTTGCTCTGGGAGTACTGGGGAAGGCATCTCAGCTAGGCTCCTGTTCTTTCATCCCAGCCTTCTCTTTCTGCCTCCCACCTGAGAAGCCACCTGAGGGTAGTGCCCTCATCTTGTCCCCGCCCAGCTGCCCGTGCTGCACAGAGGGCAGAGCGCCTGCCCAGGTGCCGCTTCCTGGCTTCCTCCAGGCATGCAGGTCCTCAGGGTTCAAACGAAGCAGCCCTCCTGAGCCCGCAGTCCCACGGCTGCCCTGTGTTCTGGGAGAAGCGGTGGAAGAGGACCATGTACCTGGCTGCCTTTTCTGTTCCCAGTCTTTATTGCTGTTTTGTCCCCTAGGGACCCTCTCTCAACCAGTCACACCCTCCAGCTTCTTTCTCCAGATCCCCTCCCTCTCTGTTCTTTCCCACAGAGGACTGGGATTCCTGGGGCCACCAGCTGCAGACCTAGCCTGAATGTGTCCCAGTTGAGGCTCAGACAGGAGACGTAGCTCTATCATATCATATCTATGTGTCCTAGAGCCCAAGGTCTACCCTCTCCTGGTGTGGCAGAGACAATGCTGTATGGTCACTAAACCATCTCCCTTCTCTCCTGGGTGTGGACAAAAGATACATTTCCACCCCGGGCATCTAGGTGGGGCCTGTTGAATGTGGGCAGGAGGGATGTTTGCTGCTCAGGCCTGGGACATGAAAACATTTCCCGTGCTTGAGCCTCTTCTTTTTCCATGTCTGTGGTGACCTGGAAGGCATGCAGTACAGACGGCAAAGTCCGACATGGTGGGAGCCTGGGTCCCTGAGTGACTGTGTGAAGACCCTCTCACCTCGCAACACACATCTGGGACATCAGTGAATACACTTGTGTTGTACTGAGCCACCCAGACTGGGGGCTTGTTTGTTACCACAGTTGAGCCTACTTTACCCTGACTAATACACCAAGTATCAGGACATTGCCCATGTGCGTCCTTATCTCTGGAGGGTTTCTGCAGTGGGTGCTGGGCTGCTTTCCTGCTCCAGCACCTACCCTAAGCATCTAGGTATCAAAGCCCCTGATGGGGAAGCTATGCTTTCTCATATTATAAGGATGGGAAAGAGTATTACCAAAGAGAACTTCACCAGCCTTGAAAATGGTCCTTCAGCCCTCAGTCTCTACCATAAAAATGATCCCTAATATTCTAGCAGAAAACCCTTGCTAAGTTAGGCATCAGGTCTGTGAGTGGGAGACACCATAACCATTCCTAACTTATTGAGGTATGTTACATGTTTTTTTCATTCATTCATACAACAAATATTTCCTGAACTCATATTCCCTCTTACCTTCCACAAATATTTTATGTCAGGCAGCGTGCTAGCCCTCGCTCTCCCACCCGCCCCCCAGAGCTTATATTAGTAGAAGGTAACAGATATAAAGAAGTAAACATCTGTTGTGTGATGATAAATGCTACAAGAAAAATCAAGCAAGGTAAGGGGGTAGAGAATGATAGTCTGTGTATATATGTGTGCATGTGCACATGTGTGCCCACATGCATGTGTCTGTGTGCATGTGTGTGCATACCAGGCCACCGTCCCTGGATGAGAACGAGCAGGTGCGAGGAGAAGAGGTCATAGAGGGAGCCATGGTGTGTTGGGGGTGGGGGGCCCCTAGGACTCTGTGGGCCACGGTAAGTGCTTTGGATTTTATTCCTAATGATGTGGAGCCATTGACGAATTTTCAGCAGAGACATGAGTACACTTAAGTTTGAACAGGCTGCCATGTGAAGAAGTCTGAAGGGGGCAAGGGTGGACCAGGGAGGTAGTTGGTGCTGGAACAATAATCTAGGCAAGAGATAGAATGACTTGGATTAGAGGAGTAGCAGTAGAAGATGTGGTTGGATTCTGGATATATTTTGAAGGGAGAACTTCAGGATTTGCAGAGGGACTGGATATGGGATGAGAGAGAGTGGTCAAGGCCTAGCTGTGGGATTCAGGAGCCTCAGAGCCAGAGGCTAGATGGCTTTCTAGATATGGCATGACCCTCCACTTGGAGCACATGACATTTATGTAACATCCCTCCCCTCCTGCCCCACCTGTCCATGTGGAGTGGTGCATACCTCAGTAAGCAAGAGGGGGGCAGAGCGCAGTGGCTAAGAAGTCCAACTTGGGTTTGAGCCTCAGCTTCCCCATTTCCTTCCTGTGTGACATTTGGAGCTGTGATTAATGGTACTACAAAAAGTTGTAAGGATTAGATGTTCCATAAACATTTACTGGGAGTAAATAAGTGAGAGGCTCCCTGTTAGACACTAGAGGGGCAGCCATGAAGAAGGTAGACAAGATAAAAGTGCTGAGAAGAAAATAAAGGGTGATGGGAGTGAGCAGGGCGAGGGGGTCCTTTAGACAGCAAAGTGCTTGATAAATAGTATCATTGTCCCTCTTCTCCATCTTGGGGCACTGGCCAGAAGCAAGGCATGCTGGGATTTGAATCCTGTCCCCACCACCCAGGAAACACTGTGTGACCAACTTGACCTCTCTGAACCTTAGCTCCCAACTTGGGAAATGGAGTAACACCATTGATAATGGCATTCCCCTGAGGGATGCTGTGAGGGTTGAATAGAAGTACCCAGGACAGAGTCTGCCCCTGCTGGGCACCACTGCCTAACCCTCACTTTAACCTTCTGATTTAAAGCAGAATATTTAAAAATGTATTTGAACCATGAAACGCTGTTTCTCTAAGCATTGCCCGCTAGGGGTTTTCCACACAGACACACCTGTGGGAGAGCCTCCCCTGCCATCCTCCCACGGATGCCTTTTTCCAGTCTTAAGGGGCCACACCACCAGACCCCAGTCTCTGTAAGGATACTGTTACAGATTGAATTATATCCCCCTAAAATATGTGTTATAAATCCTAACGTCTATGCCTGTGGTTATAATCCCATTTGGGAATGTGTTGTCTTTGTTATGTTAATGAGGCAGGATTAACAATGGGTGTATCTTGGATCACAGAACCTCCCTCCAGAGCTGACAAAGAGAGAAAGCCTTCCCCTAGAGCTGGCACCCTGAATTTGAACTTCTAGTATCCTAAACTGTGAGAAAATAAATTTCTGTTTGTCAAAGCCATCCATTTGTGGTATTTCTGTTATAGCAACACTAGATAACTAAGACAGAATTTGATATTGGAAGAGTAGAGTGCTGTTCTAACAGATACCTAAAATGTGGAAGTGGTTTTGGAATTGGGTAATGGATAGAGGCTGGAATAGTTTTAAGGTGCCTAATAGTAAAAGCCTAGATTACCTTGAAGAGACCGTTGGGAGAATTATGGATGTCAAAGGCAATTTTAGTGAGGACTCGGAAGTGAGGAGAGCTATAGAGAAAGTCTCTGTCATTTTAGAGAATACATATGGTGCCAGCAACAAAATTTTCCTAGAAATGTGGATGTTAAGTGTGCTTCTGGTGAGGCTTTAAAAGAAAATGATGAACATGTGATTGGACAATGGAGGAAGGATGATGCTTTTTCTGCAGTGGCAAAGAACTTGTCTAAATCTGTTCAAATGTTTGGTGGAAGGTAGAACTTGTAACTGATGAACTTGGATATCTGGCTGATGAGATTTCTAAGCAAGATCTTAAAGGGGCTATGTGGTTTATGTTTGTTGCTTATAGTAGTACGCGAGAGGAAAGAGATGGACTTAAAAATGAACTGTGCAAAATGAAAACAGAACTTAAAGATTTGGAAAATTCTGTTGTACAAGCTAAGGACACATGTCCTAGAATGTTCACCAAGGATATAGCTACACAATCTTTTGTTAAAGAGATTAAGCTTGTGACTAATGGATCTAACCAACTACCACAGCAGAAAACCCATCAGCTTAAATTGAAGGGGACAGAGAAAGAAAGGAAAGAACACTGTCTGCCTCTTGAAATTCTACAGGCAGGAAACAGACCAAAGGAGCAACATCTGCTGTCCTCCAAGAAAAGAAAAGAACCATCTCTGGAGCAGCTCGGAGATCAGAACTGTTGGAAGAAGCACAGGAAGCAGGGCCTTCTTGGTTTCAAAGGATGAGGCCACAGTCTCCTGGATCTCAAAGGGTGGGGCTACAGCCTTTTAGGTTTCAAAGAGTTGGATCTTCGCCAACCCAGTCCTGGAGTGTGGGGCTGCCATTAAGGTGTGCTGGGAAATGGGGCTGCCATATCCAAGGGGCAGAAGAATGGGGCCTGCTGGGGTTGAGGGGGTGGGGTCGCCACTCAGGTGGACTAGGAGAATGGGGCTGCCTAAAGCTGAGGGAGCAGAGCTGCCATCCCAGAGGGCCTGGAAGGCAGAGCTGAAGCCCAGGGCTGAGGGGCCTACACCAGAATCCAGAGGGCATGGCCAGCATCCAGAGTCTGGAGGCATAGCTATTGTCCAGATGGTCTCAGAGAAGAGAGGATTATTTTCAAGTCTTGAGAGCTAATGTAAATTGTTCTGCTGGTTTCTAGACTTGCTTGGCACCTATTATCCCTTCTTTCCCTCCAATTTCTCCCATTTTAATGGAAATGTCTACCATTGCACTTTGGAAGGAGATAACTTGTAGTCTAGATTTCACAGGTTCACAGATGAAGGGGAATTTTGCCCCAGGATGGAATCGCCTAAAGTCACACCCATATTTGATTTAGATGATTCAGAAGATGAGACTTTGGACCTGGAGTTGATTTAAGACATTTAGGATGATGTGATGAGGTGAATGTGTTTTGCACATGGCAAAAAAACCCTTGCCATTGAGTCCATTCCAACTCATAGTTTTGGAGGCCAAACGGTGGAATGTTATGGATTGAATTATGCCCCCCAAAAATATGTGTTGTAGATCATAACCTCTATGCCTGTGGTTATAATCCCATTTGGGAATGGGTAGTCTTTGTTATGTTTATGAGGCAGGATTAGTGTAGGGTATATCTTGATTCAATCTCTTTTAAGATATAAAAAAGATTAAACATGAAAGCTAGGAAGCAGAGGTAGGGTAAGATAGATGCCAAAACACATGGAGATCTCCAAGGAACCAGGAAGCAGAAGCTGAAGAGACAAGGACCTTCCTCCAGAGTCAACAGGGAGAGAAAGCCTTCCCCTAGAGCTGGCACCCTGAATTTGGACTTCTAGCCTCCTAGACTGTGAAAGAATAAATTTCTGTTTGTTAAAGCCATCCACTTGTGG
>NW_004444106.1:768499-822026 GCF_000243295.1 Trichechus manatus latirostris | reverse complement strand
TGTCATGGATTGAATTATATCCCCCCAAAAATGTGTGTATCAGTTTGGCTGGGCCATGATTCCTGGTATTGTGTGATTTTCCTATATGTTGTAAATCCTGCCTCTATGATGTTAATGAGGGAGGGTGGGTGGCAGTTGTGTTAGTAAGGCGGGACTCAATCTACAAGATTGGATTGTGTCTTGAGGCAGTCTCTTGAGATATAAAACAGAGAAGTGAGCAGAGAGACAGGAGGACCTCATACCACCAAGAAAGTAGTGCCAGGAGCAGAGCGTGTCCTTTGGACCCGGGGTCCCTGCGCAGAGAAGCTCCTAGTCCAGGGGAACATTGATGAGAAGGCTGACAGAAAGAGAAAGCCTTCCCCTGGAGCTGACGCCCCGAATTTGGACTTTTAGCCTACTTTACTGTGAATAAATAAATTTCTGTTTTTTAAAGCCATCCACTTGTGGTAATTCTGTTGTAGCAGCACTAGATGACTGAGACAGTACCCAACTCCCCACCTGGGAGTTTCTCCCTGCAGCAGAGCTGGAGCCTCTCGTGACGGTTTCTGGAGAGCCTGCTGCCGTCAGGTACTGTGCCAAACGCTGGCGTGCATTATCTCCCTTACTCCTCATAAGAGTATTATGAAGCGTGTTAATGGCATTCCCATTTTACAGGATGTGCAAGGAGCAGAAAGGTTTGGCAGCTTGCCCAGGCTCAAACAACTCTGACTGCCCTGCCTGTAACTCCAGGACTGGGCGGCACGGCAGGGCTTGTCATGGGGGTGACGAATGCCATTTCTGCGAGCCAGGAGCAGTGGGCATCTTCCTACGCAGACCCACGTGGCATCGGAGTGAGAACGAGGTGGACTTTAGGGGTGGAGCTGGATTCTCCAGGGAGTCTTCTCCAAGGAGCCAGGTAAAGAGAACCAGCCAGCTCAGTCATGGCCTAGAGGGGCCCACTGTCCAGGAAGAAAGGCAGTTCTCTCGGGTGGACACATGATTCTCTCCCCTCCCCCACTTTTTAATTTTTTTATTTAAGGCTTACCAAAAAAAAAAAAAAAAAAAAAGTGAACACACGTGTGCTCATCACGCAGTTCAAGAAATGAAACATTACTGATAGACCCAAAGTCCCTTTACGCATCTCCCCATCGCAGTCCCGAATCTGATGCATGTCATTCCCTTGCACAACTGTATACTTGGATGAAGCATGAAGGGATGTATCCCTAGAACGATGGATATAAATGGCGTTGTTCGCTATCCTTCTGCAACTTGCTTTTTATTTTCAGCATTATATTTGCAAGATTCACATGTGCTTATATGTGTAGTTCAACCTGGGCAAGTTATCCAAACTGTCAGTCTCAGTCTCCTTCTCTGTAAAATGAGGCTAGTAAATGTTAGCTATTAATATGCTTGAGGTCAGGGAGCGTGTGTTTTGCTACTGTGGCATCCTCAGTGACTAGAAAAGGCTCTGGCATGGTGTGAGTGCTTCACGTGAAGAAGATACAACCTAAATGTGCATCAATAGAATGGATGAATAAGTTACGACATTTGTCAATGGAATACTCTACAGAAGTGAAAATTAGCTTGAACTACACATAAAGTTTTGTTGAATGAATAAACGCAAAGTACTTAGAACTATGGGGGACATATGAAAATTTCAGTAGGTTTAACTACTATTATTATTTTATTTTGATATTAAGCCAATTTTTTTGTCAATATAAGGCAAGCTTGCCAATTTGTTGTACTGTGATGACTTGCATGTTGCTATGATGTCACTGGTATCATATACCAGCAAGGTCACCCGTGGTGGATAGATTTCAGTGGAGCTTTGACACTAAGACAGACTAGGAAGAAAGGCCTGGCAGTATACTTCCAAAAATCATCCAGTGAAAACCCTAGGAGTCACAACAGAACACTGTCTGATAGAGCGCTGGAAGATGAGTCTCCTTGGTTGGAAGGCACTCAAAATACACAGTGGTTGCAACAATGGATTTGAGCATACCAACGATCCTGAAAATGACACAACCAGGCAACATTTCGTTCTGCTGTATATGGTGTCGCCGTGCATCGAAGCTGATTCCATGGCAGCTAACAACAACAACAGATTTGTTCTTCTTTCTTTTCTTTATGAGTGGGTTAAATGAGAAAGTGAGTTCTCTTTCCCAAGTTCTGGGTCCTAAAGTCAGAAGGGCGGTAAATGCATGCTGGATGGGATTCTGGTGGTGGGGATAGTGTGTTAGGGGCAGAGGACCTTTGAAGAACAGCCCTTTCTTATTAAGCCCCAAGCTACAGATGAGGAAACTGAGGCTCAGTGAGTGGAAAGAAATTTCCTAAAACTATGTGGTTTGTAAGCAGTAGATCTGAGATTCAAACCAGGTCTCACTATGATGAGTTACAGGTTTACAGGTGGGGAGAGAGGCTGTCAGGGAGGGGAAGGGGCTTGCTGGGTAGCTGTGGCAGAGCTGAGGGAGAGGCCACTTGTCTCAGGAAAGGGCAGAGATGGAAAGTTGTAGGAACTGGATGCTCAGAGGGATGCCCACTAGGAGGTGGGAGTGGGACGGTGATCCAGGGAGGACCTGGAGGGCCCCAGGAATCTTCTCACCTGGGCTCTTGGCTTGTGGTGTGACCGAGGTGCATGACTTTCCAGCCTCGGTTTCCTCCTCTGTAAAGGAAGCCAACGCTGTTCCTTCGAGCACCCTGAACTCCCAGAAGAGAAAACACTGCTGGGGGGCAGTTGGTCGTCCCCTGCCCCCAGCCTGCCCTAGTGCCCTCTGCTCTGTGGCTCCCTCTGCTTCTCAATTAGGACAGGTCCCCCCTACCCCCCACCCGCGTCGCCCGCAATGAGCAATGCATGAGCAGCACCTGGCGGGCCTGGAGTTATCACAGCGGGCCCCTGTGGGAAGATGCCACGGCTAAAGAGTGCACTGCTTTTCATCAAATTATTCCTCCGCTTTCGCAGAGAAGAGGAATTATTGGCAGGAAATGAGGATATAAAACCCCGCCGGAGCCGACCACCTTTTTGGGGCGCTCTGCGGAGTACTTGGCTGCCGGCCGGCAGTTTGGTTCATTTTTAACGGTCGAGGACGATAGTTCATCTGCTTAATTCAAACGAGATGACATAATATCTTTCATTTGGACTTATTACCGGCACGGTGGTTACTCGGCTCCCAGCCTTCTTTGGGCAGGACATTCTGTCATTACTGCACATTTTCTCTCCCTGGCCAAATGGAAAGTCCATGGGAAGGGCTGCCACCTCGGAAAGCAGAGATCAACGGAGAATAGGTCACATGGGGTATTGAGGAATGAAAATGAATGCATTCTTTCCTCCACTGAATAAGCAGCTATACTTGGACCTCTGTGATCCATGAAATAGGCTGTCAGAAAATAGGAAATGTGCTGCATTTGAACTTCACCCGTTGATTCTGTCCTGTCGTCTTGGAGACCGAAGAGTGTTGTGACTGAGAAGTTGGGGCTAAAGAACCTCAAATACTCACTCTACTTACTGGCGCGAGACCGCGGGCAAGCTGTTGGTCTTCAAGTGTCAGCTTTCCACGTGGTAGAAATACCCTTGCACTGGATTGCCGTGGGGATTAACCGAGGACATGGACAAAATGAGTTTACCCAGTGCTCCATGCATAGTGATGGCTCGCAAAGCGCTGTCATTGTTATGGTGGGCTTTTCTTTCCATTCCTCAGATATTTATAGGATGGGAGGATAAAGGCTTAGTGCAAGTGGGTGGTGGGTTGGGACCTGTCCCTGGGACCCACCCCAGAGTCCATAGGAAGTAGTAGAAAGTCTCGGCTGAGGAGGGGGTTTTGAGATGTTTATGATGGAGTTACCCCCTTCCCTGCTTTATTTCTCTCCATAAACCTCTTCACCATAACCCATTGCCATCGAGTTGATTCCGACTCATACCCAAAACCAAACCAAACTTATTGCTGTCGAATTGATTCTGACTCATAGTGACCCTACAGGACAGAGTAGAACTGCCCCAGAGGGTTTCCAAGGAGCGCCTGGTGGATTCAAACTGCCGACCTTTTGGTTAGCAGCTGTAGCTCTTAACGACTACGCCACCAAGGTTTCCTCTGACTCATAGTGACTCTGTATTTTACTCAGTTATCCTGTTCATTGTTTGTTTCTCCCCCCAGCCCCAACTTAGAATTTGCGGGAGGGCGGGGTTTGATCAGCTCCCTGGTGAACCAGGGCTGAGAGGGGGGAGAGGAATGAGGTGAGTTCTTCAAGCGTCTTTAGTTAAATTCTGGATATTTTGTTTATAGTGGATTTTTTTTTTGTGTGTGTGTTCTGATTTTCAAAAATGTTGTACTAAAATATTATTTATCCTCATTATTGAGTTTTTGCACCCGAGGCGAGTGCCTCACTTGCCTCATCTTAGTCCCGACTCTGCCTAGAACGATGCCTGTCACAGTAGGGGCATTCAGTATATACAAATATTTGTCCAATGGGTGATGAAGCCCTCTTGTGTTCAGTGCTCATTCCCTGAGTCCCCAGAGAAGAGGTTGCCTCCCCCAGTGGGTATTTATGACTCTTTGTATCTGAAGGAAGCTAGAACCCAAAACAGCTTTTTTTACTTGGAGCCATAATCTGGGGGCAGCTGAGTATTTCTGAGAGTAGAGAGTTAAAGAATAAGGGTGTACCCCTTCCAGGATCTGCTTAGGGAACCAATTAGAACTCGAATCTCTAAAAAAGGCTAATTGGAGAGTGGAATGCAAGAAATCCACAGGGCTCTGAAACCTATGCAGAATTTCATCCCATTAGAAACTGTGCACCTTCCCTTCTCCTGGATTCAATTGCAAATCTGGATGCAATTAAAAGCCACATCTAGTTGTAGCGACAATTGTTATCGTAATGAGGTCCAGCTGTGCAGTGCCACTACACTTTTCTCCCCCATGTTGGGCACACCTGGGCTGACCCAGTTTGGCTTCTGCTGTGATAGCTCTGGTGCTCCATTTCAGTGAAATAATCAGACCTTGCCTTTACCTTTGGCTTTATATCCCTCCAAAGCTGAGGCTTCATCAAGATGCATTCTTATAATTAAGGTGGGAGTGAGAAATAACCTCCTATATAATTTAAAATGGTAAAATTATCAATACCTTTCGCAGCCTCAGCTTTAAATCTTAGCCACCAACGATTCCCCTATTAACGGGCCTAATTAAATCCATTTTTCAGGACGTCTTTGGCAAATTCCATTTTAGCAAAACTAGGAAGTTCAAGTTGATTTGTCTCTGCTCCGCAGAGCTCTCCTGTGAGAATGAAGATGAGGTGGCTGCTCGTGTCTCATGTCTCATATTTATTAATTCATTCAACAAATATTTATTGAGCTCCTACTATGTGCATTGACATTGGACTAGGGGAAGGGGATGGACCGTTCCTACCCTCATGACCGGAGGGAAATGGGAATCATTCATTCATTCAACAAGTATGTTTTGAACCCTCTAATGGGGGAGCCATTGTGCTGGGCCCCTGTACTATAGTGATGAAAGACCCCCCCCCACCACGATGGTCACCACCTATTTGAGGTGATGCTGACAGTTAATAAATGCTCTGTGATAAGTGCTCTGATAAGGTTAAGTAGAGGAGACAGTGGGAACTTGGAGGAAAGCTCTTAACTCAGATTGGGAATTTAGGGTCAAAGGTTCCCTGCTGCTGGGTTTTAAGGGGTAAGGTGTTATCCATGTGAAAAAGGAGAGGGGAAGAAGTTGTAGGTGCAGGAATGCACAGGCATAGGGGCATGGGAGAACATGAAAGCGATGAACTCTATGTTATTCCATTTGGTAAGGGCAGTGCCTCTCAGCTCTGGCTGCATGCTAAGAATAACGTGGAAGACTTTGAAAAAATACTGTTGCCTGTACCACATTCCTGATTACATATATCTTAATTTCTAGGGGTGGGACCCAGGCATTGGTATTTTTTAAAAGTTCCCAGGTAATGCTAATGTGTAACGGGTAGTCAGGGTTGAGAGCCACTGGGCTAAAGCACGCGAAGTGGTGAGAGCTGAAGCTGGAGAAATAGGAGGGGACTAGATCATGAAGAGTCTTGGAAGCCTGTTAAGGGATTTGAAACTTACCTGACTGAGACTAGTGAGATTCACTGAAGGTTGTAAGCAGAGTTGTAAGCTCAGATTTGTGTTTCAGAAAGGATTACTCTGCCAGCAGCGTAGAGGATGGATTGGATTGGGGTTACTGAAGGCAGAGAAACTGATAAAGAGGCTATTGCAGCATTCTGGCAAGAGATGATGGTGGGCTGGGACTATGGTCGCGACCATGGGGATGGAGAGGAAAGATATTTAGGAGGTGGAATTGACAACACTGGGTGGTGAATTGTGCATCCTGGGTGAGGTAGAGGAAAGAGTTTAAGAGGTCTCCCAGTGGCTTTGGTGACTAGATGGATGGTTGTGATATTAATAAATTGGAGAGGGGCAGGAAAGATAATGAGTTTAGAACATGTTGGAGAGATATGACTGGCATTTAGAGATGAGACCTTACACAGAGTTGTACTCTGTATATATAAAGAGATTGGGAAGTCAACTGTGATCTAAAATTGGAAGATGTCATCTAAGGAGAGTATATAACATCAGAGTAAGAGAAGAAAAAGGCCAAGGATGGAGCATCAACATTTAAAGGGTTGGAATCTTGAGGAGCTGGGAAAGAACTTGACAAGGAAAAGCAGAGAGTGATGTCATGAAACCAAGGAAGGAGAGACTGACAAGGAGAGAATGTCAACATATTGAAAGTTGTACAGAGATCAAATAAAAAGGAAGACCCTTTTATTCATTTAGGAAAAATCAGTTTTGTTGAGACACTAGGGGTAGAAACCAGACTGAAGTTGGTTGGAGAGTGAGTGGGGGGGAGATGAATATGGGTATAGATGATGGTCCAAGAAAGGGAAACAGGAGATTGGGCAGTACCTAGAGGAGACGTTAGATTAAGGGAGATGTTTGGGTCCCCCCAGAAGCAGAGTCTGAGACAAGGATTGAGTTCAAGTAGTTTATTTGGGAAGTGATTCCAGGAAATACCAGTAGGGGAATGAAAAAATGAGACAGAAAGGTAAGGAAATGAATAAGAGCATGCCAGCAAGTAATTACTGTGGGAAAATGGAGCTTAATCTCACTGGATAACTGTGGAAGACAGTACGGAACATGCACCTCAGAGTTATTCCACAGGAGGGATGAAGGAGCTGGGATATTTGTCCACCCATAAGTCATTAGGTGAGGGCTGTTCCTTGGGGTTTGAGGAAGCATTAAATCCAGGCATTTTTAGCCTGCTGTGTGCATGGGGAGGGTGGGCTCTGGAAATCAGAGGTGAAGGTGGTGGCAGTTGGAAGTTGGACTGAAATGATGAAGATGGTAAGGACTGAAGGGATATGGATGGACACACAGCATCTGCTACAGGAGGAATTTATTTTTTTGAGACTAAAGATAATTTATCACAATTGAATGCCAAGGATATGGAGTCAGAATGAGAGGGAGAGGTTGAAAATAAAAGTAAGAGAGAGTACTGTGAGTAAGAATGTAAGCATAGGGCTTCATTGAAGTGATAGGAGGCTGTGGTTGGTAAGTAGGAGACTGGAATTCAAGCTTCCAGAAGTTGAGCATGTCTATATTTCTATGTGGTGATAAGATTCATGGTGTGATCATGGTTGTGGTGGCTCAAGTGCAAGGAAAGGGAGGTCCACTGGAGATCAGGAGGTAAAGGGTCAGAGAGGTAAAGATATGGACTGATTCATTCACAGTGGGCATTAAAGTTCCCAAGGACTTGAGGATGGAGAGGAAGGCTAAACCAACTGCCTACTTGTTAATGAGTGTTAGAAGTCACTGGGCACTCCAGTTCCACTCACATGGCTGGAGTGAACCAAGGAGGGGTGTCCACCATTTGGTCTTGGGCCAGGAAGGAGTCTTGTAAGTTAGAAGAAGAGGTCAGTCTGAAGAGGCATGGCTAGAAATTTTAGAGGGAAGTTGGAGGACAGAGTCAAGATACCTAGAGTCAAGTCCAAAGGGTAAGCAGGAGGCCATGGACAGGACACAAGAGGGTCAGGAACCACAGAAGTCAAGAGCAGGTTGGGAAGCCAGATTCAAGATAGGTCAAGGTGCATGGTTCAGGATGAAGGCTGTGGATAAAGAGAAGAAATAAGGGATCATGCTTTTTGGGGAGATACATGTGGGCAAAGAGACAGACAAAAAATCCAGAGTCCTCTTAGCTCTTACCTTGTTCCCTGAGGCTGCCTGAGGCTTCACTGCTGCTGAACCCCAGGGCAACTTGGGATTTGGTTTGAAAACCACTGGTGAAATGGTGTGAATTCAAGTTCTGGAGTCAGATTAACCTGGGTCCGAAACTCTGCTTAATCTCTTCTAGTTGTGGAATCTTGGGCAAGTTTTTCACCTTGGAGGATAATCAAACTACATTCTAGGATTATTTTGAGGATGAATAAATTTGGTAGAGTGTCAGATCCCTGCTCTTCCTCCTAAAGAATCACACTGATTGCTAATAAGTGTTCTTGAAGGAAAGTTACATAGGGGTATAAGTGTGTGTTGTAGGGGCATTTAACCTAGTCAGGAGATCAAGGAAGCCTTCCCGGAGGAGGTGATGATTGAGCTAAGATTCTTCTAAAAATAATTCATTTTATTTTATTTTTTGTTGTTGAAAATGTATACAGCAGAATATGCACCAATTCAGCAGTTTATACATGCACAATTCAATGACATTGATTACATTTTTCAAGTTGTGCAACCATTCTCATTCTGCTTTTCTGAATTATTCCTCCCCCATTGGCATAAACTCACTGACCCCTAAGGTTCCTTTCTAATCTTTCAAGTTGCTGTTAATTTGATTCCATATAGATAGTTATTTAAAAGAGCACAATGTGATTGAGCTAAGATTTGCAGAATGAGAGATTTAACGAGGTGAAGGAGGAAATAGGGGCATATTGGCCCTACACATTCCTGTCTCTTTGGGCTGAACTGCTCTGGGAAATAGTGACATCCTCCTGATATCTGTTTATATTTCTACCTGTGCCCTCTCTCAGAGCTAACGGGGGGTAGCAAGGCAGGGTAGGTGGTGCTCTGGAGTTAGGCCAAACTGATTTCAAGTTCTGTGTAGTAGGGGAAAATCTCAGAATGTCAGTTTCTTCACTGAAGGGGATAATGGTGAGGGATTCTGGGAAGATGGTGGTGTAAACAGACCATCATTACTACCCTACCCCACAAATGCAACAAGAAATACAACAAGGAAATTGTGCTCGGCTTTGAGGGAGTCTGGATTGGGGAGCAGAGGAAAGCAACGGGGAACTGCAAACAGGTAAGAATCAATGAACCAACAGCGAGTGGCATATGTAGGAAAATTGCTTCCCCCACCATCCCTGCCACTTTCCCCAACCACGTGGCTGCCTGCTGCTTCTGGGGAAGTGGCCACAGAAAAAGAACCTGTTTCCCTAACCACCACAGCCCCTGCCTGTACAAGGAGACAGGATTCCAAACTTCTGCTCTAAAATCAACAAGGCAGACCTCCCCAACCAGGTCTGTTTGGAGTGTGCCAGCACCTCTCCCACTCGGGCGCTGTCGGCAGAAAGCCTACTGTGGATTGCTACAGAAGACCCATGTAGTGGAGTCTGCTCCCACAGTAAACACTCTACTGGCCTTCCTGCACACCCCATAGCTCAGGCCTCTGAAACCAACAGGACAAACCTCCCGGGAGTCACTTCAAGTCTGCCTGCTCCCCTTTCCAGTTGGCGCTGAGGACTGCTGACTGAGGCTGCTGTGTGCTAGGTAGTAGACATCTTAGCGGAGGCAGTACCCGCAGCCAACATATTATGTGGGGGAGGGGCTCTGATAGCAACAAGGTAGATCTCCCCAGGGTCCATTTGAAGTGTGACAACCCCTACCCCAACCGGTAACTGTAGGCTGCTGGACTGATATAAACTCCTACAGGAGGTTCCATACAGTCGAGTCAGAAAGTGGGTCACCTAAGTGGAGAGTGCTCCCCAGCCACCACAGGGCCACTGCCCTTGTTTAAAACCAACAAGACATCTCTTGGAGATCCTTCTGGGGTGTGCCAGTTCCTCCTTCTCCTGAAACAGAGGAAAGTCGGCGTGTGCATTCCCTGAATTCCAGCTCAGATATAAGCAGCCCCACAAGACAAGAAAGGAAGCCTCAGGCAAAACTGGAGGGCAACACCCAGCCCTGAAGGAGGCTCACTGGCTGTGGATTTTCCAACTGAAAACATAGTTGCAGAAACAGAGAAGGGAAGGGAGTAATAAGGAGAGAGAGAGGACTGCGCCTCCTGGTGGGCAGGTTGATTAGTACATGATATCTTACCTGAGTGGCAGTGCCTGCTGGTGAACAGACTGACCACAGTGTGTTCTCTGGTGTGTTTGGGAGAGCCTGGAAGTTGAAAACCAAGATCTGGAACTTTCGAGACCTAATTAAACCAGGGAAGGAGAAGAAGCTATCACAGAGAAAGAGAGGAAATGATAAGCAAAGGCCAAAGACTGCCAACCTAGGAGTTTTTTGCAGAAAGTAGTGCAGGCAAAAACACCAGCTACTTGGGAAAACTGAGAAAGTTAACACTTTCAAAAATTCCAATGCCCCAACAAAAAAATCACAAGACATGAAAAGAACAGGGAAATAATGGCCCATTCAAATGAACATGACAAAGGGAGTGAAAGCACATCTGAAAAAAACCAAACCTGTTGCTGTTGAGTTGATTCCAACTCATAGCAACCCTATAAGGACGGGGTAGAACTGCCCCATAGGATTTCCAGGGAGCAGCTGGTGGATTCGAACTGCTGACTTTTTGTTTAAGAACCGTAGCTCTTAACCACTATGCCACCAGGGTTTCTGAAAGCACATCTAGGGATGACCAAATAATGAAAAAACTGGAAGAATATAATGCAACAACATTAAACATAATTAAAGAACTAAGGGAAAACGTGGACAAAGAGCTAAAAGAAATAAGGAAAACAATGCATGAACAAAATGAGAATCTAAAAAAAAGATATTGCAACTGAAAGGGACAATAACTTAAATGAGAAACATAATAGAGGGACTTAAACAGATTTAATCAGGCAGAAGAAAGAATCAGCAAATTGGAGGATGAAATAAGGTTACACATGCTGATGAGCAATAAAAACGGAGGCTCAAGAAGGCTGAGCACAGTTTAATGGAATTATGGGACAACAAGAAGAAACCTAATATACATATCATGGGAATTCCAGAAGGAGATGGGAGAGAGAAAGGGACAGAAAGAATATCTGAAGAAATAATGACAGAAAATTTCCTCAGTCTAACAAAGGGCATGAATCTACAAATCCAAGAATCTCAAAGAACCCCAAGCAGGATAAACCCAAAGAGATCTACACCAAGACACATCATAGTTAGGCTCTCAAAAATTAGAGATAAAGAGAAAATCCTGAAGGCAGTGAGAGAGAAGCAAACAGTCACATACAGAGGATCTCCAATAAGATTAAATGCCTATTTCTCCTTAGAAACATTGGCAGCCAGAAGGCAGTGGAATGATATATTTAAAGTGCTGAAAGAAAACAGCTATCAACCAAGAATACTATACCTATCCTTCAAGAATGAGGGTGAAATTAAAACATTCCCAGACAAACAGAATCTGAGAGAATTCATATCCACCAGACCAGCCTTACAAAAAATACTAATGAGAGTTGTATAGTTGGAAGGAAAAAGACACTAGAAAGTAATTCAAAGCTATACATATAAAGGGAAAACCTGGTGGTGTAGTGGTTAAGTGCTACGGCTGCTAACCAAAGGGTTGGCAGTTCAAATCCACCAAGTGCTCCTTGGAAACTCTATGGGGGCAGTTCTACTCTGTCCTATAAGGTTGCTATGAGCCAGAATTGACATGACAGCAATGGGTTTTTTGGTTTATACATATAAAGAAAGATCCCTAATAAGGGAAAATGCATGGACAAGTATAAGGACTAGTAATGAGATATTCATGCTTGATAATTCTAAATGTTTTGTCCTTCATTTTTTAAAAATAACAAATATATAAAAAGCAAGGATAAAATTATATTACAGGGCACAAGAAATAGAAAGATGTAATTAGTGATAGCAACAACAAAAGGGAGGAGAGGAATGGTATAGATACAGAATTTCTTGTATGTTACTTAAGTTGATACCAACTTACCCTAGAAAGTTATAAATACAAGCTGTTAAATGTAATATTCATGGTAACCACTAAGAAAATATATTAAAAAAATACACAAAAGGAAAGGAGATGGGAACAAAAAAAGCGTACTACAATAAACCAACAAAACACAAAAGCAAGTAGTACTAAAGGACATAGAACACTTCACCCCAAAACAGCACAATATGCATTCGACTCCAGTGCACATAGATCATTCTCCAGGATAAATGACATTTTAGGTCACAAAGCAAGTCTTGATAAATTTAGAAAGATAGAAATCATAAAAGTATTTTCTCTGACCACAACAGAGTGAAGCTGTAACAATCAATAACAGAAAACAAACCTGGAAAATACACAAACATATGCAAACTAAACAACACAATATTAAACTACCAGTGAGTCAAGGAAGAAATCAAAAGAGAAATCACAAATTTCTTAGAGCTAAATAGAAATGAAAGCACAACATACTAAAACTTATTGGGTGCAGGAAAGGTAGTACTCAGAGGGAAACTTACAGCAATAAATGCCTACATTAAAAAAGATCTCAAATTAACAGCCTAACTTGACAGCTCTAGGAACTAGAAAGAGAAGAGCAAACTAAGCCTAAACCTACCAGAAGAAAAGAAATAACAAAGATCAGAGTAGAAATAAATAAAATCGAAAACAGAAAAAAAAATAGAGAAAAACAATAAAACCAGAAGTTGGTTCTTTGAATAGCTCAATAAAATTGATGAACTTTTAGCTAGACTGACAAAGGAAAGAAGAGAAAAGGTGAAAATAACCAAAATAAACAATGAAAGAAGGGACATTACAACTGACCCAACCCAATAGAAATAAAAAGAATTATGACAGAATATTATGAACAACAGTATGCCAGCAAACTGGATAACCTAGATGAAATGGACAAATTCTTAGAAGCACACAATCTACCAAAACTGACTCAAGAGGAGAAATAGAAAGTTTAAGATGGCTTCACTGGGAATTCTACCAAACATTTAGAGAAGAATTGACACCAATACTGTCAACTCTTCCAAAAGATAGAGAAGGAAGAAATACTCCCTAATTCATTCTATGAAACAAACAGAACCCTGATACCAAAACCAGACAAAGATACCATTAAAAAAGAAAACTACAGGCCAATCTCTTATGCATATAGATGCAAAAATCCTCAACAAAATATGATCCAACAGCATATTAAAAGAATCATACACCATGACCAAGTGGGATTTATTCCAGGAATACAGGGACAATTCAACATTAGAAAATCAATCAACGTAATACACCACAACAATAGAACAAATGAAAAGAGCCACATGATCATCTCTGTGGATGCAAAAAAAGCATTTGATAAAATCCAATGCCCTTTCTTGATGAAAACCTTAAGAAGATCAGAATAGAAGGGAAATTCCTAGATACGATTCAGGGCATACATGAAAAGCCAACCGCCAACATTATACTTAATGGAGAAAGACTGAGAGCTTTCCCCTGGAAACTGGGACCAAGACAAATGTGCCTACTCTCACCATTTCTATTCAATATTGTATTAGAAGTCCTAGCCAGAGCAATAAGACAAGAAAAAGAAGTAAAAGATATCCAGATTGGAAAAGAAGTAAAATGATCTCTATTCAAGGGTGATATGATCGTATATATAGAAAATCCCAAAGAGTCCACAAGAAAACTTCTAGAGCTAATAGAGGAATTTAGCAAAGCTGCAGGGTACAAGGTCAATAAGCAAAAATCAACTGAGTTTCTATATACCAGCAGTGAGAAATCTGAAAGGGAAATTAGGGAAACAATTCCATTTATAATAGCATCTAAGAGAATAATATACCTAGGAATAAATCTAACGAGGGACGTGAAGGACCTATACAATGAAAACTATAAAATACTGCTGAAAGAGATTAAAGAATACTTACATAAATGGAAAGATGTTCTATGTTCATGAATTGGAAGACTTAATATTGTTAAGATGACAATGCTACCCAAAGCATTCTATAGATTCAATGCAATGCTGATCAAAGTTACAACAGCCTTCTTTACAGAAATAGAAAAACAAATCCTCAACTTTATATAGAATGACAAGGGGCCCTGAATAGCTAAAGCAATGTTGAAAGAGAAGAACAAAGTAGGAGGACTCACACTTCCTGATTTTAAAACTTACTATACAGCTACAGTAATCATAACAGCCTGGTACTAGAATAACAATAGATCCATAGACCAATGGAGTAGAATTGAGAATCCAGATATAAACCACACATTTGTGGTCAACAGATTTTTGACAAGGGTGCTAAGTACATTCAGTGGGGAAAGAAGAGTCTCTTCAATAAATAGTGCTGAGAAAATTGTATCTCCACACACAGAAAACTGAGACAGGATCCATGCCTCACACTGCACACAAAAACAAGTTCAAAATGGATTAAGGACCTGAATGTGCAAACTAAAACCATAAAATTCTTAGAAAAACAAGCAGGGCAACACTGTCAGGCCCAGCTTTTAATGATGGATTATCTAATATAATAACAAAAGCACAAACAGCAAAAGACAGAATAAATAAATGGGACCTCATAAAAATTAAAAACTTTGGTTCATCAAAAGACTTTACCAAAAAAGTAAAATCTACCCATTAGGAGAATATCTCTGGAAACCATATATCTGAGCAGAATCTAATAACCTATGTATATAAAACTTCAACCATTTAACAACAAAAAGACAAGTAACCCAATCATAAAACGGGAAAGGATTTGAATAGACATTTCACCAAAGAGGACATTCAGCTGGCCACCAAACACAGGAAAAGACACTCAGTGTCATTAGTTATCAGAGAGATGCAAATCAAAACCACAATGAGATACCATTCGACACCCAGCAGGATAGCTAAGGGGCTCTGGTGGAGCAGTGGTTAAGCTTTTTGCCTGCTAACCAAAGGGTCGGCAGTTCGAATCCACCAGTGGCTCCTTGAAAACTCTGTGGGATAGTTCTACTCTGTCCTATAGGGTCACTATGATTTAGTTGGAATTGACTCGATGGCAACGGGTTTTGTTTTCGTTTTTTTTTGGTTAGGTTGGCTAAGATTAAAAAAAGCCAAAAATAACAAATGGTGGTGAGGATTTGGGGAAATTGGAACCCTTACCCATTGCTGGTGGGAATGCAAAATGGTACAGCCGTTGTGGAAAACAGTGTGGAACTTCGGAACACGGCACTGAAGACGGGGCACAGGGCGCGGCCTCACTCTTGGATAACGCCAATTTTCACGTAACAACCTGGTCTTTGGAACCTCACTATGTTGTTAAGTGAGGAGTGGGTGTATGTGCCTCCTCCTTATTCCTTCCTATTCCAGCACAGGCCCGTATTACCACTGAAGAATGTCTGGGCCTCTAGCCCTTGAAATAATTGTACGTTCCCTAGAACAGGGCCTCATTTGGTCTGAAAATCACTCCACATTAACTTGTAATCAAAAGCTTTCTGCTCCTTGTTCTGCCTAAAATAGGCCATTTGGAAAGGAAGCAACCCATTTGGTGAGGACCCTTACAACTGCAAGACCCTAATGGCAAGCTCAGGTCTCAGGGTTCACTGACCAGACTCCAGCCAGCCTTTCTGGATCCCACTTTCTGGATCACAGGAACACTTGTTAACCTTTCCAAAGAAAAATGGGGGAGGGAGGAAGGGGAAAGGGCAGTGGAGAAAAAAGCAGCCAACAAATAATCCATGCCTGTTAAAAAGTGTTTCCATTGCACACAAATGTGTGCAGTAGCTCCAAGGAAGGACACCCTGATGATTGTATGGAGTTGACAGTGCTCAGTGCCCCCTGTGTGGGAAGGACCCAGGCAGCCTCCAAAATCACAGCCCAAGCAAGGGAGTATGCCCATGGCCACAGTTCCTCAAAAAACTAAAAATAGAATCACCATATGACCCAGCAATTCCACTTCTAGGTATATACCCCAAACGACTTGAAAGCAGAGACTCAGACAGAGACCTATACACCAATGTTCATTGCAGCACTATTCATAATAGCCCAAAGGTGGAAACAACCTAAGTGCCCATCAGCAGATGAACGGATAAACAAAATGTGGTACAATGGAATGCTACTCAGCCAGCAGGAGAAATGAAGTCTTGATACATGCAACAATATGGATGGTGCTGGAAGACGTTGTTGTTAGTTGCTGTCAAGTCAATTCCGACTCATAGTGACCCTATCAGACAGAGTAGAGCTGCCTTATAGCGTTTCCAAGGAGTGGCTGGTGGATTTGAACTGCCAACCTTTTGGTTAGCACCTGAGCTCTTAGACTGAGTGAAATAAATCAATCACAGAAGGATTGTATGGCCTCACTTGTATAAAAAGACAAGAAAAGGCAAATGTATAGAGAACAAAGTTTATTGGTGGTTGCCAGAGGCAGGAGACAGAGGGAAAGAGTGGGGGTTAACGGCGATGGAAATATGTTGATTCAGAGTAGGGTTGCACAGCCAATTATTATAATTGCTGTCAGTAATTTTACACCTGTAAAAAGTTGAATTGGCAGAAGTTGTGGGATAAACATATTTACAACAATGACGAAAAAAAAGGGTAGCTACTGAGCCTGCTTATGTATGACCAAAAACATCATGGAATTTGGTTTCTTGGTTTGGAGGTTTAGGGTCATGGTTTTATAGGACTTACCAGTTAATTGGCCTAATAACATGTTTAGTGCTTTTCTTCCACCTCCTAGTTTGATGCATAGTTCCTGGGGTCCTAAAAGCTTGCAAGCAGCCATCCAAGGCACAACAATTGGTCTCTATTTGCCTGGAACAACAGAGGAAGAAGGAGAGTCAGGAATAGGAGGAGGATATGGAATGTGTGGCTAACTGCCTCCATGAGCAGTTGCCTCTTTTGCCATGAGACCAGAAGAACTGGATGGTGCCTGGCTACCATTACTGAACATTTTGATCCAAGATTCCATAGAAGAATCCTGATCGAAAGAGGGAAAATGCAGAACAGAATTTCAGACATCCTTGTAGCCATGAAGGTTGGATGAAACCCTGAAATTACTGCCCTGAGATAATCTTTAAACCTTAAACCAAAAATATCCCCTAAAGTCTTCTTAACCAAACAATAGTTTAGCTTAACTAGTAAAAATGTCTGCCTTGAGCATTGTGCTCTTTTAAGAACTATCTGCATGGGATCAAATTGGCAACAGCAATTCGAAAGATTAGATAGGAACCTTAGGGGGCAGTGAATTTATGTTAATAGGAGAGGAACAACTCAGAAAAGGGTGAGTTTGGTTACACAGTGCAAAGAATGTAATCAATGTCACTAAATGGTACATGTAGGGAAAAAAAGGGATAATGGTAATCTCCACCTCTTTGGGTTGCTGGGAGGATTAAATGCACAATGCTTGTATGATGCTTAGCAGTGTTTCGCAAATAGTAAGTGTTCTTTTTTGTGTGGGTCTTTTAGGTGAAAGTTTACAGAGCAAATTAGTTTCTCTTTCAACAAAGTGTTTCACGACATTGGTTGCAATCTCCACGGTGTGTCAGCACTTGCCCCACTTCCGGACATGGATTCCCTGTTTCCTTTCGTCTGTTTTTCTTACCCCTTCCTGCCTTCTCATCTTTAGTTTTGGGCCTGCCTTCTCGTCTCTAGTTTTGGGCATCCATTGCCCTTTTAGTTTCGTATAATTGTTTGTCCTGCAGAACATATTCTTTTTGGGTGTTGTTTATTTTATAGGCCTGCCTATTGCTTGGCTGGAAGGTGGTAAGTGCTCCATTTTGAAATGTAACTATAAAAATGAATTTTAATCTCAGTTTTCACCTCTTCCTTTTCTAGGAAAATAAGAAAACCCTCTGGCAAGTGGAGCAGGTAGAATGAACAAGTCCATATTCAGCCCCCATCGCAATAATTTCTGTAACTCTGGGTAGGATACCTGATTTTAGAAAAGCAGGGGGGGGGTAGGAAATCAATGTCTGGAAGCTTGCAGCCAATAAAAATCTCAGAAGTGGCAGTTTCATCCTAACCGTGTCTGCCCGCCTCACTAACAGTGTACTCAATGCCAGGGGGGTGAGGAGTTCGGGGTAATGGAGCCTCGTAAAAATGACCGATGCAGATATTAATGATTTAATCTGCTAACGTGGCGTGGCTGCCTCGGAGAATCCTATTCGTCAGCGTCCAGGAACCCATTACAAGGAGCCTCGGTGGAAAGTGCCGGGGAAAGCGTGGGGATGTGTCACGAATGAAGATGAATCCGTGGAGCACACTATTGATTTGCCTTGCCTGGAATGGCACTTTCTGTTTGGAAATATGGAAAGCAAATTAATGAATAAATGAGCTGGCTCGGTGAACTGCACCCCACTGGAAGCCCTACTATTTAAACCACATATGCCAAGCAGGCTCCGAGTAAATAAGGGGAAGAATGAGGGTTTGCTGAGAGGGGAGAAGTGTGGCTCTGGATGGTAGCCTAAGAACCCTCGCCTGGAAAAAGCAGTGGCAGGTGTCACTGGGTCAGACAGATTCCTGACTGAATTCTGGCTCTGCCCTCTGCTAGCTGTGGTACTGTCAGAATTCATGTCGTAATCTCTCCGATGCTCTGTTTTCTCATCTGCCGAAGGGTGGCTGTGTAACCTCCCAAGGGATCAGTACCAGCTGCTATCAAGTTAATTTCAACTCATGGTGACCCTATGTGTCTCAGAGCAGGACTGTGCTCCGTAGGGTTTTCAATGGCTGATATCATTCAGAAGTATAAACCTGTTGCCGTGGAGTCGATTCTGACTCAAAGCGATCCTATAGGACAGAGTAGAACTTCTCCATAGGGTTTCCAAGAAGTGGCTGGTAAATTCGAACTTCTGACCTTTTGGTTAGCAGCCGGGCTCTTAACCACTGAGCTACTAGGGCTCCTTCAGGAGTATATCGCGAGGCTTTTCTTCTGAGGTGCCTTTGGGTGGACTCCAGCCTCTAACCTTTTGGTTAGCAGCTGTGTGTGCTGTCTGCACCACCCAGAGACTCCAAGGGATCAGTACATTAAATTAGATCATGTTTGTGCTATATTATCTACCACTAATAATCTGTAAGATATTGGGCAATTTACCTGGTGCTTCAGATTTCTATCGTATGGGGTTAATAATAACACCTATGCCATTGGGTTGTTGTGCAGTTTAACAAAGTCAGTCAGTGGCTGGAACAGTGCCTGGGTCACAGACAGTGCTAAAAGCATGGTAGCTTTTATCAGTACTTAACATTCAACAGATATTTATTGACCACCTCTTGTGCGCCAGCAATGACTTGGACTGACACATTTGGCTGCAACAATGGGCTCAGACATAGCAATGGTTGTGAGGATTGGGCAACATTTTTTTCTATTATACATAAGGTCGCCTTGAGTCAGAGCTGCCTTCACAGCACCTAACAACAACTGTTCTAGGTAATAGAGCAGTGAACAAAACAGTAAAATTTCTTCTGTCCTAGAACTTACCAGTTTTTTTGCCTATGGATGTCCAATCGCTCCAGCATTGTTTGTTGAAAAGATGATCCTTTCTCCACTGAATGCCTTTACATCTCTGTCCAGAATCAATTGGCCCTCCTCGTGTGGAGCTATTTCTGGGTTTCTAATCTGTTCCATTGATCTGTGTGTCTATCCCTTTGCCAGTAACACACAGTCTTGATTACTGTAGTGATACAGTAAGTCTTAAAAGTGGGTAGTATGATTCTTCTCACTTTATTCTTTTTCAGAATTGTTTTAGCCATTCTAGTTCCCTTGCCTTTCCGCATAAGGTTTAGAATAAGCTTGTCTATATCTACCAAAAAAATCTTGCAGGGATTTTGATAGGAATTGTGTTAACCTAGAGATCAATTTGGGGAGAATTGACATCTTTCCTATGTTGAGTCTTCCAGTCCATGAACACGATATGTCTCTCCATTTATTTAGATCTTCTTTGATGTCTTTCATCAGTGTTTTGTAGTTTTCAGCATACAATCCCTATAATGTTTTGTTAGATTTATTCCTCAGTATTTCATTTTTTGAGTGATTGTAAGTGGTTTTATGTTTTTAATATCAGTTTCCACTTGTTCATTGCTGGTATATAGAAGTACAATTGATTTTGTATCCTGCAACCTTGCAGAACTAACTTGTTAGTTCTAGGAGTTTTTTTTTTTTTTTTTTTAATATGTGGATTTCTTGGGATTTTCTACATAGATAATCACACCATCTGCAAATACGTACATACATGTCTGCTACTTTCGAGTCAATTCCAGTTCATGACAACCCCATGTGTTACACAGTAGGACTCCTCCATAGGATTTTCTAGGCAGTAATCGTTACAGAAGCAGATCACTAGGCCTTTCTTCCGTGGTGCTGCTGGGTGGGTTTGAACCACCAACCTTTTGGTTAGTAGACCAGCGCAAACGCTTTGTGCCACCAGGGGCCTCATCTGCAAGTAGGGACAGTTTTATTTTTTCCTTTCTAATCTGTATTCTGGAATTTATTATTATTACATCAGAAGTCCTATGCTTAGAAGCCTACAGGGGCCAGTTGGCTGGAGACTGTGGCAAATGGGGGCCCAGGTCTGTCAAAAGGGGCTGCTGCTCCCTTGCTATATGGGAGTGAGTCCAGATGTTTAGCTAGTTAAAAGATTTTGATGTGAGATATTCTGATATTTAAACATTGGTAAGTTATTAAAATGTTTATAATACCTTTCAGGCCAAACACAACACACCTGTGGACTGGACTGAGGCCACCAGTTTGCAGCCTGGCACAAAATAGGTGTTCTGTAAACAGAAGCATCTTCTCCTCTTGCCTGAGGCCTCAGGTGGGCAGTACTTGAGGGATGTGTTGGGAAATATGTGCTGTTAGTGTACTGTGGATCTTGAGGATACACAAGAAGGCCAGTGGGGATGGCATGGCAGGTTAAACTACATCTGCAAGATTGTCTCTGGGGTTCTTGTGTCTTGGGACCATCTCTCTGGGTGCTTCACTTTCTCCTCAGCAGCAGCACGTCTGTGTCTCAGGTGGGTGAGCTGCGGTGTGTGGCAGCAGGGTAACGGGTAACAAGGGCTGATGATGAGGGCGGTGGAGTCAGGACTGGACAGAAGGACAAATCCTGAGAGAAACTACAGAAGCTGGCTCGGTGGTCTGGGTGGCAAAATGTGAGATATGGTCAAACAGAATAAGGATGAGCATCTATAATATGCTGGGTATTATGCTAGACCCCTCCCTCCCTCCCTTCCATTCCTTCAGCACATATTTATTTAGCAGCTACTCTGTGCCAGGTGCTTTGCCAGGCACTCATCTCTCATTTATTCCCTTCACATTCCTATGTGACAGGCCTCCCTCCCTCCCTTTCACACGTGAGGGAGCTCAGTCTCAGAGAGGTTAAGTAACTTGCCAATGGTGCCAGGTCTGTGCAAGTGTAAAGACTGCGTTCTCTGTACCACGTGCACTTTGATATCTCACAAGGGGTGCAGCAAATACCTTGGTGTATTCTGATAATCTTTGCTCTGATCTGGTGAGAGGAACGTATCAGGAGCAAAACCCAGGTGACTCTTGGATCCATAAGTCAGTTAGACCCTGGCCTGAGTTTCTATAGAATGGCCTGGGACGTCAGCAGGAGGATAGCCTGAGACCAATATCCTTCTCTAACCCCTCTACAAAGGGACACGAAAGAATCAGGCAGTGTCCTATGGTCTTAATTGCAGTTTCTCCTTCATATAATTAGTAGGGAAGCTTGGATACAGGGCCATGGGAGATTTAACTCCAAGACCCATCAGATGTGGGTGGGGAGGGTGCAGGGGTGGTGAGCTGCTGGGCCATGTCCCACCTCAGTCAGATGTGACTCGACAGAGGAGGTTACATCTTGCAGATAGATAGTAGTGCCAGGGATTTGGTAATGAAGCTCTGGGGAGAGATACCCTGCTCAGGCTCCTACTCCTCGTCCTTCTTATTTCAGTTTGCTTCCTCACGGATGGCTAAGTGAACAGGAGGAAATGAAGGGAGGAAAATGGCTTGAGGGAGAGTCTATTACTCAGAACTTTCTGAATTACAAGTGACAGAAACTCCAGCTCTGACTTAAGCAAAAAAAGGGAATTTATTGCTTTCACAGCCAAAATCTCCAGGGGCTAGAGTCTGCCTTCAGGCATAGCTAGATCCAGAGGCTCAAATGATGTCTTCAGAATATGTCTCCATCTGTCATGTCTGCTTCTCTTTGTGTTGGCTTTTTTCTCAGGCTTTATCATGGTCTTTAGCAACTCTAGATCATATCGGCTTTAATTTCAGTAGTCCTGTGAGAAGAGATCTACTTTGCCCCACTGGTTCCAACAAATGTCCTGGAAGTTGAGTCTTATTGGCCTGGCTTTGTTCACATGCCTATCTCTGAGCCAGTCACTGGCCAGTGGGGCATGGAATGAGCTGATTGGTCAGGCCTGGGTCACGTGCCCTCCTTTGGATCTGGTGGGGAGGAGGGAGGTCTGCTTCATTTGAACCATATGAACTGAGAAGAGAAAGTGGTCACACAAAGGAAAATGAGGATGTTGTTACTTGCAAAAACACAGACTGGACATAATCTCTTCCCTCTGGTAGTCAGTGGGCATTTCATCAAACTCACAAGGGACTGGAAAGTTGAAAACATACAGGGATGTGGGGAGAACATTTATTTGTTCCTTGTTTCTTCACTCTGCACGTTCTATTCTATTTTTTGTGCTCTCTGCGGGCTTTCTCTGCCTCTGCATACATCATCATCTTACAGATTCCTGTCACATACCTCCATCCCTGTGATGAGCTGTATTGACAAGCGCTGAGTTTCAATTCCCTGGAGGTTGCAGCATCTCTGTTGTGGTCTGGCTGGGCCAGGCTTGCTGGTTTTGATAGCTATGAGTGGCTTGGAGAGTAGCTACGTTGAGAAGGTCAGGTAATGGCCAGGGTGATGGCAGAAGGGACGTCCACTCAGGAACTCAGGGAGAAGCAGAGCTGGATGGATAGCTAGGGTTTGGAGAGGCTGTGGCTCAGTGGGTGTAAGGCGTTAAGTTCTCCTACAGGCACGTGGGATACACAGCCCAGGGCACTGCTGGTGCGGTGACTCTGCTCAAGTGGCCAGTCTAGCTCAAGGCCTCTACTGGAAAGATGCCTGAAACTCAAGACCCAAGGCTTGGAGGAGCATGCCACAGCTCTTCAATGCCACATACCCCGCAGATGCAGCGGGGCTCCGAGAACACGTGACAGGTCAGTCTCTGCATTCCACTGGCTTCGGTGAGCCCCTGGGGGATTTCCTCAGCCTGAGAGGCACCTCGGTGGGCACAGATCTGGTTCCCAGTGCACAGACTGGACAGCCCATCACTGGCAGAAAAGTGACACTAATAGCCTTTTTATTCTGTCTCTTTCTCCTTCTGTCTGGGCCTTCGTATGGACAATTAGTAAAAGACAATTTATTGCTGAAGAAATTAATTGCTTTTGCCAAGTGGACCTGAAACACTCCACAGGCTCTTTCTCTGTCGACATAACTGATTACAGTACTCAGAAAATGAACACTGTTGATTGTTGACACAATCATTTCTGGCTCTGGATCAACTGTGGTTTCTTGGAGAGGTGGGGGGTGGATTGCAGGGTGTAGAGTTCACAAACATGGTTGTCCTGGGAAGACACTTTTGCTTCCTTTGGTGAATATTCCCTTGGGTTGTTACCGAACCGAAACGCGAGTCCCTACCCAGTGCTCTCAGAGTTCCAATTACTGGACACTGTCTTTGAGAAAGAGAAAGTTTCATTGCAAAGTGCAGAGCAAGGAGCCAGGAGAAAAATTCCTCAGATCTGACTCCCTCAGGCTGGACAAGGCTACATTTTATGATGGTTAGTTTTAGGGAAGCTATACATATTCACTTAAATTGCAGGAATTCCAGGAAAGAGTATGTTTATTCATTTGGGGTGGAGTCAGGTGCAACAGTGGTCATAAGCCCCAAGTTTAAAAAATGGCGGCTTTAGCATGATCAGCGGGGGATGCGTCATAAGGCCACTCTGAGGACAGGCTGGGCACCTTCTGCGCATGTCAGGTGGGCCAAAACTTTCTGGAACTGACTCTGGCTGGGTCTTTCTAGTATTTTCTGGCTGGTTTCTGAAAAACAACTTAAAGGAAGTTACTCAGGTTTCCAGAGGATTACTACAATCAGCAGGGCAGAGTCTTATTAGATTCACAGGGTTGGGATCCGGTTACAGGGTCACTATTTCCTAGTTCTTTTTAAAATAATATTAACAACTCACTGTTGGGAGGTAACTATGTGCCTGGTGTGTGTATACGTTATCTTTAATCTTCTCAATATTCACATAAGGCAAGTATTAATGTCCCCATTTCAAAGGTGAGGAAACTGAGGCAAAGAGATGGGAAGAAACTTCTCTAAGCTCATCCGGCAGAAAACCATGCTCTTTTCTATCTTCCCACTCAAGAATGTGTCGAATAGGTCCTTAGAGGTGTATCCTATGTCCCCAAATTTTGCATTAGTCCTGGGGAGACAGAAGAGTGTGGTTGGTTAAGATTCTAGACTGTAATTGGATTGTCTAGGTTGAAATCTTGGCTCTGATGATTTTTGGATTATCTTGGATAAATTATGTGACCGCTCTGAACCTCAGTTTCCTCCTTGGTTTACATTGAAATGGAAAAAACAGTAGCACCTTCCTCCTAGGATCGCTGTGAGGATGAAAGGAGATAATGTATGTAAAACACATGAAAAAAAGGCCCGGTCTTCCTTATTCATTGTCCAGCTTTCACATGCATATGAGGTGATTGAAAATACCTTGGCTTGGGATGGGCTCACCTTAGTCCTCAAAGTGACATCTTTGTTTTTTAACACTTTAAAGAGGTCTTTTGCAGCACATTTGCCCACCGAAATACTTTGTTTGATTTATTGACAGCTGCTTCCGTGGGTGTTGATTGTGGATCCAAGTAAAATGAAATCCTTGGTAACTTCAGTCCTTTCTCCATTTGTCATGAAGTTGCTTCTTGGTCCAGTTGTGAGGATTTTTGTTTTCTTTTTGTGCAATCTATACTGAAGGCTGTAGTGTTTGATCTTCATCAGTAAGTGCTTCAAGTCCTCTTCACTTTCAGCAAGCAAGGTTGTGTCATCTGCATATTGCAGGTTGTTAATGAGTCTTCCTCCAATCCTGATGCTGCCTTCTTCTTCACATAGCCCAGCATACTCAGCATACAGATTGAAGAAGCACTTAGCATGTGGTAAACACTTAACAAGTGTTAACTTAATTATCACTCACCAGGCCGGGAGTGGTTGCTTCAGGAAGGGACTACCAGAGGAAGTAGATAAGGATTGAGGATCATCCAAGGGACTTGGTGGAATAGATTTTTATTCATAAAATATGCGCACACCACCCCTTGGTGTTAGGCTTGGTCATGGATTTGCTTTGGCCACTGGAATGTAGGTGGCATTGACAACGTGGGTGTCCTGAGCCTAGGCCTGAAGACACAGTGTATTTCTGCTTGCCCTGCTGGGAGCTTTTAACTTATGCCATTAGAAAAACTTCCCCGGCTAGTCATTGTGAGCCTTAAGCTTAGGTCTCTACATGAGACTCATGGAGCAGAGCTGCACCAGCCAACCTGAGCCGTGCAAGTGAGGGAAGAATGGTTTCAAGCTGCTGGCTTTGGTGTGGCTTGTTCCAGGGAGCATTTTGGCAGTTGCTGGTACCTTGACAGAGGAGATTAGTGCATATAGGATCTTGTCTGTTCAATGTCTTTTGGGTGGAGCACTCCTCTCCCATTCTTGGTTCATGTGGACCCCTGAAATAGCCTTCTGACTAGTCTCCCTGATCTCACCTTTGCTCTCCTAGCCCCTATAGTCTATTTACTGCACAACGGAAAGAACTGTTGTGTTATTTGCTGTCGAGCTGACTCTGACTCACGGTGACCTTATATATAACAGAATGGAATATTGCCTGGAAAGAGTGGCCCTTTCAAAACGTAAGTCAAATGAGGACACTCCCTCAGTGCTTAGAATAAAATCCAAACTTCTTACCACCACCAGAGGACCCTACGTGATCTGGCCCCCAGCTAGCTCCATGACCACATTTTCTTCCACTGCTCCCAATACTACTGCTTAAAAACAGTGGCTGAGCCCGAGGGGGAGGTGGCCCAAGTGGTCATGGTGGGATATCTCTGAGTGATCATGGCAGCCACTAGTGAGGTGAAGGTTATCAACTCATCTATCTATCCATAAGCCAGTTTCTTCACATCTTTCTGTGAGAGACATATATTCAGGAGTTCTACTCCCGTTACTTCAATACTCTGGTGACTTCTTTTTTTTTTTTTTAAATAATATTTTATTGTGTTTTTGGTGAAGGTTTACACAGCAGTTTAGGTTCCCATTCAACAATTTCTATACAAATTATTCAGTGACATCGGTTACCTTCTTCACAATGTGTGAACATTCTTATTCCATTAGTACTCTGGTGACTCTTAAGTTTTGCCGCTAACTTCCTTGGTCTAAATCATTTCCGGGGGGAGGGCCTGGGGCGGGAAGCCCATTGGATTCACTGTCTTGGTGGTGATGGGCAGTGAGAGGATTCTCGGTTCACTGTCCTGGTGGTGATAGGCAGTGAGAAGATTTACAGCTGGATTTAAGGGTGAGCCCTCTGTACCCATCCACACAGGAGAATGAGCCAGGCCCAGAGAGGCCCCCTTTCACTCCCCTTGGAGAACCTCCCCCAGGGAGGCAGAGTCCTGGAGAGGCCAGAAGTTCCAAGACAAATTTGCTGAGTGGTCTTGGGTCAGGCATTGTAAAAACGGCTTGGGGGTGATGTCTGACCTCCTCCAACCCCACAAGGGGGAAGGAGAACTAAGATCAACAGCCCAAGGCTGAATCCTATGAAGCAGAGGCCAGATAAGCCTCCTCTCTACACCATCTTTACTAAGTCTGACACCAACCATCCCTCCCACAATACTCTCGACTGGGTTAGATAACTCATTGCAGTGGCCGCACAGAATTCACAGACCATACTCACGATTTGGGGGTTTACTAGGGAAGTAACAGTTACAGTTCAGGCTCAGGAACACTTGGGATACAGTTCTTCCATCAGGGTAGCCTTTCCCCAGCTGTGCTCGCAGGCATGCCTGGCCCTCAGTCTCTGCCCAAAGGCACTCAACTTTCTCTCTCTGTGGGCCAGGAAGCCCACCACACCATCTCCTGCTGCCTGGATCTCTGCTGCTGGGTCTCTCCTGCTGGTCTCTCCTTCCTTGGTGGTGGTAGGATCCTCCTCTCTGCTCTGGAATTGGCTTTCCTTTAAGGCAAGACTGACCAATCCCCTTGATAGGCCATAATCACCCTATCACACAATCCCTGGGTGGGAGTTACAAGACCATGGCTTGTAAGAAAGGCCATACACAAAAGTAATTAATCATACCCTGCAGGCGCTATCTCTTTGGGGATCAGTTTCTTCTTCTATAGAATGGGTGTGAGAGTTTTGGTTGTCTGGGAAGAGACTCGTCTCTTTTAGTGAATACTCTCTGGGTTACTATCTCCTGGTTCTGTTCTTAATAATACTAACCACTCACTGTTGGGAGCTTGCTATGTGCCAGGCGTGTTGTATACGTTATCTTTAATCTTCTCAACATCCATGTAAGATGTGAGTTCTACTAGTTCTGTGTGTAACCTTTATTGAGCTACAAACCCCTAGGAGACTCTGATGCAAGTTATAGACTGTCACTCCAGACATAGGCATGTGTGCATATACAACTCCATGGGTATGCACACCTACAATTTTATATATAAACTTAGGGAGCTGTGGACAACTTGAAAGCTTTTTAAGGACTGTGGGTTAAGAGCTTCTGGGCTTCATGAAGCAGAATAGCACTGGGGCTATAAGGGATTTGGAGACAGTCTGCCTGAGATCAAATCTCACCTCCACCAGTTACTAGCTGTGTGACCTTGGCCAAGTTACTTGACCTCTCTGTGCCTCCTTGTCCTCATCAGTAAAATGGTAGTAGTAAGAATACTACCTACTCAGTAGGGTTTCTCTGCTGAGGAATAAATAAGATTTAATGTATGTGGCACACAGCACAATGCCTAGCACATGGTAAGTGCTCACAAATCATACGGTCATTCCAAAGGTTACATTCTAGGACCCAGGAAGCTTCTCTCTTCTTGCCTTTGTCTGATACCCTTTCAGCTTCTCTCTTCTTTGCTAGGATCTGTTTGTCTCTCACAGTATCCTTTCTTGGCTCTAGAATGAGGTCTTACAGGAACTGTTCCCATTCCTGTCTTTCTGTTATGTAGGCACACAAAACCCTGCTTCTTTTTCAGATCTGGGGTTGAGTATCCAAGGAGCCCCCCTGAGAGACCACAGTGAGCTGGTGCCCCTGCCTAAACTCTGTGATTCTCTTCCTGGTTCTCCCTTCTTGTCTTTGCCTGTCTGCCCCTGTGGTCTCTGTATCTGGTCTCAGCAACTCTTTTCCTCTCTAATGGCATTTTCCCATCTACATCTAAATCATAGCTCACACATGAATGGCCCATTGCCATGCCAGGCATGTGACGCTCTGTATCATTTATTTTTTAATTCTCCTAACAGCTATATGAAATAGGAGGATTAAAAAAATAAACAAATCTTTATAAAGCACTTAGTATAATCGCACAGTCCCTGGGTGATACAAATGGTTAATATGTTCAGCTGCTAACCAAAAGGTTGTAGGTTCGAGTCCACCCAGAGGTGTATCAGAAGAAGGCTTGGTGATCTACTTCTGAAAAATCAGCTATTGAAAACCCTATGGAGGACAATTCTACTCTGACACACATGGGGTCAGCATGAGTCAGAATCAACTCAATGGCAACTGGTGGTATAACCTCAGACTCTTATAGGTGCTGGTGATACAGTGCTGAGCATAACAGACAAAATGCAGAGGGTATAGAAACTTACAAAAGCACTGGTGGTTCCGTGGTACAATTCTCACCCTCTGTGTGGGAGACCTGGGTTTGAATCCTAGCCAGTGTACCTCATGTACAGCTACCACCCATCTGTCAGTGGAGGCTTGTATGTTGCTATGATGCTGAACTGGTTTCAGAAGAGCCCCCAGACAAAGATGGCCTAGGAAGAAAGGCTTGGTGATCTGCTTCCTAAAATAGCCAATGAAAACCATATGGATCTGTAAAATGGTGGGAGTACTAGTAGTAGTGTCTTCAGAACCTGTTGAACTTCAGGGGGGGTAATGAGCAGGATCAGCCCAAAGCTGATTTCTGTGAGGTGGAGGTCAGATATACCTCTACCCTCCAACTTTATACCAGTTCTGACGCCAGCCATCCCTCCCACAGCACTCTCATCTTCTCTTCTGGGCTTGATAATCTGCTGCAATGGGCACACAGAACTCGCAGACCATACTTATAGTTAAGTGGTTTATTAAGGAAGTAACAGAGTACAACTCGGGATCAGGATCAACAGGCTACAACTCAGGATCAGGATCAGGATCAGGATCAGGATCAGGAAGCATATAGGTATAGTCTCCCTTTTTCAGTGCAGGACAGCTCTCTCATTTCCTCTTGGCTGTGCAGGCCTCCTCTCGCCCCCCTGAGGACAGGCTCCTCTCCGGCTCCCGCGGGACCAAGTCCTCGTGACCCCCTCATGACCGGCTTCTCTTGGCCCTGCTGTCTGTCAACACTGACTCTGCCACAGGGCCCCCTTCCAGGCCTGTTGCCGCTGGCTCTGCCCCTTGGTCCCTTCTGGACCTCTTGCCGTCTTCAGTGTTACATCCCTTGACCCATGTTACAGCTCTTTTAGGAGGTTCCTTACCTCCTTTCTCTCTACTTCTTTTCTCTTGTTTCTTCCATCTGCTTCTCTTCCTGCTTTTTTCTGCCTGAAAAACCTTAGAGGGGTTGGCTGCATATATACACAACTCCTTGTGAATTTCAAGTCATGGCTCCTACCAGCTGGGGTGGGGGGACACAAACTGACCAATCCCTTCTCGATAGGCCACAGACACTTCATTTGCATAGTAGGCTACAGACACTTCATTTGCATAGTCTATTGACCAATCCCTGCAAGGTGCATACCAATCACAGGGCAGGCTATAGCCCAGGACCAGACAAAAAGTATCAAACCACAAGTTGTTTGCAGGTTTCCCACAAATGTCAGTCAACCTGGACAAAAGCAGCAAACCCTCTGGGGTAGAAACTAGGACAAAGGTAACTCCTCAGAGTTTAGAGGAAAAAATCTCTCAAGTTGTTTTCCCAAAGAACCAAGGCAAAAGGTCACATAAAGGAACACATTTCACTACAGGATTACAAGGGTCCAATCTGCAACCATCTTGGGGGTGGCACAGGACTGGGTAGTGTTTTGTTCTGTTGTGCATGGGGTCACTATGAATCAGGGGCCAACTCAATGGCAGCTGACAACAACAACAATATAAGATAAGGGAATGAGGTTTAGGAAAGTTAAGTAACTTGCCATTTTTAAGAAGCTGAGTCAAGGTGCAGGTGTAAATCTCTCTAAAACTAGACACTGAACAAGATATAAACCACCACATCCTCTGGTCTTTCATAGAGCTCACTGCCTAGTGAGGAGCAGAGATGATTATATACACAAATCACAGTATGATGAGTGCTACAAGGGGGGTGTGGTATACAGAATAATAGTCCCCCAAGATGTCCACATTCTAATGCCCGGAACCTGTGACTATGTCACCTTACATGGCAAAAGGGACTTTGTGAGTGTGATTAAATTAAGAATCTTGAGGTGGGGAGATTTTCCTGGTTTATCTAGATGGGCCTAATGTAATCACAGAAGTCCTTATAAGAGGGAAGCAGGAAGGCCAGCCAGAGTTAGGGAAAGAGACGTGGTGATAGAAGCTAACGTCAGAGAGGGAGATATCAGAAGGTGCTACAGTGCTGGCTCTGAGGATGAAGGAAGGGGCCATTGCCAGGAATGCAGGTGGCCTCTAGAAGCTGAAACAGGTAAGGAAATTGAGGAAACAGTTTCTCTCCTCAGAGCCTAGAAGGAACGCAGGCTGCTGATACCTTGATTTTAGCCCAGTGTGGCCATGTCGGGCTTCTGACTTCCAGAACTGTGAGATAATACATTTGTGTTGTTTGAAGCCATGACAGTTTGTGGTCATTAGTTACAGGAGCAATGGCACACTGATACAGGTGGTATATCCATAGTGCTAGGCAACACAAAAGAGGCCACTTACACTCAGGAGACACCTTCAAACACTTTGCTTAGAAATCTTGAAATCACCCAGTCCATTAAGCACATTTCCTACTTTCCGTGTTACTGAGGGCAAGAGTGTTGCTAAGCTCTCTGTCACTCTGTGGCGAGAATCCCTCTTTCACCAGCTTCCAGTGCGTTCATTTCCTTTTGAACCCTCACCACAGAATCCTCACAGTCTAGATTTCTACTAACAGTCTGTCCCAGGCAATTTTAGGCTTTCTCTTACTCGTTAATATCCTCCCAGCCTCTGCCTTTTGCCTGGTTCCAAAGCCACTCCCGCGTTTTTACATATTTGCTATGTAGTACCCCACTTCCAGAAGACGGAAGAAGAACTGATACATTCATTCAAATTGTGCTGTTGGCAAAGAACATTGACTATACCATGGGCTGCCTGAAGAATGAATAAATCAGTCTTAGAAAAAATTACAACTGGAAAGCTCCTAAGAAGTGAGGATGATGAGACTTTGTCCCAGTTACTTTGGACAGGTCATCAAGAAAGACCAATTGCTGGAAAAGGACATCATAGTTGGTAAAGTAGAGGGTCAGTGAAAATGAGGGAAACCCTCAATGGGACAGATTAACCCAATAGGTGCAACAATGGCCTTGAGCATACCAATGATCATGAAGACGGCACAAGACCAGGCAGTATTTTGTTCTGTTGTACATAGGGTCACCCTGAGTCGGAGCTGATTCAGCGGCCCCTAACAACAACAACAACCCCACTTCCAGGTACCAAAATCCATGTTAGTTATCAATTGCCACATAACAAATTACTCCAAAACGTAGTGGCTTAAAACAACAACACTTATTATCTTACAGCTGCTGGGTTCTCTGGCTGAGGGTCTCTCCCAGGCTGCAGTCTAGGTGCCGGCTGGGGCTATGGTCATCTCAGGCTGTGCTGGGGGAGAATCGGCCTCCAGGATCACTCACGAGGCTGCTGTCAGCCTCAGGTGAGCAGCTGCTGTTGCTAGAGACATCTGCTCCTCTCCACGTGGGCTTCCCCATTGGACAGCTCACAGCCTGGCAGCTTTCTTTCGTAGGTAAAGGGCTCCAAGAGATAGAGAGCAAGGCAGTGCTAGCAAGCTCAGACTTTTGGAACCTAATCTGAGGAGTGACATCCCATCCCATCGCTGTATTCTGTTTGTTAGAAGCCAGTCACTAGGTCCCACCCACACGCAAGGTGATAGGCAACGACATGAGTACCAGGAAGCAGGGGTCACTGGGGGCCGTCCCAGGGGCTCTGCATCACGCACGAGAGGCACAGCCAAGGTGCTGGGGAGCACACATGAGGGGCTGATGTGGGTGGTTGTGTCTACCAACCCCATTTCACAGATGAGGAAACTGAGGCAAAGAAAGGTTAAGTCACATGCCTGAGGCCGCTTGGCTAGCAAGCGGCAGAACCAGGGTTGGGAGCAGGCAGCCTGGTTGTCGAGCTGGCCCTCTGAATGGCCACTCTCTCCTGACCTAGTCTGGCCTGCTGCCTCCTTTGGCATCATTCTGTTTTCCTCATCCTCCTCCCTTCCTCTGCCTCCTCATCCTTTGAAATGTAACTTCCCACATCTGCCTTTCGGTTTGTCTTTCTCCTTGTGTTCTCTTTTTTGCCTGTGATCGCTGGTCTCTGGTCTGTCATACTGTCCGTCTGTGTGTCTGCCTCTCTCAGTCACTCTTTTGTGCTTCTTGTCATTTCTCCCACTGTCTCTCTGTCTGCCTTGACCTCTCTCTCTACTTCTCATTCTGTTCCTTGTCTCCATGTCTGGGTATGGTTCTGGCTCAGTCTGTGTGTCTGTGAGTCTCTCTGTCTCTGTGGGTCAGCCTCAGGGTTTGTCCACGTGTCTCTCTCTGTCTCTTACTTCCACTCCTCTCTGTAGGCGCTGTTTTCTATTCATTCAACAAATCTTTATTAAGCACCTCGTATAATCCTGCAGCTCTACTGCCCTGCCTTGTTGGTAGACTTCATTCCTCCTGCCTGCATCGCTCTCTGTCTTTCCCTCTGTGTGTCTTTGTGTTTCTGTATTTGTATTCCTCTAGACTCTGTCCATCTCTCCCCTTCTCAGGCCACATGGATTTATCCAGTCTGGGTGGCAGTTTTGATTATTTACGACGTTATCATTTATTAATCGTTATCTTTATACTAACAAAAACAATGGGCTCCGAGCTTCCACCTGCCCGCAAATGGTGGCCCACCAGCTTCATGTCCTGGCAAACAGACCGTTGGAACCTCCCAGCTTCTATTCATCAGACCTCGATACTCATCTCCTTCAGAGACTGTCGGCTCCAATGTTACCATCCCAGCAATATTAGAATAACAACTTAAAACCAATCATTTTTATGGGGACACACACAGTATAAAAAGACCTGCCTGAGGACACATATAACATCAGCAGCTATTGCCCCATAAAGCTGTCAGTTAGAGAAACATCTCGGGGAGTCCTTGAACACCATCGCCCTAGCTTAACTAGAAGAGAGAGAGCACTTTGCAAATCATTTTTCATGGAGGCCTGGGGAAAAAAATGGGAAGGATCGAGTCTATGGGGAACCAACGGATTGAGTTAAATGGCTCAGGCCTGGCCCCAGGGGATACTTGGCATACATCCCCTAAATTATGGAGGAGGCTTAGGAGGGGGTACTGGCAAGGGGCACCCAGGATGCAGCCACTGGCCTCGCCAACTTCCTTGGGTTGCCATTCTAGGTTAGGTTCCCCCGAAGCAAACCCTGACATGAAGTTTTGTGTAAAAGAATAGGAAGTGTTCCCAGGGAAAGCCACTAGGGGAGTGAAGAAGGGAGACAGGGAAGGAAAGGAGGCTAAGCATGGGTGCGGTATCAAGTAAGGTCCCAGGGAGGGAAGCACAGAGACAGTGTAGGTGGCACCTCAGCATTATCCCAATAATGGAAAGGCAGCCAGAATCTTTATTCCCCTGCGCCCATTAGTCATTGGTTAAGGGCTGCCCTGGGAATGGGGAACATAGATTCCCAGCTCTTTTGACTCTTCATTCACGCAGGCAAAGTGGGTACCAGCAGCCTGAAGACCGTCCTCTAACAAGGAAGTGCAGGTGCTGCTGTGTGGAGTTAAAGCACCTTGGAGTTGGTGTGATAAAAATGTAAAGGGGTCTGAGACAGCATCTTTCACAGGCCCCTGGGCGGTCCTTGCATCCAACTTCAACACCGATCCTCTGTGGCTCCAACTTGACTTGGGATTGGGGTAGAGGTAGATAGAGATGGGATTCTCTGAGTGATAGACTCAAGACTCTTTGCTGGGGAGGAGATTTTTGCCTCTAAAGAGTCTGGTGTTTCTGGATTCACTTGAGACTCCTGGGTGAGCACTGAACATCTCAAGAGCAAAGAATCCCCGTGAAGAAGTTCACCAGCCAGCATTCCACTAGAGGACCAGCTCTTTGGAGGTGAAATGCAGCTTATGTCAGGAACACCCCAACTGGGCAATGGAACCAAGAGGCATCATTTAGCAGCAGCTCTTCTGGAAACAACCAACCAACCAACAAAACCAAAACCTGAACTTGTTAGGTGGGCATGGGGGCAGATTTTACAGGGTTATGGTTAGCCTATGTGGTGCCTTTGTGTAAATTAGAATAAACACCACCTTTCCTCTGCACCCCGCTGGGTGGGTGCAGCCCTGCTAGTACATGGCTTTGTAAATCAAAGGTAACTTGTTATAGAAAAAGATATCTTTTTGGACAGACTCACCTCAGTGCCAGAGCACAGGGTTTGATAAGGGGAGTGAGGACTGGATTCAACCCCAACTCACCCCGTTTGTCTGGTGCTATTGTTCAGTGTGTAAACTGTACAACTGTCCATAATAGCCCTGTGAACTTTCAACTGACCATGGCTCAGAACTGCTAGCAAGGAAATGCAGATTTTGAACTTCATGAGGTTTGGGGAATAGGTCACGATAGTTCACTACTGTATCCCCTGGCATTAAATATAGTTCTTGTTGAAGAAATGAATGAATGAATGAATTTTAAATGCCTTGTAGATTTTCTGGAACATCATAGTCAGTAAATATTTGCCAAGTGAATGGATGAATGCCCTTGTTAAGCCTCATGTGACCTTCCATGGCCCCATAGAAGGAGAGGCTGTATAATATGCAAGCTTGAGTAAGCTTGCCTGGGTTCAAATCCCAGTGCTGCTACTGATTACTGCTGTGATCTTGGTCAAGTTTCTTCTACGCTCTGTGCCTCAGTTACATCATCTATAAAATGGGGATAATAATAGGACTTACTCGTAGAGCTGTTGTGAAGATTAAAGCAGTTAATGCATGAAATGGTTAGTATAGTACCTGGCAGATAGTAACTCCTGAATAAATGTTAGTTGTTATTATTATTCTTAAGGAGTCCTGGTTGCACAATGGTTAAGTACTCGGCTGCTCGCCGAAAAGTTGGCAGTTTGAACTCGCCAGCTGTTCAGTGGGAGAAAAGACCTGGAGGTCTGCTTCTATAAAGATTATAACCTAGGAAACCCTATGGGGAAGTTCTACACCATCATATAGGGTCACTATGAGTCAGAGTCGACTTGATGGCACACAACAACAACAACATTATTATTATTATCAGAGGTGACAGCCCCTTGATGCTCTGTGTTGGCTAGACCTCCTTGGAGAGTTGTATCACATTCTGGGTGTCACATTCTAAAGGGGATAATGACAGTTGCCTTTACTATGAGAGCTTCATAAGAACTAAATGCATACATAAAGTGTAACCCATATTGTTTGGAGAAGAAGTATTTTAGTATGGATAAGAGAATGTTTAGAGAGCTCTTCAGCTCTTCTCTTTCTAATCTATTGATTATGGTGTAAACGTTATGCCTTGAATTCTTCACCAATTAAAGAAGCTCCCTTTTATTCACAATGGCCCTTCAGTGATTGGAGGTCAGGGACCCCCAGCCCCAGGGAAAGCCCTGATTATATTTAGTCAATCAGCACAACCCATCTGTCCAATGATTGGTTCAGAGATAGGCATGTGACCCATCTGGGCCAATGAAATGAGAATTGATGTCAGCTAGAGGTTTCTGCGAGGAGCTACAGGAGACACGCATTCCTCCCCACTGCTTCTTGTGTGAGGAAGCTTCCAGAAGCAACCGGCAGCCATCTTGTCTCCACAAGGGGATCCAGCCTTGGTTTGGAGCAGCCTCCACGGAAAGCTGAGAGGACAGATGGATAATGTTGGGTGACATTGTTAAGCTCCTGGGTCAACCAGCTCTGAAGCTGCTATCACATTATCTTAGGCTGGGTTCTCTAGAGAAGCAAAACCAGAAAAATGTGTAAACATATACATATATATATATATATATATATATATATAGAAAGAGAGAGAGAGAGAGATTTACATCAAGGAAATGGCTCATGTGGTTGTAGAGGCTGGCAAGTCCCAAGTCTCTAGGTCAGGTTGGAGGCTTTCCCAACTCACATAGCTGCAGGGGCTGGCGAACCCAAGATGAGCAGGTCAGACAGCAGGGCTCTGGCTCAAAGGCTGAGAAGACTGACAAATCCCCATATCGGCAGGCAAGACGGCAGGTAAGCTGCTAGCTCAAGTCCCAAGAACAGGAAGTCAGACAAACAGGAGCCAGCTGCAGGATCCAGAGCGAGCAAAAGCCTGAGAGCCTTGCTATAAAGTGTACCTATACTGGATGTACCACACCCGCAAGGGAGCTCCCTTTCAACTGATTGGCTACTTACAGCAGATCCAATTATGGAGGTGATTACATTATATTAGATCTCATCGTGGAGGTGATTACATCATTATTTGGCTGCCAAACTACATCATAACTGCCAAACCACTGAGACTCATGGCCCAGCCAAGTTGACACTCACCCTTAACAGTCACATACATGAGCCAATAAATTCCTGCCATAGTTTTAGCTAGTTTGAATTGGGTTTTCTGTTACCTGCGGCAGGATGGTACCTTGCAGATACACTAACTCTTCATTCTCTTCATTTATTCTTTTTGCAATCTATTCCTTGTTGTATAAACTTCATACCTGGAACTCATGACAACTCAGTCTTTGAAGCTTTAAAGCCCAGTTTCTTGCATTTCATTTCTTCTAAATCGCCTGTCCTCTGACTTAATAAACACTTGACTAAATGGCAGGGTTGGGGAGAGGCCAGGTGAGGCAAAGGATTTCAGGAAATTTAGGGAGGGAAAACACGGGTTAAGTTCTCAAGATAACTGGCTACCGCACTATGTATGTGCCAGGAGTAGCACTAAGAGCTTTTGTTTCATTTAATGTTCCTAATTCCATGAGAAATTGCTATAGTTATCCTCATTTGCAGAGGAGTACACTGAGGCCTGGGAGGATTTGTTGCTCACCCAAAAGGTCACACATCTGGCAGGCAGCCTAGCTTTGTGTTGATGCCATGCTTTTCTGGCTCCAGTACCCCTGGCACCCAGTCTGTAGCTGTGTCCCAGCCTGGGAGAGAGCACTAGCTAAGAAGACTGCAGAGTGCAAGACACTGAAGATCCATATGGGAACTGCACACAGAGTAATTTTATAGACAATTAAATCTGTAAAGATTGGCCACTATGTGTCCTTAAAGCTGTGTGCAGAGCTAACTGCCAAGTTTCCTTCCATCTATGGAAGAGATTTTAAACAGAGGGGGATGGTCTACCAGGCTGAATACTTGGCAGGCCAACTAGAGCAGCAAAGAATGGGGCTGGGCACCAGGAGGTGGCATGGAGAGAGGGCTGTTGGTGACCTGTTTCATGGACCCTCTCTCTCAGGAGGCTGTGTACTGCATTGCAAGTAGCATGGGCTTTGCGGTAAGACTGATCTAGGGTCCAATCCCTGCCTGTCCCCATCCAGCCAATGTGTGACTCCAGGCAAGTCACTACATCCTTCTGAGCCTCAATTTTCCCATCTGTAAAATGGAGACAGAACATCTACCATCTGGGGTTGTTGCCAGAATTAGGGGGGGTAATGTCCAAACTCTTCTCATATGTCATATTTTCCATTACCTGTTCTTCTGCCTGGTCAAACAAACCTGAAGGTTTGGGGATAAAAGCTGGGGAAAGCTGCCACCTGGGGCTAGTCTTTCTTAACCCTTTGGGTGAACTTTTTTGAGTGATATAGTAGAAAGAACGTTACTTAGAGTGACCCACTCGCCAGTATCCTCAGTCATTTAGACCCCTTTTGCGTATGTTGCACCCTCTATCAGTTATCTATTGTCGTAATAATGCTGCACAACAAACCAGCCCGAAGTTAGTGAGCAAAAAGAACAATCAGGACTGCTTAGGGATCTATGGGTGAAGTGGGGGCTTTTGCATCTGGGTTGGCTCGGCTGATGTCTGCTGGACTTGCTTATGCATCTGCAGTCAGTTGGTGGATCAGCTGGGGGCTGGCTGATCTAGGATGGCCTTAGCTAGCCTGGACTGATTCTCATGGCAGAAGCAGAGCAGTGAGACAGGAAGCAGAAATACACTAGCAGCATTTAAAGCCTGAGCTTGAGTCAAGTTTGCTGCCATCCCATTGACCAAAGCAAGTCCAATAACCAATCCCAGAGCCAGATGGGAGGGCATTTCCAAAGGGTGTGGACAAAAGGAATAACTGGGGCCTTGTAAAAAGAAAAAAAAAAAAAAAAAAAAAAACACCACAAAAAACGGCATGGGGGCAGAATCTGACCTCCTTCCTCTTCACGAAGGGGAAGGAGAATCAAGATCAACAGCCCAAGCCTGATTCCTATGAGGCGGAGATCAGACATGCCTCCTCTCTCCACCATGTTTACCAGTCTGACACCAACCGTCCCTCCCATGGCCTCTCTACTTCTCTGCTGGGTTCGATAATTCATTGCAATGGCCACACAGAACTCACAGACAATACTCACACAATTATGGGATTTACTAGGGAAGTGACAGGTTACAATTCAGGTTCAGGAACACTCAGGATACAATTCTTCCATCAGGACAACCTCTTCCCAGCTCTGCTCACAGGCACAACTCTCCCTGGCCCTAGGCCTCTGCCCTGCTCAGGCAAGTGTTACAAAACTCTTTTAGCCCCTGCAGATAAGTCCCCAGAGGCACCCCAGGCACTCAGCTTTCTTGCTTTGTGGGTCGGGGAGACCACTGCAGGGTCTCTTGCCAGTGTCTCCTGCCACCACTTCTCACTGTCTTCAAGGTTACGGCTTGCTCTCTCCCTCTGTCTGTCTCCTAGTTCCAGGAGCTTCTCAGCGCAGGGATCCCAGATCCGAAGTATGCGCTCTCCGTTCCTGGCTGTTCTTCCTTGGTGGTGGTGGGATCCTCCCTTTCCCACCTCTAGGGTGGCCCATTTCAAGCCCAGCAGGATGGCAAAACCAACCAATGCCACTGGTGGGCCACAATTACCCTAGCTGCACAGTCCCGCCCAGTCACTTGGGTGGGAGTTATAAGACCATGGTGAGAAAAGCCACACAAAAGTAGTCCGTCGCACTGCAGGCCATTAGAGAAATCTACCACATAGCCGCCTGGAAAATCCCAACTACGGGGCCTCCATTTTTCCCTCTTATTTACTATCGTACAGGCAGCCAGAGAAAAATCCCCCAAAGCTCTTAGATTTGCACTGCTACAATTTCCAACCTCAATTGTACCCTCAGCATTCCCTAGAACCCCTAATTAGCTCTTCACTCTCCCATGCCCCATAACAGATGCCACTTTCCCCCTCAGCCCCAACTCCACCACTGCCTCCCTCTCTCTTAGCAAATGATCTTGTCTCCTAGTTCACAGAGATGATAGAAATCACCAGAACGAAAGTCTTTCCACTTCTTATCCCTTTTCATTTATTTGTATATATTTTTACTGACTACCTACTATGTGCCACACACTGTTTTAGATGCTGATATTCCATGGTGAACAGGATGCACAAGTCCTTATATCCATGAAATTTGCATTTGAATGGAGAGAGACATGATAAACAAGTGAACTAGTTAGAATGGGGATTCAGGTGGTGATAAATGCCAGAAAGACAACAGAACAAAGAAATAGGATACAGCTTGCCTGGGGTGGTGGTGGTGGCCACTGTTTTTTTTTCTTTTTTAACATTTTGTGCTTCTGGTGAAAGTTTGGCCAGCAAATTAGTTTCCCATTCAACAATTCATACACCAGTTGTTCGGTAACATTGGTTGCTAGGTGGTGGCCACTCTTGGGAAGGCCGTTTAGGAGGATGACTGTTGGTGGTTTAGTGGTAGAATTCTCACTTTCCATGCCAGAAACCTGGGGTCGATTCCTAGCCAATGCACCTCATCTGTCGGGAAGCTTGTGTGTTGCATGTTGCTAGGATACCAAACAAATTTCGGCAGAGCTTCCAGGTGAAGCCAGACTAGGAAGAAAGGCCTGATAATCTACTTCTGAAAATCAGTCAGTGAAAGCACTATGGATCGCAACAGTCCGATCTGTGCAGGACCAAGCAGTATTTCGTTCTGTTGCGCATGGCGTGGCCATGAGTTGAGGGCTAACTCGACCACAGCTAACAACAACAGCTGTTGAGGTGAGACCTGAACAACACAAAAAGACCAGTCTTGTGCAGAGCTGGGGGAAGGGTGTTCTAAGGGAGGGAACTGAGTCCTAAAACCATGAGGCTGGAACAAAGAAGGCCAGTGTGGCTGGAGCACAGTCAGTGAGGGGAGAGTGGAGGGAGAAGACATCAGAGAGGACAGGGCAGATCATTCTGGACCTTGAAGGATATATTCTAAGTGCAGTGGGAGGCCCTCAGAGGATTTGAGCAGGACAATCACATGATCCATTTCATCCTTTGAAAAAGCCACTCTGGCTGCTGCGTGGAGGATGAATTTCCTGCATCCATGCCCATTCTTTTGTCCTTTCTTCCTCTCATGGTAGACGAGATGTCCTCTGACCTGCCCCAAGTCTTCTACCCGGCCTCTGGGTCCACCCTCTCTGGCCTCCCCAGGACTCTGCACCTGGGTCATCTCTTCTTGAGTATGTTCAGTCTCTCCTTCCCTCTCTATTGGTTCCTTCTCACTAGTTATTACAATGTGCATTTGTGTATGTATTTGTGTAGGTATTATCTTTTTACATTTTAGTAATATGTGTTTTGCACAGACAATGTATTCATGGGATACCTTTGGTAGATTTAATTCTAGGCCCCAGTTCTTCACTCCTTCATGTATCCACACCCTTTGCCACGTGCCTTTGAAGTTCCTCCCACTAGAGGTAGATGTGCTTCTCTGCTCTTTGACTTTGGGCCTTGCTTTGGCCACTGGCAGAAGTGACAGCCTGCCAGTTCTGAGTTTAGGTCTCAAGAGTAATCGCGTATTTTGCCCACTCCTTTGGCTCTTCTGCCATCACCATGCCCCAGGGAACAAGGACACTGAGTGACATGGAATAGACCCAGCAGACCCAGCCCGATCATCTTGCGGCCTACTGCCAGGCCCAGCAAACTCCAGCCTAGATCAGCCACTGAGATTTGGTGGTTTCGCAGCAATAGATGACTGATACAGTAATATAACCAAAAGGTTCAAAAGTGTGTGCAGAGAATTCTCCCTCTTACCTTGTTCTCACAACTGAGTTCCCCTCCCCAGAGTTGCCAGTTCCTGTGTAGGGCTCTAGAGATATCTTTACACACAAGCAATTTCATATTTATGTGGTAGTATTACACACTGCTCGGTACCTTGCTTTTCTCACTTTATATATCTTGGGGATCATTTCATTCAACACATAAAGATCTCCTCAGCTTATTATGGCTACATGGCATGCTGTTGGGTAGATTTGCCATAATTTATTTAACCAGTCCCCTACTGATGGCCATTTGGGTTGTCCAGTCTTTTGCAATTTCAGATGAGGTGGCAGGGCATGTCCTGGTGCACACACATCACTTCTCACTTGTGCAAATACATCAGCAGCATAAATCCCAAAAGGCAGAATTGCTCAGTCGCAAGGAGTTACGGATGGAATTGTGTCCCCCCAAATACGTGTTGTAAATCCTAACCCTTAAACCTGGGGACATAAGACGATTTGGGAATAGGGATCTCTTTGTTATGTTAATGAAGCCATGTTACTGTAGGATGTGTTTTAAGCCAATCACTTTTGAGATGTAAAAGAGCAGATTAGGCACAGAAGAAAGCAGATGCGGGGGAAGACCCACACTATCTGAAGACTACAGAGGCAGACGGGTCCACAAACCCAGGATCTCCAAGGACGGCTGGCTATAGAAGCTGAGATGAGGATTTTCCCCCAGAGCCAACAGAGAGAGAAAGAGGCTTCCCCTAGAGCCGGTACCCTGAATTCAGACTTCTAGCCTCCTAAACTGTGAGAAAATAAATTTCTGTTCATTAAAGACACCCATATGTGGTGTTTTTGTTACAGCAGCGCTAGGAACTAAGACATAGAGCATGTGCATTTATAATGTTGCTGGAGAGAGCCACATTGTTCTTCATAGAGGCTGTCCAGTCGGTTCTCTGCACGCTCAGTCCTCTCCCACCATAAAAATACCCCATGAAGAATCAAGCAAAAAATAACCACAAAAGGCCTCAAACTGCCCCATCACCCTTCTTCCTTTAACTGTGCTTTGTCACTTACACTTCTTTACAAACAGTGTCTACTTTCTTCCTGCCCCCACCATCCAGCTTTGTTGAAAAGCTCAGGGGACACAGTTGAGCACTTACTGGACCTTTGTGTTACATCACCAAAAGCCACACCCTTCTTGACTGCTCTCTGTCTTGTCCTGGGGAATATTAGGAAGTCCTTTGGTGTCCCCAGTAGGAAATGTTGAGATACTGAGCGGGAGGGTCTAGGGAGGCCAATACCAAAACCAAAATCCAAACCCACTGCCGATGAGGTGATTCCGACTCATAGCAACCCTATAGGACAGAATAGACCTGCTCCCTAGGGTTTCCAAGGAGTGGCTGGTGGATTCAAACTGCCATCCTTTTGGTTAACAGCTGTATCTCACTGTAGCTCTTAATCACTGTGCCATCAGGGCTCCAGGGAGGCCAATAGCAGCCTTTATTGTTGTAAACACTTTATTCACAATTTAAACATGTTGGTTGAATGGCTTAGGAGACGAACGGTATGAATATTCAAGTGTGATGAGGTCAGTGTATAATAAGATGGAGTTTCTCTTGGGATAGGGAGCCCTGGTGGTGCAGTGGTTAAGAGCTTGGCTGCTAACTGGAAGGTTGGTGATTCGAACCCACCAGCCAATCCGTGGGAGAAAGACGTAGCAGTCTCCTTCCCTATGGGGCAGTTCTACTCTGTTCTTTAGGGTTGCTATGAGTCAGAATCAGCTTGATGGCAGTGGACTTGGTTTTTTGGTGTTCTCGTGGGATGGCATGAAAACCCCCGAGCTGAGCCTGAGGTCTAAAGTGTGACCTAGGCCAGTGCTTCTCAAACTTTGGTGAGCAGGTGAATCACCTGGGGATCTTGTTTAAAACGCAGATTTTGCTTCAGTAGGTCTGGGGTGGGGCCTGAGAGTCTGCGTTTCTAACAATCTCCCGGCTGATGTTGATACTGGCCCCCAGATCATACTTTGAGTGTCAGTGTGAATAGTATTGGTTTAAGAAAGCAAGTGTTGGAGATAAGTAAAGATAATTGTTTCTGTCTGTGACTCTTGATTACAGTCTTAGTCTTTAAGAGATATCAAAGTTCTTTGCTGTCAAGTTGATTCCGACTCAAGGTGACCCCATGAGTAGAACAGCTCCATAGGGTTTTCGTGACATAATCTTTATGGAAGCAGATCTCCAGGCCTTTCTTTTGCAGGGCCACTGGGTGGGTTCGAACCATCAACCTTTCAGTTAGTAGTGAAGCACAAACCATTTGCACCACACAGGGACCTCTTTAAGAGAGCCGAAAAACCAAACCCACTGCCGTCAAGTCGATTCTGACTGATAGCGACCCTATAGGATAGAGTAGAATTGCGTCATAGAGTTTCCAAGGCTGTAATCTTTACAGAAGCAGACTGCCACATCTTTCTCCTGCAGAATGGCTGGTGGTTTCGAGCCGCCAACCTTTTGGTTAATAGCTAAGTGCTTAATCACTGTGCCACCAGTGCTCCCTTTAAGAGATAAACAAACAAAAAACCCAAACTCGTTGCTGTCAAGTTTATTCTGACTCATAGCAACCCTGTAGGACAGAGTAGAACTGCCCCATAGGTTTGCAAATAGCAGCTGGTGGATTCAAACTGCCGACCTTTTGGGTAGCAGCCAAGCTCTTAACCAGTGCACCACCAGGGCTCCCAGTGAGAATTAGGTTATGTTTATTATGTTGGTGAGGCAGGATTAGGGTATATCTGAGTCAATCTCTTCTGAGATATAAAAGAGATTAAATAAGCAAGTGAGAGAAGCAGTGATGGGAGAAGAGAGATAAGCCAAGTGAAGATTACCCAGGAGCAGAAGCTCAGAAGAGACCAGGACGTTCCTTGAGAGCCGACAGAGAGACAAAGCCTTCCCCTAGAGCCAGCACCCTGAATTTGGACTTTTAGCCTCTTAAACTGTGAGAAGATAAATTTCGGTTTATTAAATCCACCCATTTATGGTATTCTGTTATAGCAGCACTAGATAACTAAGATAACACACCTTTGTGTGTCCAGGTACTGGACAGGGATTGGCGCCTACTGTTTAGGGGGTGGGCTCTAGGTAAACACTTAGTTACAACCCTCCTAGGTATATACAATAACTGCGTATGAGCTGGAGAGGGGTGTTCCTGTTCTCTGGACAAGAACTTTTGTGAAAGCCTTTCTCTAAACACCTCCAGCTTTATCCACTTTCCCTTCCTGCCTTGCTCCTTTTGTTTTCAGTTATTTAAATGACAAAGCAGTCTGCCTTTTTATCTGTCCATCCTGCCAAAGCCCCATTGGTGTTAGCAAGCCAGCCTTTGAAGGACAGGTGGGTGGCTGGAGGCAGCTGGATTCCTTTCCAGCCAAGCTGCAGGCCTTGTGGGGTGTTCTCAGGAGGGAGGGAGGGAAGCCTTGGGCTTCCAGAGGAAACCTGGGAAATGGGCCTGGGAAGGAAAGGGATTTTTAAAAAGTCAGGATAGAAAGCAGGCTTTGTCTTTGGAAGTTGGACAGGTACTTGTTGCCCAGGGAGAGGTTGCAACTCATAGCCCTGGGAAAGGTTCACGGGATGGGGAGGGGCTGCTGGGTCAGGCTGTAGTGACAGTGAGTGGAAGCTGGTGTTGGTACTTTGGCGTGGCACAGGTCCCAGAGTGTGTGTATCTGGTGTCTTTGATGTGCATTTCCACATCTTAGTGTGTGTTATGTGGCTTTATGACATTTGTTGAATGTGTGTGTGATATGATTTGTGTGATATGAGCCTGTGTGACTTCCTTGTGTGCGTGTATATGGCTATGATAATAAGGTTTCCCAGGAATGTCTTCATTCATTCACCCATGCAGTCAACAACGTGCCAAGTGCCAGTGTTTGCATTATGTGTTGTGGGGGCGAGGCGGAGGGGAGAGAATGTATTTCTTGCCCTCAGAGAGAGAGAGAATGTATTTCTTGCCCTCTGAGGGTAGGAGTAGGGGAGACAGACAGAAAAGAAGCGACGGGAATATTATAAAATTGCAACTGTAAACCCTCCTCCATTGCTGGTGGGACTGTAAAATGGTACAATTAATATGGAAAACAGTATGGCACTTCCTCAAACACCTAGAAATAGAAATACCTTATGATCCAACAATCCCACTCCTAGGTATCTATCCTAGAGATCTAATAAAAGAGACATACATGGATAGACATATGCATACTTGTATTCATTGCAGCATTATTCACAATAGCAAAAAAATGGAAACAGCCTAAGTGTGCTTTAATGGATGAATGGATAGGCAAAATATATATATACAATGGAATATTAGGCAACCATAAAGAACAAGGATGAATCTGCAAAACATATTACAACCTGGATGGATCTGGAGGACATAATGCTAAGTGAAATAAGTCAATCACATAAGGACAAATTTTGTATGATCCCACTTTAATAAAAAGACAAGGATAGATATATATATAGAGACCAATGTTCATTGATGGTGACCAGGGATGGGTGGGAGGGGAGTGATAATCACTCTCTAGATTGTAAATACTTGTTATTTTTGGTGATGGGAAAAGTAGACCCGAATATGAGTTAATGAGCACAGCTTGGCCTAAGTAAATGATGCCACTAAGAAGTGCACGAGAGGAAAAGATGTTTGTGCTAAAGAATATGACATGTATAATTTGGTAACAATGCCAACAATAACCAAAAAAAAACAAGTGTATGGTCACATATGTATGTGTATAGGCATATATGTTTATAGGTAGGTACAGGTGTGTATATATGTGTGCAGACATGGAAGTATGTATATGTACATGTACGTATAGATATGTGTGTGCATGCATATATATTCATAGAGGACACAGTTACAGATACTTCTCAGGTATAACCAAATATCTTGCAAGATTGTTTTTCTGGGTTGAAGGCTTAGGAACTTAGCCTCATGGGACAACTCAGTCAATTGGCATAATATAGTTCTAAAAGCTCATGTTCTGCATTCTAGTGAGGTGAGTAGCATCTGAGGTCTTAAAAACTTGTGAGCAGCCATCTAAGGTATAACTATCAGTCTCTACTTGTCAGGAGCGAAAGAGAAAGAAGGAAATCAAAGTCTTAGAGAAGAAACGAGTCTACAGGGTCAATAACCTACATGAGCCACAGCCTCATCTACACTGAGACCAGAAGAACTAGATGGTGCCCAGCTACCACTACCAATGATTCTGATCAGGGCCACAATAGGTGGACCCTAATAGAATGGGAGAAAAACACAGAACAGAACTCAAATTCTTAAAAAGTCCAGACTTACTGTAACAGTTGACACTAGAGGACTCCCTGAGACTAGAGTACCCTAAAGTACTTTTTAAACCTTGAACAGAAATTATCCCCTGAGGTCACCTTTTAGTGAAATTACAGATTGGTACACAAAAAAAAGATATTACCTGTGAGTAGGAGCCCTGGCGACACAGTGGTTAAGCTCTTAGCTGCTAATCGAAAGGTCGGCGGTTTGAACCCACCAGCCGCTCCATGGGAGAAAGATGTGGCGTTCTGCTTCCGTAAAGATTTACAGCCTTGGAAACCCTATGGGACAGTTCTACTCTGTCTTGTAGGGATGCTACGAGTTGCAATTGAGTCAACGGCACCAGGGTTTTTTTTTGGTTACCTGTGAGTATGATGCTCCGTTAAAAAACCATCTGTATGAGACCAAAAGGTCAACACTTACTCTAAAGTAAAGATGAGATGATAAGGGGCAGGGAAACTAGAGTACTGGAAACGGAACAACCAGAATGCAGTTAAAGAGAATGTTGCACATTGTGAAAAATGTAACTAATGTCACTAAACAATCTATGTAGAAATTGTCAAATGGGAACCTAATTTGCTGTGCAAACTTTCACCGAAAACACGATAAAATATTTTTAAAAAAAATTGCAGTTGTGATAGGTGTGTTGAAGCAGAGGTGCATGGCCCTGGGTGAGCAAATAATGAGGGGCTTTTCTGAGTCAGGGAGGTCGGGACAACTTCCTTAAGAATGTGGCCCATGCGCTGAGATTTGAAGGGCGAGTGGGAGTTATTTAGGTGAGACAGGATGGATTAAAGTGATTATATATTTTTAAATTTTTATATTTGGACCTCAGTTGTACAGAGGTGAATTAACTATACCTCCCCGTTTGTGGCACACTGACATCAAGGGTTTGGGCAATTGTTTTTTTCAGATATTTTTTCTCTTTATCTCTCATCTCTTCTATTTACTCTCTTTTCCAGAGGCAGCTACTCTAGTATATTTTGACCGTGTTCTTAAATAAGTATGTATTTTGGATAAATATATAATGTTGATTTTTCAGTGTGTGTGTTTTTAATTATAAAAATGCTTTATACTATAGACCTCATCCTCAACCCTATGTATTAGAAATCTTCACTGGTGCTTTTTGCACATTTATGTTACACGTCTGCCTCCTTCTTAGTATCTGTTCCCTTCGTGTTGGGCACCTAGACTACCTTCCAGCTCCTATGACCAGGAACAAGGCTGTGATGAACATTCTCTCACGTGCCATTGTCTGCATCTATGTAAACGTCTCTCCCTAATTTAGGTTCCCTTGAAAGCAGGGCCTGAGACTTGGGTGTAGGTACTTCATTTAGGAGGTGACTCCAGGAAGCACTGAAGAGTTGGGAAATGAGAAGGGGAAGGGAGAAAAGGCAGAAAGTGTGTTTTAATTGGCCAGTTACCTTTGCAGGCAACTGGGGTTGATACCACTGAGGACCTCCAAATTATGTAGAAGATGCCATTGGAGGTTGCTTATGGGGACACCAGAAGGGATAGAAAGGCCTCAACAGACAATAGGCCTCGATCTTAGCTCTTGTCCCTTGCTTCTGTTCTCCCTCTCTTCCTTCCTTCTTTGCTTTCTTCCTTTCTTCTACCAGATGCTGTTCCAGGCTCCAAGGCCCTAGCAATGAACACAACGGATGAAGTTCTGTCTCTTATGCAGATTGCATTCTCTTGGGGAGATACAGATAATTAAGAAGGGAAATTTAAAGTAATTTCAGAGTGTAAAAGCACTATGAAGAAAATGAGACATGGTAATGGACTAGAGAGCGCCTGGCCTAGGGGTCCTGATAGATGCTTCATATTTGGCAGTCAGGGAAGGTCTCTCTGAGGAGGTGAGAGGCTGAGGTTGAGAAGGAGCAAAGCTCTGGGAGAAGAGCGTTTCAGGCAGAGGGAACACTAAATGTAAAGGCCCTGAGGTGGGTACATGCTTGTTGTGGCCAAGAAATGGACAAGAGTAAGTATGGAGGACAGTGGGAGGAGCTGAGGCCAGATGGGTGAGCCGTGGCCAAATGAGGCAGAATGTTGTTGCCCATGAAAAGGAGCTGTCAGACAGGACCTTACGTGCCTAGGTAGAGCATATGTTCATTGGGCTGATTGATTCTTCTGAGAAATTGTTGCTGTTGTAGTTGTTAGCTGTCATGGATATGGCTCCAGCTCTTGGTGACCTTATGTATAACAGAATGAAACATTGCCCGGTCCTGTGCCGTCCTCACAATTGTTGGTATGTTTGAGCCCATTGTTGCAGCTGTTGTGTCAATCCATCCATTGAGGGTCTCCCTCATTTTTGTTGACCCACTACTTCACCAAGCATGATGTCTTTTTCTAGCGATTGGTCTTTCCTGATGACATATCCGAAGTAAGTAAGATGAAGTCTAGTCATTGTTGCTTCTAAGGAACATTCTGGCTGTACTTCCTCCAAGATTGATTTGTTTGTTCTTCTGAATATTCAGTATTAAAATTGTGTCAATTCTTCTTCTGTCTTCCTTTTTCATTGTCCAGCTTTCACATGCATATGAGGCGATTGAAAATACCATGGCTTGGATCAGGCGCACCTCGGTCATCAAAGTGACAAACCCCATCAAGAAAGTCATGGAAGGTTATCTCTAAGAATAAGAAAATACCTTAGAAGAAATTCTGTTAATGCAGGAGTTCTGCTATTGCATCCCTCACAGACGATCATTCTATCTCTGCTTGCACCTAGAGCAACAGGAGCTCAGTAAACATTTCATGTATAGGCTTCTGTGTGAACATAAGTCTTTATGTCTCTGAGATAAATGCCCAGATAATCGGTGGGTCATGTGGTAGCTGCATGTTTAGTTTTGTAAGAAACCGCCAAACTCTTTTCCAGAGTGGCTGTATTATTTTACATTCCGAACAGCAATCTATGAGTGATCAAGTTTCTCCACATCTTCACCAGCATTTAGTGTTATCATTATTTTTTATTTTAGCCATTCAGATGGTGTGTGGTGATAGCTTATTGTAGTTTTAATTTGCATTTACCAAATAACTGATTATGCTGAACATCTTCTCATGTGCTTATTTGCCATTTGTATATTTTCTTCAGTGAAATGTCTCTTCATGTCTATTGTCCATGTTCTAATTGGATTGTTTACTTTTTTATTGTTGAGTTTTGAGAGTTCTTTATATATTCTAGATGTGAATCTTTTGTCAGATATGTGGATTGTTGCAGAGGTGTTGGATTTTCTTATAGATTTTAGATATTAGACATTTGTTGGATATGTCATAGCCAAATTTTTTTTCCAGTCTGTAGGTTCTCTTTTTACGCTTTTAATGAAGTCTTTTGATGATAATATGTGTTTAATTTTTAGAAAATCCCAGCAGTCTAGCTCATTTTCTGGTGTTTATGTATTGGTAGTTATGGTTTGTATCCTATTTATGCCATATATTAGGGCCCCTAGTGTTGTTGCTATTTTTTCTTCCATGATCTTTATGGTTTTCAATTTTATGTTTAGGTCTTTGATCCCTTTTGAATTAGTTTTTGTGTATGGTGTGAGGTATGAGTACTGTTTCATTTTTTTACAGATGGACATCCACTTTTGCCAGCACCATTTGTTAAAAAGACTGTCTTTTCCCCCATTTAATGGATCTTGGGCCTTTGTCAAAGATCAGGTGACTGTAGGTGGATGGATTTACATCTGTATTCTTGATTCTGTTCCATTGGTCAATGTGTCTGTTGTTGTACCACTACCAGGCTATTTTGCCTACTATGGCTGTATAGTAGGTTCTGAGATCAGGTAGTGTGAGGCCTTCTACTTTGTTCTTCTTTAATAATGCTTTACTTATCCGGGGCCTCTCTGTTTTCCATATAGAGTTAATGATTAGTTTTTTCATCTCATTAAAGAATGCTGTTGGTATTTGGATCGGGATTGCATTGTATTTGTAGATTACTTTGGGTAGGATTGACATTTTCACAATGTTGAGTCTACCTATCCATGATCATGATATGTTTTTCCTTTTATGTAGGTCTCTTTTGGTTTCTTTAGTTTTCTTTGTATAGGTCTTTTATGTCCCTGGTCAAATCGAGCTTTGAGTTTTTTTTTTTTTTTTTTTTAGGGGATGTTTAAGCAGTATTGCTTTCCTGATTTCCTTTTTGTAGTTCTCTTTATTGGCAAATAGGAATCCAGCTGAATTTTGTATGTTTATCTTGTATCCTGCTACTCTGCTGAATCTTTCTGTTAGTTCCAGTAGTTTTCTTGTGGAGCCGATAGGGTTCTCTATGTATAATAGCATATCGTCTGTAAATAGGGGAAGTTTTACTTCTTCCTTACCAATTTGGATGCCCTTTATTTCTTTTTATTGCCTTATTGCTCTAGCTAGGATTTCTAGCACAATGTTAAATAGGGGTGGTGATAAAGTGCATCCTTGTCTTGTTCCTGTTTTCAGAGGGAATGTTTTCAGCCTCTCTCTGTTAAGAATGATGTAGGCTGTTGGTTTTGTATAGATGCCCTTTATTAAGTCGAGGAATTTCCCTTCTATTTCTGTTTTATTGAGAGTTTTTATCAAGAATGGGTGTCGGACATTATCAAATGCCTGTTCTGTGTCGATTGAGATGATCATGTGATTCTTTTCTTTTGTTCTATTTGTGTGGTGGATTACATTGATTGATTTTCTAATGTTGAACCATCCTGGCATACCTGGTATGAATCCCACTTGGTCATGGTGTATTATTTTTTTGATATGATGCTGAATTCTATTGGCTAGAATTTTTTTTTTATTGTGCTTTAAATGAAAGTTTACAGTTCAAGTCAGTTTCTCATACAAAAATTTATACACACATTGCTATGTGACTCTAGCTGCTCTCCCTGTAATGTGACAGCACACTCCTCCCCTCCACCCCAGATTTCCTGTGTCCATTCAACCAGCTCCTGTGCCTTTTTGACTTCTCATCTTGCCTCTGGACAGGAGCTGTCCATTTAGTCTCATGTATCTACTTGAACTAAGAAGCAGTCTCTTCACGAGTATCATTTTATGTCTCATATTCCAGTCTAATCTTTGAAAAGTTGGCTTTGGGAACGGTCTTATGTCTGCGCTAATGGATTCTGGGGGCCATGTCTTCCGGGGTCCCTCCAGTCTCAGTCAGACCATTAAGTCTGGTGTTTTTACTAGAATTTGAGTTCTGCACCCCACTTTTCTCCTGCTCCATCAGGGACTCTCTGTTGTGTTCCCTGTCAGGGTGGTCATTGGTGGTACCCATGCACCATCTAGTTCTGGTCTCAGGTTGATGGAGTCCCTGGTTTATGTAGCCCTTTCTGTCTCTTGGGCTAATATTTTCCTTGTGTCATTTGTGTTCTTCATTCTCCTTTGCTCCCGTCCCGGTGGGTTGGAATCAATTGATGCATCTTAGATGGCTGCTCGCTGGCTTTTAAGACCCCAGACGCCACTCACCAAAGTGGATGCAGAAGATGTTCTTAATACACTTTGTTATGCCAATTGACCTAGATGTCCCCTGAAACCATGGTCCCCAGACCCTTGCCCCTGCTACTCTGTCCCTCAAAGTGTTTGATTGTATCTAGGAAACTTCTTAGCTTTTGGTTTAGTCCAGTTGTGCTGACTTCCTCTGTAGTGTATGTTGTCTTTCCCTTCACCTAAGATAATTCTTATCTACTATCTACTTAGTGAATACCCCTCTTCCTCCCTCCCCACCCTCGTAACCATCAAAGATTGTTTTCTTCTGTGTTTAAACCGTTTCTTGAGTTCTTATAATAGTGGTCTCATACAATATTTTTCCTCTTGCGACTGACTAATTTCACTCAGCATCGTACCTTCCACATTCATCCATGTTATAAGATGTTTTGCAGATTCATTGTTGTTCTTTATCGTTCTTTATCTTTATTCCATTGTGTGAATATACCATAATTTGTTTATCCATTCATCCATTGATGGGCGCCTAGGTTGTTTCCATATTTTTGCTGTTGTGAACAGGGCTGCTACGAACATGGATGTGCATGTATCTATTCATGTGAAAGCTCTTATTTCTCTAGGATATATTCCAAGGAGTGGGATTGCTGGATCGTATAGTATTTCTATTTCTAGCTTTTTAAGGAAGTGCCAGATCAATTTCCAAAGTGGTTGTACCATTTTACATTCCCACTAGTAGTATATTAGTGTTCCAGTCTCTCCATTAACCTCTCCAGCATTTATTATTTTGTGTTTTTTGGATTAATGCTAGCCTTGTAAGGTGAGATGGTATCTCATCGTAGTTTTGATCTGCATTTCTCTAATGGCTAATGATGGTGAACATTTCCTCATGTATCTGTTAGCCGCCTGAATGTCTTCTTTGGTGAAGTGCCTGTTCATATCCTTTGCCCTTTTTTTTGGTTTATTGTTGTAGTTTAAGTGAAACTTTACATTTCAAGTTAGTCTCTCATACAAAAATTTATACATACATTGTTACGTGACCCTAATTGCTCTCCCTATACTGTGACAGCACACTCCTCCTTTCCACCCT
>NW_004444106.1:726368-757057 GCF_000243295.1 Trichechus manatus latirostris | reverse complement strand
ATTTTTGTCTGCTTTTCGCTTCAGCTCTTGGAGAATTCTGAGTATTAGAGATTTGAATTCCCTATCAGGTAGTTCTAGTGCCTTTTCTTCCTCTGGAAAGTCATCTGGTGTTTTATTTTGTACGCCTACTGGAACCATCCTGTCCTATTTTTTTGTAAATGTTTTGATGTTGTCTGTTGTCTTTGGGGTATTCAGCAGTTATTTTTCTCATTTATTGATTATAGATTTGTTTGTTTCATTCCTTTTTTTGTTTAATTTGGCTATGTCTGAGCAGGTGGGCTGTGTGTTCTTTGTTGTTTGCTCATTTGTGGGCACAATACTTTTTGCCTCCTTCTCCAGTTGGCAGGGTCAGTCACTCAGATATGGTAGGCAGGACAGGTCTAGCTGAAGAGGAGTTACTGGGACAGGTTGTTTGTGGCACTTACTACAGCCACCAGGGCGGGTTGGTAGTCAGTGCAGGGCAGGTTCCAGTAGGCCGTGCCTGTGCTGTTGGTGGTGTGATGTTAAGCGCACCTTTCAGGTAGGCAGGATGTAGTGGGGATATTGTTATGTGTGGAGCTAAGATGGATATGGGAGAGAGGAGAGAGAAATAAGAGCCAAAAACATACAAACAAACAAAAAAGAATGCTAGGGGAGCTTGCCATTGGAGTGGAGAGATGAGAGACTATGAAATGGAGAAAAACAAAAAGGGAAGAGGAAGAAAAGAATAGAATGAATAAATAAAAATCAGAAAGGTTAAAGAACAGCAAAGTTCCCAGGGATCCCACCGGTGCGGCTATGAGATCTGGGGAAGTTGTTCTCAGGTGTTGTAGTACAGCCAGGCTAGAAGGCATAGAGGTATACAACATCAGGTATTCAGGGAACAGAAAGAGAAGGAAAATATAGAGAGATGAGAAACTGAGCAATGAAGAAATACAAAAAGGGAAAAAGAGGGAAAGGAAAACAAAGCAAATTAAAAAAAAAAAGTAGATGAAAAGCCCCCCAAAAAACAGAAAATAAAAACCAACAAAAAATGAAATGCCCTCAGGGATCCCTCTGTACGTCTGTGCAATCCAAGGGGGTAGTTTCCAAGCCACGCAGCACCGCCTGGCCAGAACGGGCTCCCAACTCAAGAAAAGGGAAAGAAAACAAACAAGCAATTCAAAACAAACAAATGAAGAAAAGCCCTGTGATCCCACCAGCGTGGCAGCCCAGACCGGGAAGCAGCTCCACACTCAAACGGAGCTCCGCAGCCCCTCAGAAAGAAGCAAAGATGGCGCACAGAGCCAGGTATTTGAGTGACAGGAGGGGGAGGTGGTGAGAGGTAAGGAAGAAATCAAAAGTAGAGGAAAAAAAGCAACAGCAGCAGCCAACAATTGGCACTCAGAGAGCCAGCTAGTGCGGCCTGTGGAATCCAAGCAGCTGGTGTTTCCCGGACAAGAGACTGTGTCCTCGGGAAGCAGAGGAGGCCGAGTGTGGGTGAAGAAGGGTAGGGGGTGGGAAAGTGTATATCACAAAGTACCTTAGCTCTGCAGCCCCTCAGGAAGAAGCATAGATGGCGCATGAAACCAGGTATTTGAGCGAAAGGAGGGGAGGTGGTGAGAGGTAAGGAAGAAATCAGAAGAAGCAGAAAAAAGCAACACCAGCAGCCAACAAATGGCACTCAGAGAGCTGGCCTGTTCAGGTGGGTGGAATCCAAGCAGCTGGTGCTTCCCGGACAAGAGATTGTGGCTGCGGGAAACAGAGGAGGCTGAATGGGGGTGAAGAAGGGTGGAGTGTGGGAAAGCATATATGGCAAATTACGGGTTGTTTTGTCTCCCGCTGGAAGCTCCGAGAAACTGCTTTGTCGTACCCCCTGTTTGCTGGTCTCTGATAGGAGTCCAAGATGGCGGATCCGCGCTGCGTTAGCTGATAGGGGACCTCTGCATGAATCTCTCCTCGCTCTCTGTTCTCTGTCAGTTTTCTCACTCAGTTTGGTGCTTGGCTGAGTTCTTTATCTCTTCATTTGATATTTTGGGTTTTCAGGATTGTTGTTTTCTCTGTTCGGCTTAATTTTTCGGATCTTTGCTGTGGAGTGACGGCGTGGTGCTTCTGCCTAGAGAGCCATTTTGCCGGAAGTCCTCTCATCATCAAATATTATTTAGAAAACGCAAGAGGAGAAAAAAATCTATTGTATTACCCATGTTTTTGCTTATCGTGTTTTCTTTTTTCCCCAGGAATTTCAAGTTTTCTTTATTTATAGTTTGCTTTCTTTTTAGAGAACTTCTTTAAGCCAATTTTTTAATGTAGGTCTGCTACCAACATGTTCTCTTAGTTTTTCTTCCTCTGAGATTGCTTTGATTTTCCCTTCATTCCTGAAGGATATATTCTCTTTGTATAGGATTTGGGCTGAAAGCGCCTTGCTTTCAGCAGTTAAAATATGTTATGCCACTTCTTTCTGGTCTTCTTCTTTTTTTTGTTTTTGATTGGAAACTCACTGCCATTTAATTGGTTTTTCCTCTCTAGCTAAGGTGTTATTTTTCTTTGGCTGCTTTCAATACTTTGTCTTTAGTTTTCAGAAGTTTAATTATTCTGTGTCTTAGCATAGATTTCTTTGGATTTGTCCTGTTTCAGATTCACATAGCTTGTTGAATCTGTAGGTTTATGTCTGTTGCCTAATTTGGGAAGTTTTCAGCCATTTCTTCAAGTACTTTTTGAGCCCATCCTCTTTCTCTTCTCCTTTTGGAACTTTGATCACAGTAGTGTTAGATCTTTTATTATAGTCCCACAGGTCCATGAGGCCCACAGGCCCATGAGGCTCTTTCATTTCTTTTCAGTCTATTTTCTCTCTGTTGTTTAGACTGGGTAATTTCTATTGTTCTGTCTTCCAGTTCACTTTTTCTTTCATTTGTCCCCTCCATTCTGCTGTTGAGTATACCTGCTGACCTTTCAATTTGGGTTATTGTATTTTTAAGTTCTTAAAATTCCATTTGGTTCATCTTTATATTTTTTATTTCTCTGCTGAGGTTTTCTCTTTTTTCATTTGTTTCATGTGTGTTTGTAATTGCTCACTGAGGAATTTTTATCATGGGTGCTTTAAGAACTTTGTTAGGTAATTTTATCACCCCTGTCATCTCAGTGATGACATCTTTTGACTGTCTTTTTTTCATTCAGTGTGAGAGCTTCCTGATTTTTGGTATGATGAGTGATTTTTTATTGAAAATTGGACATTTTTGTATTATGTTATAAGAGATTCTGGATCTTATTTAAATCTTCTGTTTTAGTTGGCTTTATCTGACACTACTTTGGATGATGGCAGGGGTTGAGGGGTGCTACCTCACTACTACCAGGTGGAGTAGAAGTCCAGGTTCCCTACTCAGCCTCTGTTGGCACGTGAGGGGGGATCGTCATTATTGCTGAATTGGGGTGGGAGTTGCAGCTCCCCAGTTGGTTTTCACAGTCATGGCTGTGCGAGGGTAGGGGGGTCTCTTTACTGCTGAAACTGGTGAAAGTCCTGAATTTCTACTTGGCCTCTTCTGACTGTCCTAGTGGGGAGGAGGAGAGGTGCCTTGTTATTGTGTGGTGGAGGTAGAGGTCCAGGCTCTCCCGGTGGTCTTCACCGACTCCATGGAGGGCAGCCCTCATCACTGGCCAGCAAAGATGAAAGTCCCAGCTTCCTCTGGTATCACCCCAATGAGTGCCCAGCCTCACAAGTGTGGAAGGAAATATAGGCTCCTCACTTAAACTTATGGTGTTGTGGGTGGGGGTGGGGACACAGCTTTCTCCTCCCTGTGGTGGTTGGCTGCGTTTAGAGTGGTTATTGTCTAAAAATTTTCTGTCTTGTTGGGCTGCCCCTTTCCTGGTCCTTTGGCTGCAGAGTTCAGGTTTTTGTTGGGGATGTTTTTTTTTTTGGTCTAGTGGTTTTCCAGGTTGCCACTTTCTTCAGCTCCAAGCCTGAGACATATGAGGCAAAAAGAACATCCAGGGAAATCACTGATGTGTTGTTCCTTGGGTCCCAAGCTCCCTAGCTGGTCCGCTTTCTTCTCTCCACCTTTCAGAATGTTTTTTTTGTTGGCTTTATATATAAAGTCCAGGGTTTTTATTTGTACTTAGGGGAAGTATAGGGAAAAGTCTGCTTATTGAGTCTTCCCAGAAGTGGAAGTCTGGTTACCAAGACTTTGAAACATTTATCCCTTTCCTGAACTGAAATGTGCCTTCATGTAAGTCATCCATTGGTCCTAGCCCGGCTCTTGGGATTGTCCCAAACCAATTAAATCCATCTTTTCTATGATAGCCCTTTGGATAATGGGAGATTGTGACTATGCCCCATCATCCTTCTTCAGGCTAGAGACTTATTTTTTACAATAATTTCTCAAAGCTCATCAGTGGTGTTCCAGATCCCTTGATATTTGTCTGTGTGTGGGAAGAAAAAACACAGGTACTGTCTCTATTCCTTTTCTGTTCTGTCATCTATCTTCTGCCCCCGTCTTCCTTCTGTCCTCATTTCCTCCACTCCTTGTATCTGATTTATTTCTCTCCAGCCAAACTGACCTTGAACATGCCAGGCACATTTCTGCCTCAGGACCTTTGCACTTGTTGTGGCCTCTGCCCAAAATGCTCTCTCTGCAGATATTTTTTATGACCCCTCTCATCCTTCAGGTATCTGCTCAATCAGGCTATCTTATTAAATTCTCTGATGACTCTATATAAAAGAACCCCCCTCCCCCAGAAGTCCTTTTCTCTTCCTCTGCTTTATAACTTTCCAAACACTTGATATCCTAACTACTTGATATATGAAGTACTTACTGGTTTGTTTATTTTCTGTCTGTGTCTCCTCATTAGAATATAAATCAAGAGGGTAGTGACTTTGTTTACAGTGCCTAGAATAGTGCCTAAGGAGACCTGGTGGCTACTTGGCTGCTAACTGAAAGATTGGCAGTTTGAACCCACCAGCAGCTCTGCAGAGAAAGATGTGGGAGTTTGCTTCCATAAAGATTACAGCCCTGGAAACCCCAGGGGGCAGTTCTGATCTGTCCTATAGGTTGCTATGAGTCAGAATTGACTCGACAGTAACAGGTAGAATAGTGCCTGACATACAATAAACACTCAGTAGATGTTGTTGAATGAATAAATACTTCATACCAGGCAATGTGCTAGATGCTGGGAATGTGAACAAGAGATACGCGGTCTCTACCCTTAAGAAGCTCACTGTGCTGGAGTGGAATTTGCATATTAAGCAGCTAATCACATGAAAACTAATAGTATTCAAATGTGAAGGAAAAATATAAGATGCTATATGAACATCAAATAGATAGTATCTAACCTATTTTAAGGAACCATAGTGGCACAGTGGTTAAGGGCTCAGCTGTTAACTGAAAGGTCAGTGGTTTAAAACGAACCAGCTGCAGCACGGGAGGAAGATGTGGCAGTCTGCTTCTGTAAAGAGTACAGTCTTGGAAACCCTTGGAGGCAGTTCTGCCCTGTCTTATAGGTTCACTATGAGGCGAAATCAACTTGATGGCAAGTTACCTATTTTTGGGTTTCAGTATAGGCTTCTTTGAAAAAATAGGAATTGGGCTGGTACCCCAATGGTCTCATATACATGCAAAAGCTGGACAATGAAAAAGGAAGACAGAAAAAGAGTTAATCATTGGTGTTGGTGAATATTGAATATACTGTGGACTGCCTGAAGAACAGACAAATCAGTCTTAGAAGAAATACAACTGAATGCTCTTTAGAAGTAAAGATGATGACACTTATTTTGGACAGGTCATCAGGAAAGACCAATCGCTAGACAAGGACACCATGTTTGGTAAAGTAAAGCATCATTGGAAACGAAGAAAACACTCAGTGAATACGAAGGGACACAACGGCCACAGCAAGAAATTCAAACATACCAATGATCATGAAGATGGCGCAGGACTGGGCAGCATTTGGTTCTGTTATACATAATGTCGCTATGAGTCGGAGCTGACTCAATGGCAAGCACCTAATAACAACAACAGCAACACTGATAAGATTATTTATACCGTATTTATCCGGGAGCCCTGGTGGGGCAGTGGTTAAGTGCTCGGCTGTTAACCAAAAGCTTGGCGGTTTGAACCCACCAGCTGCTCCACGGAAGAAAGATGTGGCAGTCTGCTTCTGTAACGATTACAGCCTTGGAAACACTATGGGGCAGTTCTACTGTGTCCTATAGGGTTACTATGGGTCCAAATCGACTCGATGGCAACGGGTTGGTATTTATACAAACTATATATATTTGATTATAAATACAAGTTTATACAAATTATTTGTCCAGCATTTGTTGAGCGTGTATTATATGCCGAGCACTATATTAAGCACTTTATATTCATTACCTTATTTACTCTGCAGAGCAACCCTATCTCTGAAGCTACCTGCTGGAGACTGACCTCAGCTATGCCATTTCTGACTGTAGGGACTAGTCACTTAACCTCTCTGTGCCTTGCTTTTCCCATGTTTACAGTGAAGATAAATAATAGTACTTTCCTCCTGATTAAATGAATTATTATTATTTTTTCCACTTTATATATGAGGAAATTGAGGCTTGGAGAGAATAAATGATTCCCGCCACAGGATCCATTCGTCGTCTGCCTAACTCGTGAATTCTCATCTTCCCAGTCAGTGCATTATTATACAGAAACACACCTCAGCCCTAATGTATTGCTCTAATATTTATAACAACGTGGCTACAATTCATTTTTCTGCTGCTTCAATGAATCACCTCCTGGTACTTTTGATTTCTAAAAGCAAAATGCCACCTCAATTTCTATTATCTGCCTGAGCCCACAGAGCCATCCCCCAGTCCTCTCTTCGCCTCGGTGTTTTTTTTTTTCTCCCGTGCCTTACGGCCCATGCTGCCTGATATACAGCAAAATGGGTTGTGATTTAGCGGCAGAAAAGGTTAACTCTAAATAATGATCAGAAAAGTTAAAATATAGAGCTGAAATGTTGCTTTAGTTTTTATAGGTTTTAAATAATTTCACCTCCTTCCCTGAAGGATTTAACATAATTCAATGAGAAAATTGCATTCGGATCCTGTGGGCTGCTCTGACGTGACTGAATTGCAATGAGTGGAAGATGCAAAGTGTCTTTCTGGCAATGAACCTGACTGAGCCATGAGCTCAGGGCAGAATGACCCTGGGGAATGTCCTGGTTTCCCCAGACTGTGGGTCTCAGTTCTGGGGAGTAAGCCACGTGGCACAACTGAAATGACAGAAGACTGTGACAGAGTGTTCTGGCTGGGCAAGGAGGAGTGGAGAGATTACACGCCTGTAGACGAATGCAGTGGACCAGTGCTCGTTGTTAGTTGCAGCCAACTTGGCTCCGACTTATAGCCACTGTATGTATAACAGAATGAAGCATTGCCTGGCCGGCACCATCTTCACTCTCACTGGTATGTTTGAGCCCATTGTTGCAGCTACTATGTCAATCCATTTCATTTTCAAATGAGGTTTCCCTCATTTTCACTGACTCTCTCCCTTATCAAACATGATGTCCTTTTTCAGTGATTGGTCTTTCCTGATGATGTATTCAAAGTAAGTGAGCTGAAGTCTTGCCATCCTTGCTTCTAGGGAACGTTGTGGTTGTATTTCTTTGAAGACCGATTTGTTTGTTTTCCTGTCAGTCCACGGTATATTCAGCCTAGAGAAAAGTCTGTTCTCACAGCCCCTTCCATGCTCTCAGCTCTTGTCCAGAGCTATCTTTGTAGGCGTGTTAGGAGGTCACACAGATCCCATCCCTGCTATTTACAGGCTGTATGCATTAGGATTATGTCCAGCTTCAATGAACAGAAAGCCTAACACTGGCTTAAAGAAATAGATCTTTGTTTTGTTTTTGTAACAAGAAGTCTCAGTACAGGCATTCTAGGGCTAGCGCAGAGCTCAGAGATGTCATTGGGGAGCCAGGCTCCACTCTTTTTAACGTGTAGGCATTATTGTCCTGTAGTTTCTGCATCCCAGGGTTGTTGTGAGGATTAAATGGAGTTAATAAGAGTAAAGCCCTTGGTGAAGTTCTTGGTGTATAGTAAAAGCTATATAAGTGCTTTCTTGATCAGGAAGCTTATTTCTATCTGATTTTTCACTAAATGCTGGACCAGGAATGTGTTTCAGTATCAATAAACAGAGATCTGCATCGTCATTTTGAACAGGTGCATAATATTATGGATTTAGCATTATTTGCTCAACTGATTCCTTATTGTTGGATATCTAGATTGTTTCCAATTTTCCATCATTATTAATATCCTTATTAATAAATCTTAGTACACTAACTCAATTATTTCCTATGACAAATTCCCAGAAGTGGAATTACTGCAACAGTGCTTGCAGTGTGTGTGTGTGTGTGTGCGTGTGTGCGTGCGCGCGTGCACGCGCGCGCATGTAACCATGTGTGTGGTGAGAAAATGTGGGGGCTAGTACATAAATTGCACATGGTGCTTTCTTCTGTTTGACCTATTAGCTCAGTATTCAGTTTGGGTCCCTGAAGGGAGTTGTCTCCTGCCCTGTCCTCACACAAAGGCTGATTCTCACTTCATTGCAGTCAGCATTGACATTTCTGGCCTTCATTGGTAGAGTTCTTGCCTTCCAGGTGGGAGATCTGAGTTCAATTCCCGACGAATGCACCTTAAGCGCAGCCACCACCTGTCTGTCAGTGGAGGCTTGCACGTTGCTATGACGCTGGACAGATTTCAGCAAAGCTTCTAGACTAAGATAGACTGGGAAGAAAGGCCCAGAGATCTACTTCTGAAAATCAGCCAGAGAAAGCCCTATGAATCACAACAGTCTGATCCCCAGCTGATCATGGGGACGGTGCCAGACTGGGCAGCATTTTGTGTTATTGTGCATGAGGTTGCCATAAGTCAGGGCCAACTCAATGGCATCTTAACAGCAGCAACAACCACAACCCATTGCTAGGTGTTTTGAGTCCTTGGAATAGGGTGCAGTCAGTCCCATCTGGTCTCTGGCTGTTCTCACGCCACAACCTACAGAATGAGTCTCCTAGTGTTCCCATGAGTTGGATGCTTTCACAGTTCTTGAACCAGCATATTCTGAAGCCAGGTGATGTAAATCAGTAGAAAAGACTTCTTTATAAGGTGAAATTATAATAATAACAGCTACTATTTGTTGATTGCTTACTATGTGCCCGACCTTTGCTGGGCAGTTTATGTGCACTGAATAATCACAACAGTATTAGGAGGTGGATCTTACTTTTATTCCAATTTTTCAGATGAAGAAACTGAAGCTCGGCTTGGTGAAGTAATTTGTTCAAAGTCATAGAGGTGGATCTGGGAACCCAGAGCTTGTGTTCTTAACCCCCGTATTCTATTGCTGCTATTTCTAGGTGACCATCTAAAGCCCTGATAGACCACAGACCTCAATCTCCACTGCCTTATGCATTTAGGGGAAGAATGTGAGACCTTTGGCATTGCATGATCATTGAATGTGGACATGCTCTTGCCTCATCCCCACAGTGTAATCCATATAATCTATACGCTCAACGTGACGCTTTTTGCTAGACTTTTTAAGGGGGAGACTGAGTTTGGGGTGTTTAATCTTCCCAAGCTAGTGCAAGGGATATTGTTGGACATTGACTTATGTCAAATGAAGCCTCTTGTATACCATGTAAAATATAAACCCTGTGTGACATGGCTTCCTTGCAAGAGTCCTTCCCTCTGGATATTCCTCAGGATCCAACCTCTTAGAACCTAAGGGGATTCAACCAACTGGACCTTGGCAATGCTCTGATATTCTGTAGGCCTTACCTTCTTGGTTAACACAGTGATCATAACCGGGGAACTGAACAGTGGATGTCATTAAAACGTGGAGTCACTGCACAACATAAATCAATTTAAAAAGCAATTTATCTGTGCTTAGTGACTAATACTGCTCTCAGGGTGGCACAAATGGTTTGCCCTTTACTGCTAACCTAAAGATTTGTGGTTCAAACCCATCCAGCAGTGCCATGGAAGAAAGACCTGGTGATCTGCTTTCGTAAAGATTACAGCCAAGAAAACCCTACGGAGCAGTTCTATTTTGTAACACATGGGGTTGCCATGAGTTAGAATTCGCTTGACGCCAGTGAGTTTCTTTCTTTCTTTTTTTTGTGACTAATGATAAAATGATAAGATTATGCTGTGGCAGAGATAGCCAGCTGCCCTTCAAAAATATGTGCTCGCCTTTCCATACTGTGACATTGTTGCTGGGAGGTAGCTGATTCAATTTCTCAGTCTCCCTTGCTCCTACATGTGGTCATATGACTAGATTCACCGATGGAATATGATTAGACATAGCAGTCAGATTTGGGTTCGGACCTTTAAGAAGTACGTTGAACTTTTTCTATTTTGTCTTTCCCCATCTCCAGTGGGATGTTGAAGACTTTGAGGTCCTAGAGGATGGTGGAACCACAGGATGGAAGGATAGAGTCTGGATCACTGATTCCCTGAATGCAGTGCTGGCTAGGAACACCATATCAAGTTACATGTGGGAGAAAAAAATCAGAAGATTTTTGCATTGCACCATTGAAATTTTGGAGTTTGTTTCGTCAGCTAGCATTACCCTAATTAATACATAAGCCTATTACAAACATTTCTATAATTGGGTGAGAATGTTTCAAGTGCCAGACATGAAGACTGAATTTATGGAAAAGGATATAAGTAATGACTTGGGAGAGAGAAGCTGGCTTTGTGTAAGGCCTTTTGCTGGGTTCTCAGAACACCCTGAGCTGACCTTGGTCATCAGGGGCTAATATTCCTTTGGGGGTGGGTGGAGGAGTATTATTCTTGGGAGAGGTGGGGCTTCAGGGCCCAGTGCATATTTGGGAGAAATGACTTCCCAAACTGTTGAGGAAGTGCCAGAGAGGAGAGTCAAGGTCACAAGTTAGGGAGTGCCTGAGGGCAAATGTCATCAAGTTTGAGGAAGAAGCGTGAGTCAGATGTGGAGGACAAAGGCAAGAATTCAGGGAATTACAATCCTAGAACTGAGCAGAGATGAAGCCAGAGCATCCAAAATGATTAGGATAGAGTTGGCATTGAATTAACTTACTTTGGCTACCAGCTGTGTGGTGGGTGATGAGGCAATGGCTCCAAGGCCCAGGGTGGGAGAGCAATCAGCAGCTCCCCCATATGTGGATAGGAAATGGGAAGAGCATGGAGTCATCTGAGTCAGGATCTGGTATTACATGGAGCTGGAGAATGAAATGAAAGCTGATAGCAATGGGGCAGAGATAGGACCAAGCACACCTTCTGCACTAAAGTCCAGAAGAGTCTTCTAAGGTGTAGTATTCCTCTATTGTTGCCTGTACAGTAATGATGTCTCTACCTTCCAGAAACAGCACCCTGATTTTCCTTTGAGGAACTGCCTTTCTCACTCTATGTCCTGTTGGTTCAGGTGGTGCTAACACTATCTTCTGGTTCCAAGTGTTGTTGAGTGACCCATACTTGGCCAGTTAGCACATACTACCTGTCGATCCAGGGTCTGAGTTCGTCAAGAAAGACATGACTTACACACAGGCATTGGATGGAACAACACTTTATTCACATAGAGAAGAGACAGAGCAAGGTTAGCTTTAACAGTGGGCACCAGTCCCCCATGACCAGCAGGTTGCTCTCTTCAGCAGCTGATGCTGGGATGATGGTTTGCATTCATTCCTCTTGTGCTGCAGAAGAGAGACCCTGTTCCTTCCCCACAGGGAACAAATGTAGAAATGGGGTTGGCCAGGTGCTATGTGACATGCACTCATAAGCAGAGCATAGAGAAAGTGTACTGTGTACCCAGAACAAGGAGGGAGTTTCCACAATAAGGAGAAGAAATTTGGAGAGAGAGATGAGAGGCCCACTTCCCAGTCTTTTTTTATCAGGGAATGCTCCAGACCCAAGGCTTCTGATTAAGTGGTCCAGGGGAGAGTCAAAGGGGCTGTGACAGATCACCCTCCTACATCCCTCATCCTGGTTGCAGTGCTTGGTTCAGAGATGGGGATCCTGAGCACGAGAACCATGAGAGCCAGATCTGGGACTTTTACAGGACCTACTGGAAAAGAGGTTCTCTTTCCATTGGGGTTGCTGAGCAAGTAGAAAGAAAGCCTAGAGATGCTGTAAACCATATTTAGAGGGATAGAAGTTGCCTGAGAATGTTGATAACAAAGAGACACAGGTTCCTGACACCATCTTCTGGCATCTGGATACAGCCATGCTTGAAACCAGACTTCAAAGTTACATGAGCCAACAACTTCCCTTTAATGATTAAATCATTTAAAGTTGGTTTAATTTCTGCTTTTGATGCCGTGCGTTAGTGACTGAGTACCTGTTTTGAGGTATGCTCTGTGTTGCACGTTTCACATATCACATCTCATTTAATTTGCACAACAGACCTGAGGGGGGATTTATTATGCCCATTTTACAGATGAGGGGAGAGGTGATTGGTGGTTCAGTGGTAGAATTCTTCCGCGCGCAAGACTTGGGTTCCATTCCCAGTCGGTGCACCTCATATACAGCCACCACTCATCTGTCAGTGGAAGCTTGTGTGTTGCTATGATGCTGAACAGGTTTCAGTGGAGCCTCCAGACTAAGACAGACTAGGAAGAAAGACCTGGTGGTCTACTTCCGATAATTAGCTGGTGAAAACCCTGTGATCACAACAGTCAATCCACAACTGATCATGGGGATGATGTGGGACCAGGCAGTTTTGTTTCATGGTGCATGGGGTCACCATGAGTCAGGGCTGCAGTGCAATGACTTTTTCTTTATACACGACCTTTCTGGCCTGAGGTTTGTTGTCTGCCAAGGTGATTTGCTACGCCATGATCTTGCAAAGGGATTGGACAATTTACTATGCAAATAAAGTGCGTAAAACCCTTGCAGGGATTTGACAGTTTACTATGCAAATAAGGTGCATGTGGCCTACTGAGGGGATTGGTTAGTTTACGGTTTTGGTGGGAGGAGTAGGCAGCAGGTTTGTGAAAGAGCCGATTCCACAGAGGTTTAGGGGGACCTTACTACCCAAAAGAACTTGGAGCTGAGCATGTCTTTTGGACCCAGAGTCCCTGTGCTAAGAACCTCCTAGACACAGGAGACAGAGCTGTAGCACTGGAGACGGCTCAAGACTGTGTGAGACAGCATGAGACAGTGCAAGATGGTACTTGATGGCAGCTAATAGCAACAACACAGATGAGAGGAAGTGAGGTGCCCACCATCCCAGAGCAAATAGGAGGCGTTGGAAGTACTAGGTCTCAGGACCAATCAGGCAGACAGAGGGGGCTGTAAACTCAACCAAACCAACCAAACCCATTGCTGTCGAGTCAATTCCAACTCATAGCAACCCTATAGGACAGAGTAGAACTGCCCATAGGGTTTCCAAGGAGTGGCTAGTGGATTCCAACTGCCGACCTTCTGGTTAGCAGCCAAGATCTTAACCACTGCGCTACCAGGGCTCTGTGAACTCAACAGATGTCTCCAATTCAGGGCAATTATTTGCAAAAGCAGCGGCCTGGTGAGGGTAGAGAAGTTCCCTCAGCACGCAGCATTCCTCCTCTGGGACTCCAGAGCTGGGCTGGAGTCGAGTGGAACAGCCTACCTTCACTGAGCTTGGGATTGACTCGGGAGCCTCTCTGGCTGCAAACGGGAGGTCCTCCTTCGAGGAAGAAAGTCAAGGGCAGTCAGGGGTGATTCACCGCTGCTCTCCCAGGCTTTCAGAATAGTCCTCTTTAAAGGAAGCCAATTTATTTTTTATTCAAAATCCATACGAAACAATTGAACAATAAAACTGTCAGCCTCACTGTCTCTTTCAGCAGGGGAACATGATCACCTCTGAAATTAAGCCTCCCTCCCTTCTACTCTCTCTCCTTTCCTCCCTTCCTTCTCCCATAAATATTTTTTTGAGCACCTACTACATGCCAGGACCTGTGCTAAGTTCACATTTTCCCTTCCCATATACTTCCCTCCTGAGATTTATTTTTAAGGCATTTTCTGATTTCCAAACTTGGCTCTCATCTGTTAGATTTCAAAGTAGTAACCTTTAAACGGAACGACGCTATGTGTAGAGGGCAAAGAACTTGGTTTTGAAACCATAATTTATAAACTGATTCATAAACTGCATGACCTTGGGCAGGGATGCCCTGTTTCTGCTCCTAAATGTCTTCATCTGGAAATTCACACCAAGATCTGCCAATGCTGTCTGTCCCATTTCTGGAACGTTCTCTGAGAGCAGGTCTTTCTGCCCTGCTTACCACTCATTGCCTGTGCCTAGAGCGGTGTCTGGCACCAAGTAGGTGTTCAAGGCATTTTTAGTGAATGAATACATAAAGGAAGCCCTGGGTAGGACCCCCATTCTGAAAGGCCAGGGACCCCCAAACCCAGAGCCACAGGGCCCCATCCCAGAGGCTGAAGCCTCTGTCAGCAGGGTTTTAAATCACTGAGGGTGCAGGACCCAGGATGGAACACTGGCCTGAGACTGTGCTGGGGTTTGCCGAGGTTGGGTGGGAACAGCGCATGGGTGGGTTTGTGACTTGCATGTGGCCGTGGTACTGCCAGCCCCATCAGTGCAGGCGTAGGGGCTCCCTGGACATAAGCATAACCTTTGCGGGTCACGTCTTTATGCTGGCCCGAGGCTAGGCAGGAACTGCCTTCATCCGCGCTGGGAAACATAAAACCCCCATACACCATTGATGAGCTCCTGCCAGCAGCGTTTACAGACATGCTTTATCTCACGGATGTCATACATTATTGATGCTGCCTCCCCTGTCCCCTGTGACTGCTGAAGGGCAAAGTGGGCTCTTGGAGTGGGGGAGGCGAACAGAGAACTTCATGGATCTGCCAGTCGAGAGGGCCTGTCTGGCTGCCCTTATCACTGGATGGTTGCAAGGCGCTGTGGTGGGAACAGCCTGGGGTTAAAGTTCTGAGGGCTGCATTTTGGCTTATTGCTTCTGCCACCTCTCTGCTCCTCTGTTACGTCATTAGTACAAAAGGAGGGAATCCTAGTGTCCACCTGGTGGGACTGTGGGAGGGTTAGGTGAGACAATGAAGACAAAGAATTTAGCACAGTCCAGCACATGATAAGCCATCACCAAATGGAAGCTGAGTTACTACAAGAAGAATTTTGAAAAATACTGTATGCAGGAGAGGGTTGATATTTGTGTGCGTGTCGTAGCTCCAAGGCATAGTGGTTAAGACAGCCTGGGCTCAAATCCCAGCTCCACTACTTGCCAGCTGGGTTGGGCAAGTTCCTTCATCTCTTTTAGCCTTAGTTTTCTCATCTGTGAAACCGGATAATAATAGGATTTACCTCAGAGTTGTTTTGACAGTTCAGTGAGTTGACATATGGAGAGCTTACAATAGTGCCTTGAACATCACATGTGCTATGCAAGGGTCTGCTGTGTCCTTTAAGGCTCTCCGACGGCCCCCATACCAACACTTGATCTGACTCTCTTTGGCAGATATTGTTGTAGGACTGACAGACATTTACACCCATGTCTAACCTCCTCTTCCCTTCCCTCCTGTGATGATTACTGGGGTGATGGATGTTCAAAGTCATTGTGATAGACACAATAATGTCCAAAGGTGTCCATATCTTAAACCCTGGAACCTGTGAGTGTGTTACCTTACATGGCAAAAGAAATTTCAGCTGTGATTAAATTAAGGGTTTTAAAAGGGGAGATTATTCTAGATTATCCAGGTGGGCCCAGTGTGATCACAAGGGTCTTTTTAAGAAGGAGCGAGGAGGGTCGTAGTCAGAGGGGATATGATGAAAGAATCGGAAGTGCACATGTGGGTGTGTGAGAGAGAGAAAGAGAGGGAGTCTGTGTGTGAGAGAATGTGTGTGTGTGAGAGGGTGTGTGTGAGAGAGACTGTGTGTGTGAGAGGGTGTGTGTGTCTGTGAGAGACTGTGTGTGAGAGTGTGTGTGAATGTGTATGTGTGAGAGAGTGTGTATGTGAGTGTGTGTGACTGTGTAAGAGTGTGTGTGAGAGAGTATGTGTGTGAGAGTGTGTGTGTGTGAATGTGTGCATGTGAGAGAGGTGTGAGAGTATGTGTGTTATAGTGTGTGTGTGAGAGCCAGATGTGTGTGTGTGAGAGAAAGTGTGTGTGAGAGTGTGTGTGAGAAAGTGTGTGAGAGTGTGTGTGTGCATGAGAAAGAGTGTGTGTGTGAGAGAGAGAGAGAGAAAGAAATTGATTGATCTGGAGATATCCTGCTGGCTTTGAGAACGGAGGAGGGGGCTGTGCACCAAGGAATGCAGGAGGCCTGCAGAAACTGGAAAAGGCAAGGAAATGAATTCTCCCCTAGAACCTCTAGAAGGAACAAAACGTCTCGATTGTAGGCATTCTGACCCCCAGAACTGTAAGATAATAAATCTGTGTTGTTTTTAAGTAGTTAGATTTGTGGTAATTTGCTATAGCAGTGATAGGAAACTAATACAGTCATGTAGCAAGATGGGAGACCCAGCCCTTCTCCCAGTGGGGCGGCCCATGAGACAGCGTATGAGGTTTTGGGCACCAGGTGGACCTGAGGTCCCCCCTGCTTACTTGCTGTGTGACCTGGGTGAATCATGAGGCTTCTCTGAGCTTACTTCTCCCACCTGTACAATGGGAATTATGATTGTTGCGAAGAGGAATACCCAGGATGCTGAGGGCACATTTTAATCCCTGGAACGTGTATGTTACTTTACATGGCAAAAGAGGCCTGTGCCTGGCACATAGCAGGTATTTGGGGAGAGAAGCTCCCCCCTCACCTCCTTTCGGGGCTGGCATGAGTAGAGCTCATTCTTTCGCTCTGCAGTTTGGACCCCTCCAGCAGCCATGCATGTGGGCAGAAGTCAGCCCTGGGCCATCGTGGTGGGTGAGTGTGTGCCTGGGGGGCCAGGGGGCCAGGAGGCCAGGGCCGAGGCTCTGTCTGGTGGGAAGTGAGCAAGTTAAAGTTTATTCAATCCTGTGTTAAACAGACCCACTCTTGTTTCTACACTGATCCCTCTAACGTCTTTCACCACAATCTTAACAACCGTCATGTCGACACAGTAACTTAGAACTTGTTGGAAATGTGGCACTTTTGGAGAATGTGAACTTATATTATAACTGCCCCTCCTTTTCCTCAGAAACGTCACTGATGCTGGGACCTCAGCATTCAATCCTTCAGAGAATGTTTATTAAGCACCTACTATGTGTCAGCCACTAGGTGCTAGGGATGTCACTTTTTTTTTTTTTGAGCTTAAATTCTAATGGACAGAGACAATAACTGTGCAAAGAGGTAAATAAATACAAAGGATAATTTTAGAAAATAAAACAGGGTGTTAGGATAAGCATGGCTTGGGGGAAGGAGCTGTCTGTGTGGGGGATGCTTGAGCTCAGCTCTGAAGGGTGCTGGGAGGCGGGTGGAGAACCTCTCGGCTATGCAAGAATGATGAGTCCCTGTCAGTGCTGATGTCCATGGGCCCACAAACACCATGGGGAACAGGAAGGTGCAGAGCCTGGGCTCAGCGTGGCGAGTCTCAACACTTCCTGCAGGCCAGGCGCTGGGCAGTGCTCAGTTGAGGGTGGAGTTTTCAGGACCTGCTGCTGATGAAGATGCCAGAATGATAGTCTTTCTTTGGAGGCACACTCTTTTTTTTTTAAATTAATTTTATTGTGGCGAAAATATACATAACACAACATATGCCGTCTCAACAATTTCTACACGAACAATTCAGTAACATTGACTACATTCTTCAAGTTGTGTGACCATTCTCGCTATCCTTTTCCAAATCATTCTATCACCATTAACATAAACTCAGTGTGGGGGAATATTCTTGACCTGCAGGGCTTACATCCTACTTTTGGTGGAGGAAGGAGGTGAGGAAGTCCATGTGGTCCAGACCTTCCCTTCCCAAAGGACTTAAAAATGCACCCAGCAAGGAAGTTACAAGCACGTGCTCTAGAACCAAATTCTCTGAGTTCGAGTCCAGCTCTGCCATTCATTGGCGGTGTGACCTTGGGCAAGTAGTTCAGCCCTTTCCACCTTTATTTCCTCATCTGGAAAATGGGGGTAACAATAGTACCACTCCTAAGGTTGTCATGAGATTTAAATGTGTTACAATTACACAGCTCTTAGAGTAGCTATGTGTGTGTATGGAAGGTCCCTGAGTGGCACAAACAGTTTGTGCTCATCTGCTAACCCAAAGGTTAGTTCAAACCCACTCAACAGTGCCATGGAAGAAAGGCTGGGCAATCTGCTTCCATAAATATTACAGCCTAGAAAACCCTATGAAGCAGTTCTCCTCTGTAACGCACGGGGTCACTAGGAGTCAGAATCAGTTTAATGACAACGAGTTTGGTTTTTGGTGTTTTAAACCTTATTTGGAAGTAATGTCAGAGGTTTAAATTATATTTCTTTAACAAGAACATGTATGTGTATATGTACATATGCATGTGTATACTGATATACTTAAAAAAAGAGAAAAAACCAAAACCGAACCCATTGCCATTGAATTGATTCCAACTCATGGTGACCTCATGTGTTACGTAGTACAACTGTGCTCCATAAGGCTCTCTTGGCTGTAATCTTTATGGAAGTAGATCGCCAGGGCTTTCTTCCTGGGCGCCACTAGGTGGGTTTGAACTGTTAAATTTAATGTTAGAGGTCAAGTACAAACTGTTTGAACCACCCAAGGACTTTACATACCAGTATATTCAGAGATCCACCAACAGGTTTGAAAGTAGTTATTTATCCTAAAACTTTAAAATTCCGTCCCATTCCTGGACCTCTCTGCCCATCGGGAACATGGAATTGATAATGTTTTATAACTTCTGTGATTATCTTATGAAAAGTGTAATTATACTGCTTTGCCTTTTTCCCCCCCGAGGGTGTTAAAAGTGTTAATACGTTCGTTTGAAATATGCCATGACTGTTGGAAGAATGTTTGAGCATTCTTTTCTTGTGTAATATGTCAGGAGCCTCAAAGAATGGCAGGACTCAGGCCTCTCCAGTCTTTGGGCGTATCTGTGTGGAAGAGGAGGAGAGGGCTGGGAGGAGGTGATCCTCACCTTGTTCCTGCTCTGGCATGTGGGCAGAAGTTCTCTTATTACTCCTACAAGGGGAAGTAATTACTTCTGAACACGCTGCTCCCTCCACTGTGCTTTTCAATCTTAAACAATTTCCTGACTTGTCATGCCACCTGCAGCCTCTTAGTCATGTTGCAGCCCAGGACGCAGTGTGGTGGAAGCAATTACTGTTGACATTGTCACATTGTCGCGGTGTTTTTCACTCTACCTTTCGCCAGGGGCTAACACCCTACATGTGGCCACCTGCCATTTCTCACCTGCCTTCTCCCCTCAACTCCTTACCACCTGGTATCAAGAGCTTGGAGAAGTGGACAGCCAGCCTCCAGGGACTGGAACACACACCAGAGGCAGCTGCCCACCTCGCTCGGCCCTGTGCAGCTACCCAGACTGAAGACCTTCCAGCTGCCTGCCAGGTCCACCTACGCCTGGACCAGCCCAGCCCCAGGAAGGGGGATTTTAGGATTTTCTGGGGCAGCTTCGGTTTGGGAGTCAGACAGATGTGAGTTTCCATCTTGGCTCCTCTACTTGGCCTTGAACAAGTTATTCTCTATCCTGTGTGCCCAGTTTTTTGCATCTGTAAAATGGGCTTTGATTTATAGTGTTGTTGGAAGAATTGGCTGAGATATGGTTGAGTTACATACGAATGCAGAGCAGCTGGCTTAGCTCCTGGCACATAGCAAGTGCTCAGTGAATTGTTATTATCATGACGGGGGGCTGGCATAAGGCATGCAGCCCTGAACTTTGAGTCTGGAGGGTCTGGGGATCCCTGGCCACCTTCCCCTAAACACTGCTGTGTTTGCAGTCCCTCCATCACTGAACACTATCTCAGTTTTTCTGGCCAGTGCTCCTAATTCTCACTTTGACCTCAACCTGTCATGAACCACTCTTCCTGGGGGACCAAATGGTGCTCTGGGACTCTCAGGCTAGCTCCAGCCTGGTCATCAGATCCCCTGGGGAGCCTCACTAGGGGTTGAGGTCTCTGGACTTTGTGGGACACTGGATCAGGTCAGTTGGCATTGCCCTTGGGGGTCCGTCCACCCAGCCCCAGGGCCCAATCTGAACCCTAGCTTCTAGTGTAATAGCATACTCATCACGGCGGCCAGAAAGTACAGATTGGCTGTCAAATATCTGCAGCTGTTTCCTGGAAACCACAACTGCAACCAGCCAACACCGTAACAGTGTAACGACGAAAGACCTCATGGCGTGAACCCCTCCATCTCTCTGAACACTCAGGAGAACTCTAAGTTTTTAGAGATGAGAAAACAGAAGACTAGAGAAGTCAGGCAGCCTATCATTGCGTAGAGTTATGGGTAAGGTGTAAGTAAGACGAGGGGCGGTAGTTGGTATAAACCCAGCACAGCAGACACCCTGCCCTAACAGGACAAAGATGGCTGTAAGGCTGGGGCAGGCTCTGGGGCCCCTTGTGGGCCAGGAGTAATTCCTTGTAAAACAGAAATCCCCGGGCTGCAGAAGATTCCACTGCCTCAAGCAGCTTGCTTGGCATGCCCTGTAGCTTTACATTAAAATCCTGGTTCCCCTCTTCTTAACTGCTGCCCAAAACGAGAAGAAACTGTCGGAAGCTGGTTTAGGCGCCATGTTGACATTCAGGATAACCTTCTAGCTCATTAAATACCTCATAGATAGTAACTTCCCCGCCTCTGGGTGGAGTTTAACCACCATTTTCTGAACCTGCAATGCCTGAAGTTACAGGTAAACCCCATTGTGCCCACATGTTATGATTAAGAATGTTGTTGATGTAACTTGCCACCTGGCAACACTTGGATTAGGGGAGGCCTGGGAAATCTGGGGTGGGGACAGTCTGACTTGGGGAATTTGGCGGACTTGGGGCGGCTGTTTACCAACTCTTATGGAAGAGTTTCAATATTTTAACAACCTGAATGTTCAGTCCTGGTGGAACTCTAACTCAGGACTCCTTTTCCTTTTCTTCCAGCTCCTTCTCTTTTCTCTGCTCTCATCTCCTCCTTCTCTGCCGCTGCCGTCCTTCTTTTTCCTCTCTTCTTTCCTCTTCTTCTTTCTCCTACCCCTCCTCCAAAAGCCCCCACAGGCACGAATATGCTCAGAGGGTACATCCTGGACCATCTCCTCCCCCTGCAGTCCCAGGCCCTGGCATAGGTTCCAGATGCCAGTTCAGGAGCAGCTGCAGTGAAATCTGCAGGTGGAGCATGCAGGGGTGGATTAACCAGTAAGCATGAAAGGCACTGGCTTACAGGAAGCAAGGTACTTAATGGCCTTTATTGTGTTTCCTTACTAATCTGTAGTGCACAATTTTACCTGGGTTTCACCACATCTTTGATTTCAGAAATGTGGTGAAAACAGGTTAGTAAGTAAGCACAATTAAGCCCATGTGTGTGTACCTTGTTTATTGGGTAATCTGCCCCTGAGCATGCTGGTCACGCCAGCTAAATCCCCCAAAGGCAAGATCTTTTGGCGTTCGCAACACCTTCCCGATGTGACTTAACAAGCCATTCACCATGAAGTGACAGCAGTGTGAGCTGCATGCCGCCTCTCTCTTTCTCTCTGGGTGAGTTTGTCACGGTAATGGGAGAACTCTGGCAGGAAGGACCTGAAATCTCGTTTAGCACAGGGCTGCTGCTCTGCATGATTCCAGGGGCAGTGATAGAAATGGTAGCCCTAGAACGCCAGCCTTTTCACTGTTGTTGTTGTTTTTAGTAAACTTTTATAGGAGAGTTGCAAAGATAGTACAGTGTTCCTATATACCCTTCACCCAGTTTCTTCCAGAGTTAACATCTTAACTCCCAGTGACATGTGTATCCAAATTAAGAAATCAACATCGCTACAATTTGATTAACTAAACTGCAGACTTTATTTGTAGTTCACCAGTGTTTCCACTATGTCTTCTTCTTTTTCAAGATCCGATCCAGGATCCCGTTTTGCATTTAACTTTTCACTTTTTAGAATTCAAAACAAAGGCACAGAGAAAGGAAGGGCCTGGACTAGATTTCCGTACAAAGGGAGCCCTAGTCTCTCTGTATATAGAACCCTGGTCTCAGCTTCCTTCCCAGGGCTGCATATTAGAGTCCTCTGGGAGCTCTCTAAATCCCCATGGTCCTCCACTGACTCCACTACCATCAGTGGGCAGCCACTGGCCACCTGAGTGCTGGCCACCACGGGACCGTCACACCAGTGTGCGATGTAGTTCTGCCTCTGTAGTGTTCAGGGGCAGTTCAGGTGGGCTTCCGTCTCCTGCTTCTGAAGTGGAGACGATGATCGCTGACTCTATCATCTGTGTCCCTTTACTGGTCTGTGACTCAGTTTCCTCCTCTGTAACTCAGTTTCCTCCTAGATAAAGTGGGGGTGGGGGTGGATTCACATATCTCCAAAGACTGTTCAGAAGATTTGATGAGCTGTGGATGCGAATCAGCTGGCATGAAACCAGGCTTAGTAAGCATTTCTCAACTATGGTTGTGCGTCGGAACACCTGGGAACCTAACCTGCCTCCGGAGATTCTGGTTTCACTGGTCTGAGGTGCAGCCTGGACTGAAAATCACTGGTTTAAATTAATATTTCCTTCCCACCTCCCAAGCCCTGCAGCCTCAGTGAAAAAGCGTGAACAAGAATTACAACCATCTGGTAGGAGGGGAGACTGGGTGAGGGATAAAACCTCATTATTCCTCCAAAAAATAACAGCAACAACAACAATGAATAGCATCTATGTAGAGCTCACAGGCATAGCGCAAAGTGCTTTATATGCATTCTTTTCACAATGCCCTTATGAGCCAGGTTCTATTATTATCCCCATTAGGCTGATGAGGAAACTGAGGCTCAGAGAGCTTGAGTAACTTGTCTGAGGTTGCACACCAATTCAGGCTCAGGGCTGAGCTCTACCCTAGGTCAGGTTGATGCTAGGCCTGTGTTCTTCACCATAGTGCTGGCCTACTTGGAGCAGGGAGGTGGCCTCAGGATGTAACCTATGTCAGTGCCTTTAAGGATGATAAATAGTGATAATAGATATATTATCTTGTTATCTTACCATGTGCCCGTCATTGGGCTAAGTCATTCCTCCCAACGGCCTTGAGAAGTAGGTACCATTTGCTGAGAAACAGGCTCTCAGAGGTGAAGTGACTAACCTCTGGCCATGCAGCTGGAAAATGGCAGAGCTGGGAATTGAACTCACATCTGCTTGACCCCCAAATGCTGAAAGGAGGCTGCCTCTGGGGAGGGAAGAGCAGCCCATCTTAGGGGGAAACACAGGACCCCCATCGGGAGGCATTAAGGGGGTTGAAGCGAATTGTGAACAGATACAACTGTCTCCCCAATTTTTTTCTACTGGAAGAAAGCGATTGTCAAATTGCTTTCATTTTTAAGCACCCTATCAGCAAAACCTGGCAATTGTTTATCTTAGTTGTTTTATAGTTCAGGAGACATTGATGTGAAAGCTATAGAAACACAGCGTCTGGTATTGGCTGCCTGGTGGGAACTTGCTGAGCTTGTTGGCATGGAGACAGGTGGGGGTCTTATCCTCTGCATTTCCTTCCTAGTTCTCATCAACATGTCCCTGTGGTGGGAGAACGGACCGTCTGGGTCAGGCACCATCTACTTGTCAGTCTCACCAAGTCCCTGGCCTTAGAATACACATAAGCCCGTTCTCCAGGCTCACACACTTCACCCAGTCACTGAATCAATATTGCTGGGGCAGGGGAGAAGAAAAGGGAAAACAGTAACAATGATGGAAGAGGCAGAGAGATGACCACTGAAGAATCGTGCCCCCTGCTTCCACAGTGTAGAATTATTGCTGAAATGGGCTGCTCAGCCAAGGACTCAATTTCCCAGCCTCCTTTGCATCTAAGGAGTACCATGTGACTAGTTTTGGCCAATGGAATGTGAGCAGAAATGATGTAAGTCACTTCTGGATCAAAGTGTGTGCCTTCTCCACTGTCTCTTTCCCAGCATACAGAGAGGACGTGCCTGACCAGGGGCACCACACTGGACACTCTCACATGAGTGAGAGAGAAACTTCCTTGTGCTAAGTATCTGAGCTCTTGTGGTATGTCTTTGATAGCATCTTGCTTTGTTTTCACCAACACCACAACATTTATAGAGCACCTACTATGTAGGAAACATTATGCTAGGAGCTTTATATGTATCATCTCATTTAATCCTCTCAACATTCCTGTGAGGTTGATATTTATAGATGAGGAAGCAGGTTCACAAAGGTTAAGTTGCTTGTCCAAGGCCCAACCATGTTTAAGAATTACAATTATCTTGTAGGAGGCGAGAGTGAGTGAGGGATAAAACCTCATTATTCCTCTAAAAAATACCACCCACAATAGCAGCGGTAACAATGACTGGCATCTATTTAGTGCTTACAGGCACAGTGCTTGGTTGCTTGGGGCTTGTCTCTTTCTCTCTCCCTCACTCTTCTGAGTTAATCCGTTCCTAAGGGTTGGGCTCTGCTCTAGTCTCCTGCCCCAAGCTTGGGAACCCTGTCCTATCCTTGTTGTCCTCCCCAACCTTGAAGCTTTTTTCCACATGCATGCCTGATGTCTGAGGCCCTACCACCCATAGTTCTGGGAGGAATTGACGTCTCATGTCTCCTGACTCCAGACTTTGGTGACGTCCTTACAGTGGAAAGGAGAGTGGTTTGGTCCACATCCCAAGGCCAGGCTCCTGTTTCAATCAAGTAGAGCCAGGATGGGATCCCAGACAAGGGCAGGGCAGCATCAGAAGTTGGGGGCTAGCAAAGGTTAGTCCATGAAGTCAAAGTACTTTGAGATGTGGACAGATAACAGCCTGGCAGCTAACACAGGGTAGTGGGCTTTGTAAGCATCAGTAGGATGGAAGGGGGAGGTTAAAGTTGGCAGGTGTTAGCCAGGATACAAGGAGTAGGATTCCTGAGTAGTTCTATTGACCTCTCCAAAGTCATCTCTGGGTGTAATAGACATCTGTGGTTTTTATTTCTCCATAACTTTCTTCTGAGGAACTGTTCCCATCCCCACATCAATCATGTAACTCTAATGAGTTGCTACTTACAGACTTTGCTCCCACATCGCCACAGGGGCATCATGTGACCTTGGCCCAGCCAATTATAATCTCCCATTTTTCTGGCCAGAGTGATTGGTTCAGAAATGGGCAAATGACTTCAGATGGACCAATCAGAGCCCTTCTCTGGAATTTATTTGTTTGGAGCAGAAGGAGGTAGTGCCCTGTCTTTTGGATCATGGAGCTGACAGGCTGTGGTAGTTCTCTTTCAAGTGAGGAAACCTGTACACAGTAGGAGATAATAAGCTAGAATAGGTTCAGATCAGGACATAGAGAGATGATCAAAGGGGTGGAGAGAGAGGGAGGCAGAGGGAGAAACTTCACTCGAAGCTTTGGATCCAGCAGTACCTGAGACAGTGCTACGCTGAACTTCCCAACTGCATGAACCAAAAAGTCCCCCTTTCAGTTGAAACTAGTATGAGCACAGTTACTGTCACTTGAATCTAAGATTCCTGAATGGCCATTTACCACTTTATACTGCAGCTCAACTGACTTTTCAGTTTCTCAAACAGACTAGACTCTCACTTCCCAGATTCCCACATGTCTTCCCTCTGCCTGGAGCTTTTTTCCTTTTTCTATTTTCCTAGCCAACTCCAATTCATCCTTCAGGTCTTAGCCAGCAGTCATCTTCCTCCAGGAAGTCTCTCCTGACTCCCCAGAGTTGCCTCTCCTCTCTGCTCCCCTAGTACTCTGTTCACTCCTCTGTCTTCCTTATGGACAAGGAGCGCCCTGAGGTCAAGGCCCATGTTTGTTTTATTTATGGTGCTATCCCAGCAGCCCAGCGTAGTCCCAGGTACATTACATGGCTCAGTAAATCTTTGTTGGACGAGTATCTTGTCACTTTGACAGCCCACTTTCTTTTGCAGAGTATTCACACGTGTTAAAGGCACAGCCCATTATTGTTCAGAGTTTTGGCAGGAAATATATGGCAAACTCCAAGGGATAATTGAGGACACTTTATTGAAGGGACTATATGCAAAGGTATGGGCAGGGTTAAGGACACCAGCAACAGATGGTGATGTTCCCTAGGACTATCAACAGTGGGAGCTGTTACTGTGCCTAGGCCTGAAGGGGCAGGCGAGGGATGGTTTACTCGAACCTGGAAGGAGCTGTAGACAAGGGAGAGCGTCACCTAGCAGGACCTGTGGTTTTCATTGAAGAAGTGCAGCTGCTGTAATCACTGGGCTCACAGAGAGAATAAATACTCTGATCTTCTCTTCTGCCTTCTGATCTCTTGTTGGCACCTCCCATCAGCCAAACTGAATATGAAGCTAGAAAGCAAGAGAGCCAACTCATGCAGACCATAGAAGTTAGCCTCCTAGGGCACAGAGCAGGTAACAGAGGGTGGAGTGAATCTGGAGGGGCAAACAGAGCATTTAGCACAAGCCCTGTGACAGTGACCTGCTATCCCCAGGTGGGCTTGTGTTCCATTGGGCTGACTTGAGTGCAACCCTTGAAGATTTCACTTCAGGGGTGGCCTGCTGGGAGGGCAGTCTGTCCCTCAGAGGTGCCAGCAATGGGAGAAGCCTTATTATCAGTAATAAAGGCAGACCCAGCCTGACCCCTGCCGGCATACCCATGTCCCAGTGACCTGACCTCAGCCGGCCGCCCTCCCAGGGCGTGAGCAATGATCAGACGTGCTTTATCTCTTGTCAACTAGTCCAACCTTCCTGACACCAACTCCCTGGGGACAAAGGAGCAGCATTTATAACACAATGGATAATTATTCTCCAATTAAATCAAGCTATCCCGGGGCACCCTGGCTGAATAAATCAAAGCAGATGGGGGGCAGATTTCACAGAGCTTAAGAGCCGTGGCTGCTGTTTGTGATAGATTCGTGTAAGAGGTCTCTTTCACCACCACCCAACATTCATAACCAAGGCCTCCCCTCCGTGCCTTTCAGCCATTTCCCATGCCAAGTGAAGATCAATGTCAGATGAGGCAGCAGCCTTCAAATTGCTGTTGAAAATATTTTGAAAAAAGCCATGAAATGCCAGGCCTTTCTCCCTTCCATGGGGATTCTATTTATCTCCTGAGAAATGTCTTTTCCCCCCTTGAAGCCAAACACTATTCCGTGAGGTAGGAGTTGGGGCCCAGGTGATATTTCTAAGGAGTTGACAATGCCTAAAATATACTCACTCCGGCGGGGTAAATTTCCATCTGGTTGGTGTAAGCTGACCAGCCTATGCCAGGCTCACCTGAAGATTACTTCATTCGATATTTATTGAGCACCTGTTATGTGCCAGGGATTGTAATGAGCCGTGGGAACACTGCAGGGAACCAAATAGTCCTTATTCTTAGTTGTTATGTTGTTAGCTGCGGTTGAGTTGGCCCAAACTCATGGCATTCCCATGCACAAAGGGAGCAAAACGCTGCCTGGTCCTGTGCAGGGGTTTGAACCACTTTATCTGGTTCAAACCCCTGCTGGGAATCTGCATTTTCACCCCAGTGATACAGAATCAGAATCTACAGTTTAACAAGATCCCCAGGTGATTCTTATGTATAATAAGTTTTGAGAACCACTGCTCTACTAGTGGTTCTCAGAATCGATGCCTAACCAGCAGCATTAGCATCACCTGGGAACTTCTTAGAAATGCAAATTATCCACAGGGATTTGAACCTGAGTGAACTGGTTCGAAGCCCTGGTCATGTGCCATCCCCATGACTGGTTGCATCTCAGACCGTTGTGATCCATAGGGTTTTCTTTTAGATATTTTACTGAGATTTTAATTTTCCTGATTTTTAGTGAGGTGAAACATTTATTTATTTTTTAAATTATTGTGTTTTAAGTGAAAGTTTACAATTCAAGTTAGTCTCTCAAACAAAAATTTATACATACATTGTTATGTGACCCTAGTTGCTCTCCCCATACTGTGACAGCACACTCCTTCTTTCCACCCCGGATTCCCCATGTCCATTCAACCAGCTCCTGACCCTCTCTGCGTTCTCATCTCACCTCTGGACAGGAACTGCCCATTTAGTCTCATTCTTCACAAGTATCATTTTATGTCCCATAGTCCAGTCTAATCTTCGTCTGAAGAGTTGGCCTCAGGAATGGCTTTAGTTTTGGGCCAACAGGGAGTCCGGGGGCCATGTCTTCCAGGGTCCCTCCAGTCTCAGTCAGACCATTAAGTCTGGTCTTTTCACTAGAATTTGAGTTCTGCACCCCACTTTTCTCCTGCTCTGTCAGGGACTGTCTGTTGTGTTCACTGTCAGGGTGGTCATTGGTGGTAGCTGGGCACCATCTAGTTCTTCTGGTCCCAGGCTGATGAAGTCTCTGGTTTATGTGGCCCTTTCTGTCTCTTGGGCTAATGCTTTTCTTGTGTCTTTGGTGTTCTTCATTCTCCTTTGCTCCAGGTGGGTTGGGACCAATTGACGCATCTTAGATGGCTGCTCGCTAGCTTTTAAGACCCCAGACACCACTCACCAAAGTGGGATGCAGAACATTTTCTTAATAAACTTTGGTATGCCAATTGACCTGAAACCACGGGAGATGAAACATTTTTTAAATATACATTGACAGTTGTGAGTGCCGGAACTTGATGGAACTGCCCTGTTTTTCCACATCTCACAAGTTTTCTGCCTTTGACAGGGTGCAGTCTTACCATTTTTCTATAGATCGTTTTAGTGAAACATATTTGAGTTTTCCTTCTCTGACAGGTTTCTGCCTTACACAGGTTCTGGCTTTCATGGGTTTTACTATACTTACTGGCTATTAAGTAGTCCTCTTCTGGGAATCACCTGTTCCTATCTTTTCCCACTTTCCTAATAGGTTATTTGTTTTTTCCTATGGACATACAAGAAGTCTATATATATATATATATATTCTGGAATTAACCATTTATAGGTCATATGCACTATTTTCTCCTAACTTGTATCTTACTTTTTAAAAATTATTTTTATTTTTTCCCATACAAAAATTTATGCATACATTGTTATGTGACCCTAACAGCTCTCCCCATACTATGACAGCACACTCCCCCGCCTCTACCCCTGATTCCCCAGGTCCACTCAACCAGCTCCTAACCCTCTCCGCCTTCCCATCTCACCTCCAGGCAGAAGCTGCCCGTTTAGTCTCTTGTGTCTACTTGAGCTAAGAGGCACACTCCCCACGAGTATCACTTTATGTCCCACAGTCCAGTCCAATCCCTGTCTGAAGAGTTGGCCTCGGAAAGTGTTTCAGTTCAGGGCTGATAGAGAATCCAGGGGCCATGCTTTCCAGGGTTCCTCTAGTCTCAGTCAGACCAGTAAGACTGGTCTTCTAACTAGAATTTGAGTTCTGCACCCCACTTTTCTCTTGCTCCATCTGGGACTGTCTGCTGTGTTCCCTGTCAGGGCAGTCATTGGTGGTAGCTGGGCGCCATCTAGTTCTTCTGATCTCAGGCTGATGAAGTCTCTTCGTTTATGTGGCCCTTTCTGTCTCTTGGGCTAATACTTCCCTTGTGTCTTTGGTGTTCTTCATTCTCCTTTACTCCAGGTGGCTGGGACCAATTGATGCCTCTTAGATGGCTGCTTGCAAGCTTTTAAGACCCCAGATGCCACTCACCAAAGTAGGATGCAGAACACTTCCTTAACAAACTTTGTCATGCCAGTTCAGCTAGATGTCCCCTGAAAGCATGGTCCCCAGACACCTACCCCTGCTACTCTGTCCCTCAAAGTGTTTGTATTCAGGAAACTTCTTAGCTTTGGTTTAGTCCAGTTGTGCTGACTTCCCCTGTAGTGTGTGCTCTCCTTCCCCTCACCCAAGATAATTCTACTATCTAGCTAGTAAATAACCCTCACCCTCCCTCCCCACCCTTGTAACCATCAAAGAATGTTTTCTTCTGTGTTTAAACCTTTTCTTGTGCTCTTATAATGGTGGTCTTATACAATATTTGTCCTTCTGCGACTGACTAAATTCACTCACCATAATGACCTCCAGCTTCCTCCATGTTATGTTTCACGGCTTCATCGTAGTTCTTTATTATTGCGTAGTATTCCATTGTGTGGATATACTATAATTTGTTTATCCGTTCATCCGTTGATGGGCACCTAGGTTGTTTCCATCTTTTTGCTATTGTGAACAGTGCTGCAATGAACATGGGTGTGCCCATATCTATTTGTGTGATGGCTCTTATTTCTCTAGGATATATTCCAAGGAGCGGGATAGCTGGTTCATATGGTACTTCTGTTTCTAGCTTTTTGAGGAAGTGCCAGAATGATTTCCAAAGTGGTTTTACCATTTTACATTGCCACAAACAGTGTATAAGTGTTCCAGTCTCTCCACAACCATGTGTTTGTTAGCCGCCTGAATATCTTCTTTGGGAAAGTACCTGTTGATATCCTTTGCCCATTTTTTAATTGGGTTATTTGTCTTTTTGTTGATGAGGTTTTGCAGTACCTTGTAGATTTTAGAGATTAGACACTGATCGAGTTTGTCATAGCCAAAAATTTGTTCCAGTTCTGTAGGTTGTCTTTTTACTCTTTTGGTGAACTCTTTTGATGAGCATCAGTGTTTGATTTTTAGGATCTCCCATTTATCTAGTCTCTCTTCTGGTGCTTGTGCATTGTTACTTGTGGTTCGTATTGTGTTTATGCCATGTATTAAGGCTCCTAGCATTGTTCCTATTTATTCTTCCATGATCTTTATCGTTTTTGATTTTATATTTAAGTCTTTGATCCATTTTGAGTTAG
>NW_004444106.1:704955-725394 GCF_000243295.1 Trichechus manatus latirostris | reverse complement strand
ATATTGACATCTGTTTCCCTATTTTCGGTGTTTTAGCTTTGATTTACTTTTGTGACTTCCCTATCTGGGTTGATATCTGGTTGCTCTGTCATGTGTTCTAGTCTTGGGTTGTTATCTGTTGTTGCTGATTTTCTAACTGGAGGACTCCCTTTAGTATTTCTTGTAATTTTGGTTTGGTTTTTGCAAATTCCCTAAACTTCTGTTTACCTGGAAATTCCCTAATTTCACCATTATATTTGAGAGACAGTTTTGCTGGATATTTAATTCTTGGCTGGCAGTTTTTTTCCTTTAAGGCTTTATATATGTCATCCTATTGCCTTCTTGCCTGCTTGGTTTCTGCTGAGTAGTCTGAGCTTATTCTTATTGACTGCCCTTTGTAGATGACTTTTCATTTATCTCTAGCAGCTCTTAAAAATTCTCTCTTTATCTTTGATTTTGGCAAGTTTGATTATAATATATCTTGGTGACTTTCTTTTGGGATCTACCTTATGTGGGGTTCAATGAGCATCTTGGATAGATATCTTGTCATCTTTCACGATACCAGGGAAGTTTTCTGCCAACAAATCTTCAACAATTCTCTCTGTATTTTCTGTTATCCCCCCCGTTCTGGTACTCCAGTCGCTCATAGGTTATTCCTCTTGAGAGTCCCACATAATTCTTAGGGCTTTTTTTTATTTTTTTAAATCCTTTTATCTGATTTTTCCTCAAATAAGTTGGTGTCAAGTGCTTTATCTTCAGTCTCACTAATTCTGACTTCCATTGCCTCAATTCTCCTCCTATGACTTTCTGTTGAGTTGTCTAATTGTGAAATTTTATTGTTAATCTTCTGGATTTCCTATTGCTGTCTCTCTATGGATTCTTACAGCCTGTTAAATTTGTCATTATGCTCTTCTCTAATCTTTTTAATTTCCTCTATTGCGTGTTCTGTGTTTTGATGAATTTCCTTCCTAATTTCTTGAAGAGTTCTATATATTAATCTTTTGTACTCTGCCCCTGGTAATTCCAAGAAATTTTCCTCGTCTGGAAAATTTCTGGACTCTTTATTTTGGGAGCTTGCTGAAGCCATCATGGATTGCCTCTTTATGTGATTTGATGTTGACTGTTGTCTCCGAGCCATCAGTAAGTTTTTTATGTTTGCTTACTGTATCCTAGCTTCTTGTTTTGTTTTGATATGCCCAAATAGGCTGCTCGTATGAGCTAGTTTGATTATTGGCCTCTTTGAAGCTCTAATGTCTTTTTATTGGGTTGTTAGATCTGTTACTAGGTATGTGAGCTCAGGAGTCCACCCACTCCTCCTGTATGGATTCAGCTCAGATGCCCAGGTGGATGCCACCAAGTGTGTGGTGTAGGCTCTTACTTACAGTCCTAGATAGGCATGGGTGATTGGTGTAGGCACAGGCATCTGGCTGCAGCAGGGGAACACACTCTGAGCTAGGCAGGGGGCTGGTGGCCGCTCCCGATAGTCTAGGAGGAAGGCGTGTCTCTGCTCCCTAGAGCCCGTAGGTGGGTGGGTTTTGCACCTGGACTATGAGCACCTAATGCTGTTGGCTATAAGGACTGGGGGACACCTCTTATTCATGGGCCCCTATCGCAGGTGGCTAGGTGGCATGGATGGAGCCACCAGTCCACAGGCCCCTGATGTGGGTAGGTGAAGACCCTGCTTAATGGGCAGGGCAGTGTCAAATGTCAAGAACCCTCCACTTCACAGCTGAAACAGTTGAAGTTAGACTTCCCTTATATTGTATATTGTTGTACTGTGGTAATGATGCCTATGCTGTTGAGATAGGCCCACACAAGTCTATGCAGAGGGAAAGGCAGTCAAAGTCCATGGGTCCCTTATGCCTGTGCCTAGGCAACGGAGCTGTGCCTACCCTAGGTTCTTGGCTTAGGGTAGCCGGCAGTTTATTTTTTCCTCTGTTTGTTAATTTGTTCACTCTCCAAGGCAGGGAGAATGGCTCCAGGTGTGTGATGGATCCTACTTCTGGACCAGGGGACTTGGCAGTTGCTGAAGCTGGTCTGGGACCTAGTGCAGAGCAAGAAGTGAGGAGGTAAATGGGAGAAAGGTTTTTCCCTAAGGGGGGTGTTTTTGAACTGCACAGTAGGCTGTCCGGACGTACTTATCTTTTGCCAATCCAGGGCTGCTTCTCACTGGTTCTGTGTGGCCATGAAGACTCTCTGGTGCTGGGTCTCTCCTGGTGCAGAAAACGCACCTCCCGAGCAGGGCTGCTTGCCTGCCTCACTGCTCACCCCCGAGCTGTCAGGCCAGAAGGGCTCAGGCTCTCACTGGGTCAGGTCTGGCAACTCCTTGCTGCTTCCGAAACATCTCTCCCTCCCCTGCCACTTAGTCCGGTTCCTCAACTCTGCCTTCGATGTTCAGGGCTCCCAGATTGCCATATATAATCAATTCACTTGTTTTTCTGGGTGTTTGTTGTAAGAGGGTCCATCGGAAGCGTTTGACTACTCCGCCATCTTGGCCCTGCCTCCTGATCCATAGGGTTTTCATTGACTGATTTTTAGAAATAGTCCTTCCTCCCTAGTCCATCTTAGTCTGGAAGCTCTGCTTCACATCATAGCAACACACAGGCCCCCACTGACGGTCAGGTAGTGGTTGTGCATGAGGTGCATTGGCTGGGAATTGAACCCGTGTCTCCTGTAAGGGAAGAGAAAATTCTACAACTGAACCACCACTGCCCCCTTTATTCTCATAAAGGTTACTTTTTAGTATGTGGTGTGTGGGGAGATAGACGATATAGAACAATGAAGAATATGTGTTATGCCAGGTGGTGATAAGCGTGATGAAACAAAAGTACATACACCAGAGCAAGGGGGTGGAGAGTGATGAGGGTTGGAGGGCTATTTTAGACAGCGTGATCAGGGAAGACTGCCCTGTAACATTCCAAAAAAACCCAAAACCAAACTTATTGCTGTTGAGTCAGTTCCAACTCATAGTGACCCTATAGGACAGAGTAGAACTGCCCCATAGGTTTCCAAGGAGTGGCTGGTGGATTCGAATTGCCAACCTTTTGGTTAGCAGCCAAACTTTTTACCACTGTGCCACCAGGGCTCCTGTAACATTAGGCAAATACAAAAAGTAAGTGCAGGAACAGCCAAAAGATATTTGAAGAAGAGGGTTACACGCAGCGGGAATGGCAAGTGCAAAGGCCCCGTGCATAAACAGACCTGGTGTGTTTGAATCATAGCAAGCGTGGTTGAAGCAGAGGCACAGATGGGAAAGCAGTAGGAGGTGAGGTCAGAGATAGTTGGAGGCTCCTCATGTAGGGCATTTTAGGCTGTGGTAGAACTCAGATTTTAATTAGAATGAGGCTGGGAGCCATTGGAGGATTTTGAACAGAGAGGTGACATGAACTTATTCATGTTATATAATTGAATCCCATTTGGCTGCTGTGTGGTCATATACTGTTGGGGGCAAACAATGGAAACAGGAATATAAGTTAGAGCTGTTGCACTATTTGAAGTGAGAAATGATAGTGGCTTGAATCCCAGTGTAATGATGGAGGTAGTAAGATATGGTTGGATCCTGGTTCTGTTTTGCAGGTAGAACTGGCATGATTTGCTAATGGATCAGATTTAGGATGTGAGAGAAAGAGATGAGTCAAGGATGACACCAAGATTTTTGATCTGAGAAACTGGTAAAGTGGAGGTGCTGATTAACTGAGATGGGAAGACTGAGAGAGAAGCAAATTTGGAGAAGGAAATAGTTTAGTCTGGACATGTTACATTTGAGATGCTTGTTGAACACCCAAATGTTGAAGTTCAGTAGGCAATTGGATATTGGAGTTTGAGTTCAGCAGAGAGGTTGGGGATGTCAGTTGTACAGATAATGTAGAATTCCAGTGGACTGGTTGATATAAGGGAGCCAGAACCCTGGTGGCACAGTGGTTAAAGCAACCAACTGCTAACTGCAAGGTCAGTGGTTCAAAACCACCAGCAGCCCTGCAGGAGAAAGATGTGACAGTCTTCTTCCATAGAGATTTATAACCTTGGAAACCCTGTGCAGTCACTATGAGTTGAAATCAACTCGATGGCAGGAGGTTTTTTTTTTTTTTTGAGTTTTTTTAAGACTTGTTCTATGCTGCACCTTGTTCCATGTGTTGGCACACAGCTGATAGTCTAGTGTGGGAGACAGACAAGTAGCTAGACAGTTTCAATCCATGTGATGCTGCAGCTATGGGGGAAGTACAAGGGTGGTGGGAACACACAGGAGAAGCACCCAACTCGGTCTTAGGACTCAGCCAAGTCTTCCTGGAGAGAATGAAATTTATGCTGATACCTAAAAGATAAAAGCAGCTAATATTTGCTTAGTGATTTATAAGAGCCAGGTATGTTCCAAACAGTTTATATTAGTGATTTTCAAACTTAGCTGCATATTAGAATCATCTGGGGAGAACTGAAAAAATCCTGATGTCCGAGTATGACCCCAGACCAATTAAATGAGAATCTCTAGGAATGGAACCCGAACATCAGTATTTTAAAAAGTTTCCCAGTGTTTCCAACATGTAGCCAAGTGTGAGAACCAGTGCTATACTTGTATTTACTCATGGGATCCTCTAAACCACAGCTCCAGGGGGAAGTTACCTTTATTGGTATTATCCCCACTTTACAGATAGGGAAACTAAGGCACAGAGAAGCCATACACATGCTTGACGTCATACAGCTAGTAAGTGACAGAACTGGATAAGAAGTCTAGATCCAGAGTCCGCCTTTTTAACTACTGTTCTGTGGAGCTTCTCTTGAAGGGCCTGAGTAGGCATAAATCAGGTGTCAGGTATGGTAGAAAGGAGTACATTCTAGGTAGTGGGGGTAGTTGGATTTTAGTGGAACTAAAAGTAGATTAATGCAGTGAGTATAGTATCTTTCTTTTTTTTCTTTCTTTCTTTGTCATTCATTAATTAATTCAACAAGTATTTGTTAATCACCTGCCATGTGCCAGGCACCCAACTATACACTGAGGATGACATTGGCGAGTAAAGACTCATGAAGTTTGCAGTCCAGTGGAGAGAGGCAGAGGTTAAGTAAATAATCACACACACGAGTGTAAAATTGCAGTCATTTTGGGAAAGAGGTACATGGCTCTGTGAGAGACTTTGTTTGTCATAGAGAAATCAAGGAGGATTGAGTTACCAGGATGTGGGTGTTATCCTTATGTACAGATGAAGAAACTGATGCTCAAGAGATTAAGTAATATGCCCAAAGTCTCACAGCTGATAATTAGTCCTAGTGGGAATTTGAAGCCAGGTGAGCAGAATTCCAATGTGTTTCTTCTACAGCAATGATTCTCAAATATTAGCATATCCCAGAGTCTCCTGAAAGACTTGTTAAAATGCAGATTGCTTGGCCTCACCCTCAGAGTTTCTGATTCTGGAGGCCTGAGGTGAAGCCCAAGAATTTGCATTCCTATCAAATCCCAGGGTGATGCTGATGCTGCTGGTCCAGGGACCATACCTTGAGAATGATTTCCTATATCATGAAACAAAGCTTTGGCTATTCCCCAGAGGAGGAAACACTTGGCTGGGTCATGAAATTGTGGATAGAATTTCTTCAGGTGAAGATGAGGAGAAAGAACACATTAGGCTGAAGGATTTGCAAAGGCTGGAAGTATGAAAGTGTCTTCTATTGTTGAAGTATTCTGTTGTAGAAAAAGAGTAGGATTTATAGTAGATGCTTAGGTTGTAGCCATATGTCCCCACGAATCCATGACAGCTGCTGGTAAGGACTTTAATTTCTCCTCCACTCATCTGGTCAACTAATTGTGTGTCAGCCCATTGAAGCAAGAAACTCTTGGTGACCCCCAAGTCCAGGTTAGTTTATCAGAGCACCCCTGGAAAACTCTGATTTTAGTCTGAGAAAAAGGAATCTGTTTCCTCTTGGAATCAGCTAGAAAACATTTCTATAAATGGATACTATGGGACCTGCCACATTCGTTTATTCAGCAAATATTTAGTGAAACTCTATTTTATCCGTTGGAATGTGGCAATGTACAAGACCAAATATTTCTGTCTTCATAGATCTTCCAGGTTGGAGATCAGGCAACAGGCAATGAGCAAGATTATTTTAGATAGTGATGAGTGTTTTGAGGACCGGAAAGCAGAGTGATATGACTACCAAGGAAGCATTTTGTTTGTGGGCTACTTTAGATAGTGTGATAAGAAGGCCTCAATGAGAAGGTAACATTTGAGCTGAAACCAGTGTAATGAGGAGTAAGCCATGAGATACCTGTGGGCAGAGTGTTCCAGGCAAAATTAATAGCAAGTGCAAAGGCCTAGAGATATGACCTAGCTTGACTTGTATTTCAGTTATCCGTTGTTTTTTAACAAGCCACCCTAGAACTCAGTGGCTTAAAACAATAATAATTTGTTACTTCTCATTAATTTGGGTAGAATTCAGCTGAGCTGTTCTTTCACTCCAAGTAATGTTGTCTGAGCCACTCATGGGATTGTATTCAGTTGGGAGCTCGACCAGTGCTGGAATATTCAAGAAGGCCTTGTTCACATGTTTGGCAGTTGATACTGGCTGTTGCCTTCAATCTCTTGCCTTCTTCCTCCAGCAGATAGACTGGCTTCTTTATAACATAGTAGTCAGGTTCCAAGAGGGAATGTTGCATGAGGTCAAGCCCAGTGTTATCAGACTTTAGGTTGGCTGAAATCTCATTGTTCCACTGGCCAAAGCAAGTCACATGGCTGAGCCCATGATCAATGTGAGAGGGGACTACCAAAGGTCGTGGATATCAGAAGGTACGGTTCATTGGACACCACCAATATAATAGTCTATCATAGCTTGTTTAAGCACCAGAAAGATCAGGTTGCTGAAGCTTGGAAGCTCATGGGAACATGATACAAGATGAGGGCAGAAGGGTAGGGTAGGGCCAGCTCATGTACGTAGGTCAGAGTAAGGGATTTACATCTTATTCTAAGTGTCACTGAATTCGTTGGAGGATTTTAAACAAGGGAGTGTCATGATCTGAGTAAGACCATTCTAGGGACAATGTGGAGTATTGATTGCTGTGTGAAGAGAGGACAGGAGACCAGTTAGGAGGCCACTGTAATTGTCTGGGAGAGAGCTGATGATGGCTTGAATTATGATGGTGGTAGCAGAGATGAAGCAAAGCATATGGATTTAGGATATACTTGAAGAGCGAGTTTAAGAGGGTTTGTTGACGAACAGTGAGGAAAAGGGAGGGGTCCAGATTCTTCCAAGGATTTTGGACTGAGCATCTTGGAGAGAGATGGTTACCTTTACTAATATGTGTCAGGAGTAGTTTTTATTTATTTATTTTATTTTATTTGGTGAAAAGATACACAGCAAAAGATACACCATTTCAACAAGTTTTACCTGTACAATTCAGTGACATTGTTTACATTCTTCAAGTTGTATAATTGTTTTGGTATCCTTTTCCATATTATTCCACCACCATTAACGTAATCTCACTACCCTCTAAACTTTTCATCTAACCTTTCGAGATGCTGTCGTCAATTTGATTCCACATATGTAATTCTTTGAAAGAGCACGTGTTCAAGGTGGACATACTTTACTGTTGTTGTTGTTGTTGTTAGGTGCCATTGAGTCAGTTCTAACTAACAACAACCTTATGTACAACAAAATGAAACACTGCCCAGTCCTGCGCCATCCTCACAATTTTTGTTATGCTTGAGCCCGTTGTTGCAGCCACTGTGTCAGTCCATTTTATTGAGGGTTTTCCTCTTTTTCGCTGACCCTCTACTTTGCCAAGCATGGTGTCCCTCTCCAGGTACTGGTCCCTCCTGATAACATGTCCGAAGTATGTAAGACGTAGGCTCGCCATCCTTGCTTTTAAGGAGCATTCTGGTTGTATTTCTTCCAAGACAGATTTGTTCGTTCTTTTGGTCATCCGTGGTATATTCAATATTCTTCTCCAACAGCACAATTCAAAGGCATCAGTTCTTTTTTGGTCTCCCTTATTCATCGTCCAGCTTTCACATGCGTATGAGGCGATTGAAAACACCATGGCTTGGGTAAGGTGCACTTTAGTCTTCAAGGTGATGTCTGCTTTTCAATACTTTGAAGAGATCTTTTGCATCAGATGCAATGCGTCTTTTGATTTCTTGACTGCTGCTTCCATGGATGTTGATTGTGGATCCAAGTAAAATGAAATCCTTGACAACTTCAATCTTTTCTCCCTTTATTATGGTATTGTTTATTGGTCCAGATGTGAGGATTTTTGTTTTCTTTATGTTGAGGTGTAATCCATACTGAAGGCTGTGGTCTTTGATCTTCATCAGTAAGTACTTCAAGTCCTCTTCACTTCCAGCAAGCAAGGTTGTATCATCTGCATAACACAGGTTGTTGATGAGTCTTCCTTCAATTCTGATGCCCCGTTCTTCTTCATGTAGTCCAGCTTCTTGGATTATTTGCTCAGCATACAGATTGAATAAGAATGGTGAAAAGATACAACCCTGACACACACCTTTCCTGAATTTAAATCACACAGTATCCCCTTGCTCTGTTCGAAAGACTGCCTCTTGATCTATGTACAGGTTCCTCATGAGCACAATTAAGTGTTCTGGAATTCCCATTCATCACAATGTTATACATAATTTGTTATGATCTACACAATCAAATGCCTTTGCATAGTCAATAAAACACAGGTAAATATTTTTCTGGTATTCTCTGCTTATAGCCGAGATCCATCTGACATCAGCAATGATATCCCTGGTTCCATGTCCTCTTCTGAATCTGGCTTGAATTTCTGGTTGCTCCCTGTCGATATACTGCTGCAGCCGCTTTCGAATGATCTTCAGCAAAATTTTACTTGCATGTGATATTAGTGATATTGTTCAACAATGTCTACATTCCATTGGATCATATTTCTTGGGAATAGGCATAAATATAGATCTCTTCCAGTCGGTTAGCCAGGTAACTTTCTTCCAAATTTCTTGACATAGATGAATGAGCACTTCCAGTGCTGCATCCCTTTTTTCAAACATCTCAACTGGTATTCCGTCAATACCTGAAGCCTTGTTTTTTGCCAATGCCTTCAGTGCAGCTTGGACTTCTCCCTTTATTACTGTTGGTTCCTGATCATATGCTACCTCCTGAAATGGCTGAATGTCAACCAATTCTTTTTGGTATAGTGACTCTGTGTATTCCTTCCATGTTCTTTTAATGCTTCCTGTGTCTTTTAATATTTTCCCTGTAGAATCCTTCAATATTGATTATAACTCAAGGCTTGAATTTTTTCTTTAGTTCTTTCAGCTTGAGAAATACCAAGCGTGTTCTTCTCTTTTGATTTTCTATCACCAGGTATTTGCACACATGCCATTATAATACTTTACTTTGTCTTCTGGAGGCGCCCTTTGAAATCTTCTGTTCAGCTCTTTTACTTCATTTCTTCCTTTCTCTTTAGCTACTCGATGTTCAAGAACAAGTTTCAGAGTCTCTTCTGACTTCCCATTTTGGTCTTTTCTTTCTTTCCTGTCTTTTTAATGACCTCTTGCTTTCTTCATGTATTATGCCCTTGATGTCATTCTGCAACTCGTCTGGTCTTCGGTTACTAGTGTTCAGCGTGTCAAATCTTTTCTTAAGGTGGTCTCTGAATTCAGGTGGGTTATACTCAAGGTCATACTTTGGCTGTTGTTGACTTGTTTTAATTTTGTTCAACTTCAACTTGAACTTGCATATGAGCAATTGATGGTCTGTTCTGCAGTTGGCCCTTGGCCTTGTTCTAACTCATGATATTGAGCTTTTCCATTGTCTCTTTCCACAAATATAGTTGATTTGTTTCCTGTATATTCCATCTGGCAAGGTCCACGTATATAGTCACTGTTTATGTTGTTGAAAAAAAGTATTTGCAATGAAGAAGTCGTTGTTCTTGCAAAATTCTATCCTGTGATCTCTGGTGTCCTTTCTATCACCAAGGCCATATTTTCGAACTACCGATTCTTCTTCTTTGTTTTCAACTTTCACATTCCAATCACCAGTAATTATCAATGCATCCTGATTGCATGTTTGATCAATTTCAGGCTGTAGAGTTTGGTAAAAATCTTCATTTCTTCATCTTTGACCTTAGTAGTTGATGCATAAATTTGAATAATAGTTGTATTAACTGGTCTTCCTTATAGGCATGTGGATATTGTCCAATCACTGACAACATTGTACTTCAGGATAGATCTTGAAATGTTCTTTTTGATGATGAATGCAATGCCATTCCTCTTCAAATTGTCATTCCCGGCATAGTAGACCATATGATTGTCTGATTCAAAATGGCCAATGCCAATCCATTTCAGCTCACTAATGCCTAAGATATGGATGTTTATGTGTTCCATTTCATTTTTGACAATTTTCAGTTTTCCTAGATTTATTCTTCGTACATTCCAGGTTCTGATTATTAACGGATGTTTGCAGCAGTTTCTTCTTATTTTGAGTCATGCCACATCAGCAAATGAAGGTCCCGAAAGTTTAACTCCATCCATGTCAGTAGGGTCGACTCTACTTTGAGGAGGCAGCTCTTCTCCAGTTGTCTCTTGAGTGCCTTCCAACCTGAGGGGCTCATCTTCCGGCACTGTATCAGACAATGTTCCACTGCTATTCATAAGGTTTTCACTGGATAATTCTTTTCAGAAGTAGACTTCTGGGTCCTTCTTCCTAGTCTATCTTAGTCTAGAAGCTCAGCTGAAACCTATCTTCCATGGGTGCCCTGCTGGTATTTGAATACCAGTGGCATAGCTTACAGTGTCACCTTTACTAATTAAGCTAAACTATTGTTTGGTTAAAAGCAGACTTCAGGGGATGGTTTTGATTCGAGGGTTAAGGTTTAAAGATTATTTCAGGGCGATGGTTTCAGATGTTCATCCAGCCTCAATGGCTCCAGAAGGTCTGGATTCCATTGAGAATTTAAGACTCTATTCTGCTTTGTTCCCCCTTTTAATCAGGATTATTCTGTAGAACTTAAATCAAAACATTAAGTAATGGTAGCTGGCACAATCCAATTCTGATCTCATGGCATAGCAGGCAGTTGTTCATGGAGGCAACCAGATTCACATTCCATTTCCTCCTCTGATTCCTATCTCTCCTTCTTCCTCTGCTGCTCCAGGTGAGTGGAGGCCTATTGTTGTAGCTTCAATGGTTGCTTGCAAGCTTTTAAGACCCTAGGCACTACACAGCAAACTAAAAGATAAAACAGAAGCACTGAAAAACAGTATTAGGCCAATTGACTGGGATGTCCCATGAAACCATGACCTTAAACCACCTCCAAACCAAGAAGAAGAATCCTGTGAAGTGTTTGGTTGCACATAGCAGCATCAGCAGCTGCTTTTTTTTTTTGTAAAGACATGTATAACACCATGCTTGCCAATTCAACATTTTTCAGGTGTACAGCTTAGTGATATCAATTATACTAATTGGCTGTGTAACCATTACCCTTAATCTGTGCCACATTTCCCATCACCACAAACAGAAACTCACTGCTTCTCAAACAATGGCTCCCCTTCTCTTCCTCCCTTCCACCCATGGCACCCACCAATAAACTTTGGTCTCTATATATTTGCCTACTCTTGTCATTTTATATAAATGAGCTCATACAGTATTTGTCCTTTTGTGATTGACTTAGTTCACTCAGCATAATGTCTTCAAGGTTTATCCATGTTGTAGCATGTATCAGGACTTCATTTCTCTTTCTGGCCGAGTAGTATTCCATTGCATGTATTTATCACATTTTGTTTCTTCGCTCATCTGTTGGTGGACGTTTAGGTTGTTTCTACCTTTCAGCTATTGTAAGTAGTGTTGCAGTGAACATTGGTGTATGTGGCAGGAGTGGTTTTGGCAGCCATGGCGGTCGCGAGTAAGAACTGCATTTTGGACATAACACATTGTAGGTGCCTCTGAGAAACACATGATTTCAGTTAGGTAACTGGATAATTAAATTTAGAGCCAGGATATGCAAATGCAAGGCTACAGCCCATGGGGCTGAGGGTGAGCTATTCTCATGTTGTCCTGTGGACGTTTGGTTCTTACTTCAGGGAGATATTCCCCAGTCTGGCCCATTCTTCTGTATCACCAGAGTCAAGCTCATACATACATAATAGTATAAATATCTGACCCTATCCTTAAGGATTAAGATGAGGAAACTGAGGCTCAGGGAGAAGGGGCTCGCTCAGGTTCACACAGCATACTAGTGCAGATTTGATCTGAGAATCCAGAACTCTCATCTCCCTTCTCCGTGCTTAGGCCATTTTCATAACTCTGCCTGGCTGCAGGGGAGGGCACCAGACAACTAGACACAGAGATGGCTGTATCAAAGGGACTTTGCCGCTTGAAAATAGTCATTTAGTTTGCTCTTTCTCCACTTCTGCCTCTTTACTCTTCATACCATTGGTCAGTTTCATAGGCTCTTAGATTTTCAGAGGTGGAAGCCCTTGGCGGTTAACTAGATCAAGGGTTGCACAACATGGCATCTGTTCCACCACTGCACATGGTAGACATTGCTAGTCGATCTCAGCACTCCTCCCCACTGAGCCTACCTGGAGCTTTAGAATCACCCTGCACCTGACATTCCAGGGAGTTGACATTCCAGAATTGGCAGGTGAGATCAAAACTTGGACAATTGTTTCTATGTGGAGATTAGGTTCCAAAGCCAGCATGTAATGAGAAAATCATAAAGTGCCAAATTTTTGGAAGTACAGTGACTATCATTTTGTGTACATTGTGCTTTTCCTCAGTGGGTCCAGCAAAACCAGTTTTCATGTAACTTTGGTACAGATGACTTTCTGTGTTGAGTACTGGATGAAGGAAATGTCCTGTGATTAGGGGCCATGCTATATATTTACTTTGAATACGCATTGGTAAAATGCGCAGGAATGATGCCCTCTCTGTCTTCAAGAATAATCCTTTTCTCTACCTTCTTCTTTTCATTTTAAATAACGTTGTTGTTAGCTGCTGTCAAGTGAACTCTGATTCATGGTGACCTTATGTACAGCAGAATGAAACACTGCCTGATCTTGCCTTATCCTCATGATCATGGACATGTTCAGGTCCATCATTGTAGCTATTGTGCCAGTCTATCTCACCGAGGGTCTCTCATGCCCTCACTGGCCCTCTACTTCACCAAACATGATGTCCTTCTCTAGCAATTGATCCTTCCTGATGACGTGTCCAAAGCAAGTGAGTCAGATAATGAACCATAAGTTTTTCATTGGCTAATTTTCAAAAGAAGATTGCCATACCTTTCGTCCTAGTCTGTCTTAGTCTGGAAGCTCCGTTGAAACCTGTCTACCATGGGTGACCCTGCTGGTATTTGAAATACCAGTGGTGTAGCTTCCAGCGTCATTGCAATATGCAAGCCACCACAGTATGACAGGCTGACAGATGGGTGGTGGTAAAGAACGTAATGTTTACTGAGTGTTTACTATGCATCAGGTACTCTTCTAAATGCTTTACATGTATTAATTCATTCAATCAGCATTAAAAATCCTTATGAAGTGAGTACTGTTATTAACCCAATTTTTCAGATGAAGAAATTGAAAATCAGACAGGTTAGGTAATCTTCCCAAATGTCACACTGATGGCAACAGGCAGGGCCAGGATTTGAACCTAAGAAGTCTAGTTCCAGAGCCTGAGCTCTCTATGGTATCTGTGAGCAGTGCATTATAGGTGACATTAGACTGGAATCCCGGCCTTCTTTTTCCCAGTCTAGCATTCTCTGCACCTCACCAGACTTTCCCTCTTGGCCTGGTTCCTGGCTCTCTCCTCTGGGACTGCCACATTTGCTGACTGCTGACATGTCGCTGTTATCCATCGTGGTCTCCGGTGCTTTGCCTAAGCATGTACTCTCAGGCCTGAAGCTTGTTTCTCCAATCCATTCAGAGCTTTATTGATCTGGCCTGACATTTGCTTCTCTCAGATTCTCAGCCCCATGCAGCCTAGCAAATGGTCTGTGCTCCTCCATGTCTACAGGGGCCACAGCTGTTTAACCAACTCAGGGCTCCAGGTTAATGGAGAGGGCATCTTAAGGGGCAGGGGACTGCCCGTGGCAGATGGAGAAGGGGTACGACCCCTGGGAACCCCAGACTGCTCTCCCCAGGGACTTCTACAGGGCATTGGTCTCAGCACTTTATATTTTTAAGGCACTTCTCTCTGAGGTCCTCGAAGACCCAGGAAGGGATCCTGTTATTTAAGGGCTGTAGCAGAGGGGATCAAAATTGGACCTTCATGCCTTTTGGGATGAAGACAGGGAAGCAGATTCCTGGGGATCAGTAAAATTAAGACATCCACCTAGACTGTCCAAATGATGACATTTTTTACATCTCAACTTTTTCCTGCTCTCTCTGCTGACTGTATCCTTGGCTCCCCAAAGCAGGGAATGTGGCAGAAGCTGAAGTATTTTGTCACATCAGATGAGTGAGTGGCGCCTCACTGCCAGACAGAACAAACCGGCTGTTCTCATTTAGGTTTTCTGAAGTCAGGTCTTTGATAAGGCTCCTTGATGGTTGGGATTCAAGGAATAGATTGGATTTCTGAGAGATACAGCTTGAAGTAACACTAGGTGACGTGCCTGGCATAAAACAGTTACTCAGTAATGATAATAGGAAGCACCTCCAAGTTGTTGTTTTTTTTTTAATGTGCCAGACACTGCTCTAAACGTTTAGCATAAATTGACTTAGTTAATCGTTATGGCCCACCACCCGTCTGTCAGTTTGTCCTACTGTGGGAGCTTGCGTGTTGCTATGATGCCGGAAAGTATACCACCAATATTTCAGATGCAGGGCCACCCATAGTGGACAGGTTTCAGTGGAGCTTCCAGACTAAGACAGACTAGGAAAAAACACCTGGTTATCTACTTCCAAAAATTAGCCAATAAACTCTTTATGGATCGCAACAGAATACTGTCTGAATTAGTGCTGAAAGATGAGCGCCCTAGGTTGGAAGCCACTCAGAATACACAGTGGCTGCAACAGTGGACTCACGCATACCGACGATTGTGAAGATGGACCAGGTAACGTTTCATTCTGTTGTGTATGAGTCAGAGCCAACTCGACTGCTAACAACAGGAACCATGCTTATGGCAGGTCCATGAGGTAGGCGTCATTGTTTCCCCTATTTTACAAATAAGGAGATGGAGGCGTGGAGTGTTTCCATCACGTGCCTTTAGCTGGGACTCACACTCAAGCGTCTGGCTCCTGAGTTTGCCATCCTGGCCAAACGCTCTTCAGCCTGTCAATGTCTGTTTGTTCTTGTGATTGCTACAGTTGCTAAACTGCCACTCATGTCTACCGAGCATGATGGATTTCTTCAGAACTCCTAACCGAGGCCTCCTAGATGTGCCAAGGTAGTGAAGCTATTCCAGAAGCAGTTTGTTGGAGCCAACAGTATTGCAGCTGGTGCAAGCAGGAGCTGCCTTCAGCCCAGCTTGACCTCCAGAGGAGAGAATGCAGGCTATGCATGTGATATGCTGGTCATTTGTGCCTTTATTCACTTACGTACTACTTTTCTAGTAGTAGAATTTTTTTTCAGTAAGGATTTGCTGAGCATGTACTATGTGCTTGGCTAACATGTCTATTAGCTTAGCCACCAAAAAATATTTGTTCACTAACAGGGAGAGCAGAATCGAGAGGCAGGAACTCCATAGGAGGGGTGTTGGAGCCCCTGCCAAGTTCCCTCAGGGGTCCTGGCCTCTTGGTCCCAATGTGGTGCTGAGACAGACAGTTTTTAGTTGGTCCAAAGCTGTACATGGTCTTCGGCGTATCTCTCTGATCAAAGCCCTTGTTCAAATCCTGGTGTTTCTTAAGCCTCTGAAAGCTTTGACAGGTGTCCATGTAAATAGTAATGCTAATGGGTGTGTGAGACCATTGTGAGCACCTTGCTGAGGAGAGGCACATAGTTTCGGTGAATAAACATTTAACATAAATTAACTCAGTTAATCCTCATGGCCGAATTCTAGTGTTGTAAAGGGACCTAGAGAGGCTCTTCGGCCAGCATCCCCTCTTCTCCAGCCCCAGCCCTGCCCCAGCTCAGTGCCCTCTTGTCCTGCAGATCCTCGTCTCTGGCCACAGCCCCAGTGAGGCAGATCTCTTCCTGCAGAGAGCTTCAGGGGGCATTCACAGCCCTTCTGCAGCTGCCTGCTTGGCGTTTCATCCCACTGGGCTCCTTCAGAGATGAGATTTTGAGAGAAGAGGGCAGATGGAGGGGTGGGTGGGGCAGGGAAAGAGAGAAAGTGATAGTTAAAGAGTTGCAGAGATAGAGATATTTGGTCTCCTATTTGGAGGCCACACAGAGAGAGCGAGAGAGAACTGGAAGAGCTAAGAGACAAAATGAGACAGACCTACAGACAGAGGCAAAGATGAAGGGGAGAGAAAGAGAGAGGGAGAGGGAAAGGGAGAGAAGGGAGAGGAAGAGGGAGAGAGGGAGGGAGGGAAAGAGAGAGAGAGTTACAGAGAAGAAGAGAAAGAGGAAGAGACCCTTTTCTAGAGGCTAAGACAAAACTAAAGAGAAAGAAAACTACAAGAGACGCAAACACAGAAAACAAGGAGGTAACACAGAAATAAAAAAAAGATCCAGAGAGACGAGCACAATGTAGTTTAAGGCAGAGAGAGGCAACAGAGAGGGATAGAGATGAAAACAGTGAGATAGAAAGTGAGGGAAACAAAGACCCAGATAGAGTCCAGGGATCCTGGGAGATTGCCTACAGAAAACAGAGTAGAGAGGGGAATTGATATTTATGGAAAGTTCCTATGCCAAGCACTATTGGAGCCCTGGTGGCCCAGTGGTTAAGAGCCTGGCTGCTAGCCCAAAGGTCAGCAGTTCAAATCCACCGGCCGCTCCTAGAAAACCCTATGGGGCAGTTATACTCTGTCCTATAGGGTCACTATTAGCCAGAATCGACTCGACAGCAACGGGTATGCCAAGCACTATTAGGTGGTTTACAGATATTATTCACTGATTACATATATTTATTACCTTATCTGATCCTGTGACAACCTTATGGACTAAGCTTTATTATCCTTATTTTAAATATGGGGAAATTGCGGCATCTCAAGTCCAGGAATTCACTGAGCTGGATTCATTTGGACCTACCTGATATTCTGAATTACGACAAAAAGAAGGAAACACCTTCAAAGACTCCTTAGCACCCTAAGAAAAAAATGTCCAAACTTCTCATTCTGGAGAGTAGAGCTTGTAACAGTCTGGATCCTACCTACTTCTGGAACTAAACTCCCACCTCCTTTCTCACATGACCTGCTGCCCCGGGACCAACTGCTTGCTATTCATATGGAATTCTTCTCCACTTGGGTTTCAAACTTCTCGCTTGACTAATTGCTGATAGCACAAAACTCTGTCTTCCTGGGAGTTTCACGTCACCTCTCACAGAGGCCAGGAACACAAGGTGATGGTGGGAAGGGCCTTCAGACGGAAGGAACAACTTGAACAAACATGAGGAGGTGGGATTCCAGTTTTACTGGTGCGGTGGGTTTGTGTCCCAGTGTCTTAAACATATCTAGTTTCTTGGAGTCTTTTTTTTTTTTTTACCCCCAAGGAACCATCTGAGGGAGTAATAGAATAGTAGAAAGGCGTCTCAGCTGAGGTTTCAAAGGCCAGGTGAGTCCTGAGAAATTCTGTCATTTGAGGTACCTTACAAGTTCACAGTATCTACAAAGGTGTTTTTTGACCGAGTTCAGATAAGAAATCTTTACCCGTTGCCATCGAGTCAATTCCAACTCATAGTGACCCTGTGTGTGTCTGAGTAGAATGTGCTCCATAGGGTTTTTAATGGCTGATTTTTTTTTTTTGTACCGCTGTTTGCACTTACCCAGGGACTCCAAGAAATCTTTCCAGTCCCATTAATCAAATGCATAAAAAGGAGTTGTTTCTTTCTTATGAGGTCTGATTTAGTCTAGGGGCACTGGAGGCTGAAGTCCCAGGGATAACGTAGATTAGCCGGTCATTTCAACGGTTAATTCATCACCCAGTCATGGAGATGGCTTTCCATGTGCTGGTTCTTGGGCTTAGTTTTGTGTTGTGCCTGAAGGTCCCAGGGTTGGTATGGAGTGGGGGAGATATTTTCCCAGAGCAGCTAAAAGCAGATAACCAAAGGGTAAGAGGACAGTGAGGACTTGAGAGTAAGACCAAAAGTTAAGTCTGAGGGTTAAAATGATGTCGCAAACTGGAAATTTTTCCTGAGGACAGAATCTAGGTGGTTACTAACACAAACTATTACCAAAGGCCAGGCTAGGTAGGGAGTGGTGTGGAGTGTGAGATGGGCTGGGGCTGGGAGCTGTACATGGTGGCAGCTCTGTGGCGTGGATAAGTCTGATGGATTGAGGGTGGAGCACTGTCCTTCCATCTGGTCTAGTTATATTTGTGGGACATTCCCTGGGCAGGACTTTCCTCATCCTTGGAGTGACAGCCTGGACTTGAGATTGTCTTTAGCTTCACCTGAGGGTCATCATTAATAATCAGAGTTCTGCTAGCTTCCCTCTCACTAGGCTCTTTCTCTAAGGAACGGCCCAGGCGGCTGACTTGGAGGTAAGTTGGGAAGGTGTTCACATTTGGTTGATGCCCTGGGGATTGGTACAGAGGTTGGACTCTCCCCACCAGGCATTTCCAGCCCTCTGGAAAACTTCTCTTTGGCCCAGTGCTGAGACTTCTTGGTGCAGGCTCCCTGGGGGAGATACCATCTGCCTTCTGCCCTGAAGGAAACTCACCCCAAGGGACCACCATAAAGAGTGATGACACATTCAACTTTGGGTCAATATTAATATTCATGGAAATTTCATCAGAGCATATTTATTTCTCTGGGAGTGAAGAGGTTGTTTATGGAAACCCGGCTATTACCACAGGTAGAACTCCAGATTGTCGCTGGGCTCCAGCTGCTCACAGACTCCATAACAGCAGCAATTTGCTTTGTTTTTTTTTTTTTCTTAATTTTTTTAAATTGTACTTTAGATGAAGGTTTTCAGAGCAAATAGTTTCTCATTAAACAGTACACATACTGTTTTATGACATTGGTTAACAACCCCACGACATGTCAACACTCTCCCTTCTCGACCTTGGAGGAACTTTTTTTTGGTGAAAATATACATAGCCAAAGTTACACCATTTCAGAAGTTTTCACATGTACAATTCACTGACATCGATTACATTCTTCCAGTTGTGCTGCTATTCTCACTATCCTTTTCCAAGTTATTCCATCACCATTATCTTCAACTCACTGCCTCCTAGGCTTCCCATCAAACCTTTTGAGTTGCTGTTGTCAGTTGGATCTCACATAGATCATTCTTTGTGTGTGTGTGTGTGTGTGCCTTAGGTGAAGGTTTGTAGAACAAATCTTTTCTCATTGAACAGTTAGTACACAGATTGCCCTATGACAATGGTTGATAACCCCACAACATGTCAACATTTTCCATTCTCAACCTTGGGTTCCCTATCACCAGCTTTCCTGTCCCCTCCTGTCTTCTAGTCCTTGTCCCTGGACTGCTGTGCCTTATTAGTCCCATTTTGTTTTATGAGGCTGTCCAATCCCTGGCTGAATGGTGAACTTCAGGAGTGACTTCACCACTGAGCTAAAAGGGTGTCCGGGGGCAATGCTCTTGGGGTTTCTCCAGCCTGTCAGGCCAGTAAATCTGGTCTTATTTTTTGTGAATTAGAATTTTGTTCTACATCCTTTTCCAGCTCTGTCCAGGATGCTCTACTGTGATCCCGGTCAGAGCAATCAGCGGTGGTAGCCGGGTACCATCTAGCTGTACTGGACTCAGTCTGGTGGAGGCCGTGGTAGCTGTGGTCCATTAGTGTTTTGGACTGATCTTTTCCTTGTATCCTATTCTTTTCATTCTCCCTTGCTCCCGAAGGGGTGAAACCAGTGGAGTATCTTAGATGGCCACTCATAGGCTTTTAAGACCCCAGACGCTACTCACCAAGGTAGAATGTAGAACATTGTCTTTATAAACTGTGTTAGGCCAATTGAGCTAGATGTTCCCTGAGACCATGGCCCCCACAGTCCTCCGCCCAGCAATTCAGTCCCTCAGGGAGTTTGGAAGTGTCCATGGAGCTTCCATGACCTTTCCTTGTACAAGTTGTGCTGGCTTCCCCAGTATTGTGTACTGTCTTACACTTCATCAAAGTTACCACTTATCTATTGTCTATTTAGTTCCTCCCACCCCTCCCATCCCTCATAACCAACAAAGATTATTTCTTATTGTGTGCAAACTTTTACATGAGTTTTTACAGTAGAGGTCTCATACAATATTTTTCCTTCCATGATTGACTCATTTGACTCAGCATAACGTCCTCCAGTTTCATCCATGTTATGAGATGCTTCACAGATTCATCATTGTTCTTTATTTTTGCATAATACTCCATTGTGTATATGTACCATAGTTTGTTTATCCATTCATCTGTTGATGGGCATCTAGGTTGTTTCCATCTTTTTGCTATTGTGAACAGTGCTACAATGAA
>NW_004444106.1:689320-704783 GCF_000243295.1 Trichechus manatus latirostris | reverse complement strand
TTGTTTGTGGATTTTTTTTTTTATTTCTTTTCTTTTTGTAGGTTTTGTTTTTACTGAGACTTAATGTTTTTCTTCTTTATTTTGATGAGTAAGTTTGTTAACTTTCTTTGTGTTTACCTTGAAATTTACCCTTATCTTCCTAGATTTGAACCAGTCTATTATTACTTGGTATCGCCTTGCCTTCCTCTCCATTAGAAGGTTCTACACCTACACCATTTATTCCCTTTTTTATTGTTCTGGTGTTGTTGTACTTAGTTTTTCTGATCTTTGCTGCAGAGGGACGGCGTGGTGCTTCTGACTACAGCGCCATGTTGCCGAAAGTCCAGTAGCAGTTTGCTTTGCCCTTCCTTTGTGAAATTTGATGGCGATCACCTGCCCTGGCTGGAGGAAGATTGGGCCCTGAAGGAGGGAGGATCCTGAGCAGCCTTCTGTTAGAAGGGAGATCAAGACTCTTGTGATTTGAAGGTAAGAATAGCAGAGTCAATGTTTCTGCTTCCCTCCCAGGGTTCCTGGCCTGAGTTAGCCAGGACTGGAACCACCATGATGACTGACCACGGTGGATGCCTCTAAACTGGAAGAGTAGCTTCATCTCCCCTTTAGGTGGTTCCTTGAGGTGAGCCTGCTTCAAGGGACAGATGGCAGATGGCCTTCCTAGACTGCACCAGAGGACTCAGCACTAGGGTCAAAGAGAAGATCTACAAAGTTCTGTCTCCCTCCTGGCTTTTGGTAAGAGAGAGAGAAATGATAAATGGATATATTAGACAGGACAGGCTAATTGTGGTAATAAACAATACTCAAATATCAGTGGCTTTAACACAGTTAAAAGAGTACTTCCTCATATTACACTCCAATAGGGGCTGGCAGAGGGTCTCGGCTCCATGCAGTCTTTCAGGGACCCAGGTTTCTTCCATTTTATGGCTCTGTCCTCTTGCAAGTCCTCAGCTTAGATGGGTGTAATGAATGAGAATATCACGTGGGAGGTTTTTTGAACCAGGCTGGGAAGTGGCTCCCATCAGTGTGCTCACATGCCTTGGGCAAAGGGTTTATTTGTAGGAAGTCTTTGCCTGTTTATTTGGAAAGAAGGCTCTCTCCAGAGATTCACCCCTATAGCCTGTTGGTCAGAGGTGTGCCGTGTTGATACCCTTAGTTAAAGAAAAGGCAAAGAGAGTAAATGTTTTAGCTGAGCACACTGCTACCCTGGACAAAATCTGGGTTTGGACTATGTGTGTGTGGGGTGCGGGGAAGGGAGGGATATGAGGTTGGCAACCATCAGTGCTCACCACAGCCACCCAGACACTAGAGTTGTGGAGGTTAAGGGCATTGGGCTCTTGACTTTGAGTCTTGACTGTGCATCAACTAGTGTTCTCTGCATTTCTTAATTTGGGGGGCCAGGAGAAGAGAGGCTCCAGTATGCGGCCTGGCAGAGAACAGTGACTTGGTGGCCTGGTCCATCTTGCCTGCATTTCAGAAGGCTGCAGCCGTGGCCCTTCTGCTCCGATGCAGCACCCATCCCCACACTCCACATCCATTGCCAGCATCTCTGCTTGTGGCGTTTATGCAGCATTTGGACAAAACCACTGGGGTGGCCCAGGGCAAAGCTGACCAAAGTGCACCAGGCTTGCAAACTTACATATCCATGGGGCCAGGTGCATTTTTTTTTTAATATTTTTTACTTGTACAGTTTAGTGACATCAATTACATTAATCATGTTGTGCAACCATCACCAATATCTATTGCTACGTTTCCCATTACCATAAGTAGAAACTCAGTGCTTCTTGAACAATGACTCCTCCTGCCCCTGTTAACCACTAATAACCTCTGTTCTCTATACATTTGCCTATTTTTGTTATTTCATTTAAGTGAGATCATACAATATTTGTCCCTTTGTGATTGACTTAGTTCACTCAACAGGATGATTTTAAGGTTCATTCGTGTAATGGCATGCATCAGGACTTTGTTTCTCTTCATAGCTGAGTAATATTCCATTGTATGCATGGACCAGCTTGATCTTTAAATGCACCAAGAGGTGTAATTGGTGGCTGTGACAAACTAGAGAGGGGTGTCCACTCAGGTCCACTGAAGGTGACTGTCTTAGCCTAGGTTCTCTAGAGAAGCAAAACCAGTGCAGCATATAACATATATATAGAGAGAGATTTATATAAAGGACTTGGCTTATGTGGTTGTAGAGACTGGAAGTACCAAGTTTGTGGGTCAGGCTGGAGGCTTCTACTGACTCATGTAGCTGCAGGTGCTGGTGAATTGAAGATCGGAAGGTCATATCGGAGGCCTCTGGCTCACAGGCTGTGGAGGCCAATACATCCCAAGATTGGTAAGTAAGATGACAAGTAAGCTGCTGGTTCAAGTTCCAAAAACTAGAGGTGAGACAAACGGGAGCCAGCTGCAGGATCCAGAGTGAGCAAAAGCCAGTGAGCTTTGCCAAAAAGTCCACCTATGTTGGACACAGGCCAAACCTCCAAGGAAACTCCCTGTCAGCTGATTGGCTGCTCACAAGAGATCTCATCATGCAGGTGATCACATTATATCAGATCGTGTTATGGGGGTGATTACATCATTAAAAAACTGCTGAACTACATCATAACTGCCAAACCACTGTGGATCATGGCCCAGCCAAGTTGCCACACAACTTTAATCATCACAGTGCCCCTGGGAGAAAATTGGTGCCTCCAGATCTTAAAAAATGTCAAGAGAAGGTATAAGTCCAAATTTTCAAATGTGCTCTTCTGATTTTTAATGCTAGCAACTCATCCCCTAAAACATACTCGACAATACTGTGGCCAAAGCAAACATGTTTGCGGGGGGAATATTTCTCGAGGGCTGTGCCCTCTCTCCTGCTGGGAAGCCAGGCTGGTGGCTGATCGAGGCTGGGTCCCTCTCTGCATGCAGGAGGGGCCCAGCTGGCACCCATGGCACCCTTCTGGGTATGCAGGAAAACACAGATGAATGTTAAATAAACACCCGCTAATTACCCTGGGAATATTTATCGAGGTTTCCCCACGTCGTAATAAGAAATTATTGAAACATACATCACCTACTGAGCTGTTAATCATTGGTAAATATATTTTAAATACAGCAGTCCATTAGTATTTTAATTTAGCCTGTCTGCTGGAGAATATGTGCTGGATCAGACAAATGTCCCGAGCTTCAGAGCCAAGGGAAAAATTTTCTCACCTAGTTAATCTTTATGTTCTTCTCTCGGGGAGGAAATTCTGGCTGCACCAGCAAGATAAATGTTCCCCCCGGGGCCAGTCTTGATGGTGAATGTCCTTGAGGAGCTGGTGGGCGAGGCAGGGAGGCTTTAACCCTGGAGAGGGGCCGGTAGTGGGCGGGGGACACTGGGGCAGGGCTGGGAATTAGGAGAGCTGACTCTTCGGCCATTTCCACGAAAGTTTCCTTAAATGCAAAACTGTGCAACTGGAAGCACTCACAGCCTCAGTGATCACAACAGCCTTTTCCAGCATGGACACTCTGCTTCCTTTCCTTCCAACCTCCCTGTGGCCTTCTCTCTGTCCAGGGAGTTAGTTCAGACTTCATGCTCCACTCATACCTTGATCTCGGGTGCCACCGGTCAGAAAGGTACAAATACAGTCACGATGGATTGAGAAGTTTCTGACTAACCTCTGCCTTGGTGGCCACATTTGAGCTTTATGGGAGCCTTCTCTCTGTGAGCTACTTGTTCATTCAGTGGGCATTTACTGGGTTCCTATGGAGTCCCTGGGTGGTGCAAATGGTAACATGCTTGGCAGCTAATCGAAGGCTGGTGGTTTGATTCCACCCAGAGGTGCCTCGGAAGAAAGACCTTGCAATCTACTTCCAAAAAATCAGCCACTGAAAACACTATGGAGCACAGTTCTACTCTAACATCCATGGGATCTCCATGAGTCAGAATCGACTCAATGGCAACTGTTTTCTTCTTCTTCTTCTTCTTAATTTTTTTTTTTTTTTACTATGTACCAGGTACTGGTTCTAGACCCTAGAGGTACAGGGGTGAACCAGAAAGAGAAAGTCCTACTCTTATGGAACTTACATTCTAGGTTTGGGAGGCAGATAACAAACATGTAAACAGCCAGCTGTTGTTAGCTGCTGGCGAGTCTACTCTGACTCATGGTGACCTTATGTACAACAGAACAAAATGCTGTCCGGGCCTGTATCACTGGCATGATCAAGTCCATTGCTGCGGCTGTTGTCCATCTTGCCAAGGATGTAAGCTCATTTTAGATCATGTTAAGTGCTATGAGAACACCAAGCAGGGTGATGGAATAGGAGTGATTGTTGGAGTGGGAGTGAGGATGGTTGGGAAACCTGGTTTAGATTCAGAATCCATAATTTGATATGATTGGTGAGGAAGAGACTGATGATGTCTTTGAAGTTTCGAAAATTGAGTGGATGGAGAGCCATCCTCTGAGCTCCGGAATTTGGGGGAAAGAGCAGGACTGTGGGGAGGAGGGTGATGACAAGTTTGGACCATACTGAGTCAGAGGTGCATGTTGGACGGCCAGTCAGCTGTTGGCTCTGTGGGTCTGTGGCCCAGGAGAAAGGCATGTGCTGAAAATAAAGACTTTTTTCAGTCATGGCAGACACCTGTGATGCCCCAAGCCATGTCCCCTTGGCACATCTGGCTGAAGCACAGCAGAGGCGGACAGTCCCATGCACGTGGCCATTGTGATACCAAGCATGTTTTGCTGTATCTCTTTATGTCACTGCCTCGGTGGGAGGCCCCTCACCTCAGAGAAGGTATAGCCAGGAAACATGGTGAGGGAGTTAACATCCTTGGGGCGACCCTCAAGCAAAGGGAGACGAGAACTGATGGAAAGTGCCCCAGCCTCCCATTTTCCAGTGGGCCAATTCCAAGGTGCATTCTGCACAGTTCCTCACAGAATCCTCAGTGGATTTGAGCCTCATTGCCCATAGCTATCACCTGCTCACCAGTGTACACTCTACTTGGTTTTCTTCCCTGCTCTTTCTCACTTTTCCCGCTTCTCACTCCTGCATTCTCCAATGAAACTTTTAAACTCTTTGCATGCATGTCTTTGTCTCAGGCTCTGCTTTTGTGGGTGCCCACACTGGGACAGACTCTGACCAGCTCCATGAGGGAACATGTAGAGAATGTTCCTCTCAGCACTGGTCAAGACATCAGGATGCCTCCCAGGAAGAAGAATGGGAGGCGGCATGGGGACAGAGAGGGTTGAGAGAAGAACCTTTAGACACACAAACGTTTAAATGGGGGAAAAAAAAAAAAGAAAATCCTCATCAGACTTCTCTTCTTCCTTCTCTCTGTTCCTGTATCTCCTATGGGCTGTGAGGTCATCAGCAGTTTTCAGAGGGACCCACTCACAGCCCTGGCACAGCTCTATCTGGGATATTTTCTTCTCAGATCTTATGAATTTGCCATCCAGTAAGAATGCTCTAAGCATGATTTGTGTGGTGTGAAGTCCACCTTCAATGCCACCTCTGGACAGGAGGTATCTCTGATTAATTTCCAGTCAAAGTCACCTCTCCTTCCTGTCAGTTTCTGCCTTAGTCAGCTCTCCCCACAGTAATGCTGCATAACAAACAACCCTGAAGTGCAGTGGCATATAAAAATAGGCACTTATTTCTTGCCCATGCTTCTGCAGGTTGGTGGGGACAGCTCTGCTTCACATATTCCCTTTTGGGTCTCAGGCTAGAAGGGCAATGACTGCACATGTTCTTCTTGAGGGACAAGTTGGAAAATCCCAGAAGAGTGAACAGAAATGTACAGTGTCTTTTATGGCCTCGACTCTGGATTTGCAAACTGTGACCTCCACTTACATCTTGCTGGCCAAAGATGGTCACAGGTCCAAACCTGACATCAGAGTACAAGGAAGCACAGTCCTCTCATGAGGGTCAGTGTGTGTGTGTGTGTGTAAACAAATACCTGCTGAACATTAATACACCACACTTCCCATAGCACATGATCTATACTTTCCTTGTGGAATTTACACCTTTCTACCTTCCAGTACCACTACCTGTCTGTCTATTTGTCATACTGTGGTGGAAACTGTGCACCAGTATTTCAAATGCCAGCAGGGTCACCCATGGTGGAAAGGTTTCAGTGGAGTTTCTAAGTCTAAGACAGACTAGAAAGAAAGGGCTGGCAATCTACTTCTAAAAATTAGCCAATGGAAACCTTATGGATCACAACAGAACGTTGTCCAACTCACTTGCTTTGGATGTGTCATTAGGAGGGATTAATCATTGGAGGAAGACGTCATGTTTGGTGAAGTAGAGGGCCAGTGAGGACGAGAGAGATCCTTGGTGAGATGGATTGGTAACAATAGCTGCGATGATGGGCTTGGACATGCCAGCACTAATGAGGACCATGTGGAACTGACAGCATTTCATTCTGTTGTTCATAAGGTCTCCATGAGTTGGCGTCAACTCGATGACAGCTGTCTATCTATCTACCTATCTACCTGCCTACCTACCTACTTGTCCGTCCATCTGTCCATCTATCTATCTATCTATCTATCTTCTACTATATGTATGTTTTACGTGCCTACTTTATCTCTCAACAACACTATAAATTTCTTTAGGGCAGTATCTCCCCAGTGATTAACTCAGCAAAGGAATGATGCACATAGTAGGTGCTCAGAAAAGTGAAGTCATTAGTGTCTATTTCATTGTTTCTAGAAGTGTGGGGTGCTCAATATTTATAGGTGGTAAAGAAGATACTTTGGTAATACAAAGACCCAGGAACAGTTAACATTGAATCAGAGAGTTAGAAAGCTATTTATCTTTCAATTCCTTATCAATTCTCTTCTTTCAATTCCTTATCAATTCTCTTGATTAGTTAAGAAAAACAGTCTCAGCTTGCTGTTAGTATGTCTTTAAACACTTGCTGATCTCTCTCTTTAGAAAGAAGAGTTTACGCCGCAGGCTTAGAGACTTGGAATGGTAACAATATCTGGCTAGATTTAATAACAGCCTTTTCTTTTCATTGTATTTCTTTTTCTGGGTAACTTCTCTTTATGACTGCTGCTGCTGATTTTTCATTTATAGGCCAGATATACATTTCCTTTTAAAAAATTAATTTATTTACTTGTGATGGTTAATTTTATGTATCATCTTGGCTAGGTGATACCAGTTACCAGTTGCCTTCAAGTCGACTCCAACTCATGGTGACCCTACGTGTGTCAGAATAGAACTGTGCTCCAAAGGGTTATCAATGGCTAATTTTTTGGATGTAGATCACCAGGCCTTTCTTCGAAGGTGCCTCTGGATGGACTTGAACCTCCAACCTATTGGTTAGTAGCTGAGTGTGTTAACCATTTGCACCACTCAGGAACTTCCTGGCTAGGCTATGTTATTGTTGTCAGGTGCTGTTGAGTCAGTTCTGACCCATAGTGACTGCATGCACAGCAGAAGGAAACACTGCCCGATCTTGTGCCATCCACACAATTGTTGCTATGTTTCAGCCCATTGCTGCAGCCACTGTGTCAATCCATCCTGTTGAGGGTCTTCTTCCTTTTTGTTTGCCTTCTACTTTATCAAGCATCATGTCCTTCTTCAGGGACTGGGGCCTCCTGATAACGTGTCCAAAGCATGTGAAAAGAAGTCTTGCCATTGTTGCTTCTAAGGAGCATTCTGGCTGTACTTCTTCTGAGAGATATGTTCGTTTTTCTGGCAGTCAATGGTATAGGCAATATTCTTCACCAACATCACAATTCAAAGGCGTCAGGTCTTCTTCCGTCTTCCTTATTCATTGTTTCATTGTCCATCTTTCACCTGCATATGAGGCGATTGAAAATACCATGGCTTGGGTCAGGCACACCTTAGTCTTCAAGCTGACATCTTTGCTTTTCAACACTTTAAAGAGGTCTTTTGCAGCGGATTTTCCCGACACAATGCATCCTTTTGATTTCTTGACTACTGCTTCCATGGGTGTTGATTGTGGATCCAAGTAAAATGAAATCCTTGACAACTTCAATCTTTTCTCCATTTATCATGATGTGGCTTATTGGTCTAGTTGTGAGGATTTTTGTTTTCTTTATGTTGAGGTGTAATCCATACCGAAGGCTGTAGTCTTTGAACTTCATCAGTAAGTGCTTCAAGTCTTTTTCACTTGCAGCAAGCAAGGTTGTGTCATCTGCATAATGCAGATTATTAATGAGTCTTCCTCCAATCCTGATGTCATGTTCTTCTCCATATAGTCCAGCTTCTTGTATTATTTGCTCAGCATACAGATTGAATAAGTATTGTGGTGAAAGGATACAACTCTGACCCACACCTTTCCTGATTTTAAACCACACAGTATTCCCTCATTCTGTTCAAGCAACTGCCTCTTGGTCTATGTACAGGTTCCACATGAGCAAGCACAATTAAGTGTTCTGGAATTTCCGTTCTTCTCAATGTTATCTATAATATGTTAGGATCCACACAGTCGAGTGCCTTTGTGTAGCCCATAAAACACAGTTAAACATCTTTCTGGTATTCTCTCTTTCAGCCAAGATCCATCTGACATCAGCAGTGATATCCCTCATTCCACGTCCTCTTCTGAATCTGGCTTGAAATTCTGGCAGTTCCCTGTTGATGTACTACTTCAACTGTTTTTGAATTACCTTTGGCAAAATTTTACTTGTGTGCGATATTAAAGATATTGTTAGATAATTTCTACATTCCACTGGATCACCTTTCTTTGGAATGGGCATGTGTATGGATCTTTTCCAGTTGGTTGGCCACGTAGCTGTCTTCCAACTTTCTCAGTATAGATGAGTGAACACTTCCAGCGTTGCATCTGTTTGTTGAAGCATCTCAGTTGGAATTCTGTCAACTACTGGAGCCTTGTTTTTTGCCAATGCCTTCAGCGCAGCTTGGACTTCTTCCTTCAGTACCATTGGTTCTTGATCATATGCTACCTCCTGAAATGGTTGAACGTCAACCAGTTATTTTTGTTCAGTAACTCTCTCTATTTCTTCCATCTTCTTTTGATGCTTTCTGCATCATTCAACCTTTTGCTCATAGAATCTTTCAATATTGCAACTCGAGGCTTGAATTTTTTCTTTTGTTCTTTCAGCTTGAGAAATGCCAAGCTTGTTCTTCCCTTTTGGTTTTCTAACTCCAAGTCTTTGCACATTTCATTATAATACTTTTCTTTGTCTTCTTCTTTTTTTTTTTAATTGTTGTAGTTTAAGTGAAAGTTTACATTTCAAGTTAGTTTCTCATACAAAAATTTATACATACATTGTTATGTGACCCTAGTTGCTCTGCCTATACTATGACAGCACACTCCTCCTTTCCACCCCTGATTTCCTATGTCCATTCAACCACCTCCTAACCTTCTCTGCCTTCTCATCTCACCTCTGGACGGAAGCTGCCCATTTAGTCTCATGTATCAACTTGAGCTAAGAAGCACATTCTTCACGAGTATCATTTTATGTCTCATAGTCCAGTCCAATCTTTGTCTGAAGAGTTTCCCTCGGGAATTGTTTTAGTTCTGGGTTGACAGAGAGTCCAGGGGCCATGCTTTCTGGGGTTCCTTCAGTCTCAGTCAGACTATTAAGTCTAGTCTTCTTACTAGAATTTGAGTTCTGCACCCCACCTTTCTTCTGCTCCATCGGGGACTCTCTGTTGTGTTCCCTGTCAGGGTGGTCATTGGTGATAGCTGGGCACCATCTAGTTATTCTGGTCTCAAGATGATGCAGTCTCTGATTTATGTGGCCCTACTTTGTCTTCTTGAGTCACCTTTTGAATCTTCTGTCCAGCTCTTTTACTTCATCATTTCTTCCTTTCGTTTTAGCTACTCGATGTTCTAGAGCAAGTTTCAGAGTCTCTCCTGACATCCATTTTGGACTTTTCTTTCTTTCCTGTCTTTTTAATGACCTCATGCTTTCTTCATGTATGATGTCCTTCCACAACTCTTCTGGTCTTCAGTCATTAGTGTTCAATGTGTCAAATCTATTCTTGAGATGGTCTCTAAATTCAGGTGGGATATACTCAAGGATGTTCTTTGGCTCTTGTGGACTTGTTTTAATTTTCTTTAGCTTCAACTTGAACTTACATATGAGCAACTGATATTCTGTTCTGCAGTTGACCCCTGGCATTGTTCTGACTGATGATATTGAGTTTCTCCATCGTCTCTTTCCACAGATAGTGGTCGATTTGATTCCTGTATATTCCATCTGGTGAGGTCCATGTGTATAGGTGTAATTTATGTTGTTGAAAAAAGGTATTTCTGATGATTAAGTCATTGGTCTTGCAAAATTTTATCATGCATTCTGCGGCATCGTTTCTATCACCAAGGCCATATTTTCCAACTACTGATCCTTCTTCTTTGTTTCCAACTTTCACATTCCATTCACCAGTAATTATCAATGCATCTCGATTGCATGTTTGACCAATTTCAGACTGCAGAAGTAGGCTATAGTACCCAGTTATTCAATCAAACACTAATCCAGGTGTCACTATGGAGGTATTTTGTAGATATGATTAACATTTATAATCAATTGACTTTAAGTAAATGGGATTATCCTGGATAATGTGGGTGGGCCTCATCTAATCAGTTGAAGGCCTTAAGAGTAAGAACTGAAGCTTCCCAAAGAAGAGAAATTCTGCCTTAAGATTTTAACAGAAATCCTTTGAGTTTCCAGTCTGCTGACCTGCCTATGTCTGTCTCCTACTGGTCTGTTTCTCTGGAGAACCCTGATATAATGTTAAAGAGAGAGTCAATTACAAATATATGTTTAAGTAAATTAATTCATACATTTATTTAGCAAATCTTTATGGAGTGTCTACTATGTGTTAGCTAGACACTTTTGGGCACTGGGGATGTAGTAGTAAACAACAAAAGTAGAAGTCCAAGCCTTCATGAAGTTTGCAGTAGTGGAGAAAGTAGACAAGAGACAAAGTCAATAGGCTAAAGAAAATATTTTCGATGATGATAAACCCCATAGAATAAGTAAAGCAGAAAGAGGGATTGGAAGAGGAGGGGAGCTGTTTGCAATTTATCTAGGGTGGCCAGGAAATGCCTCTTGGAGAAGGTGGTACTTGGGGAAAGACCAGAGGGAGCTAGCCACATTGGTATCTGAGAGTGTTGCAGACAGAGGAAATGCAGGGACAGAAACTCTGAGGCTAGAGCATGCCTGGCATGGTCAAAAAAGAGTGAGGAGTCTGGTGTATTTGGAATGGAGTATGCAAAGGGGAGAGTAGTAGCAGGTAAGATCAGAGAGGTAATATGAGGGCAAGATCGTGTGGGGACCTATGAGACACTGTTAGGAATTTAGCTTTTACTCTGAGTGAGTTGGGAGCGACTGGATGACTTGAGAGTGACATGATTTGACCTAAAGTTTAGAAGCATCACTGTGGTTGCTGTGTTTGAGAACAGACCCAAAAGGCAGAAGCAGGGAGACCTGGCAGGAGGCTGTTGCAGAAATCCAGGTGAGAGGTGATAACAGCTTGGGCCTGGTGGCAGCAGTGGTGGTGACAAGATGTGGTCAGATTCTGGGTATATTTTGAAGGTAGAGAAACAAGATTAGCTGATTGATGAGATATGTACTATGAGGGAGAATAAAGGAGATGATGACAAGGCTTTGGACCTGTGCAACTGGGAAAATTGAGTTGCTCTATACAGAGTGGTACAGTGGTTAAGACCCTGGCTGCTAACCAAGAGGTCAGCAGTTTGAATCCACCAGCTGCTCCTTGGAAACCCTATGGGGCAGTTCTACTCTGTCCTTTAGGGTCGCTGTGAGTTGGAATCGACTCGACGGCAACACGTTTTTTTTTTTTTTTTTTTTAATGCAGACATGGGAGGAAATTGTAGGAGGACATCAGAGTTCCATTTGGACATGTTGACTTTGAGATGCCTATCAGACATCTGAGTGGAGATGTATAGTAGACTTTTGGGTATTTGAGATTGGAGTTCAGCGGAGGGATCCTAACTGTAAACTTAAAGCATGAGAGTCGTCAGCATATAAATGGTGTTGAATGAATGAATACATCAAACAGTGGGAGACATAAGCCTGGATCTCCTCTTCTTGCCTGCCTGTAAATCCCCTCATTTCTAGCCCTGCTCTTGCAGCTTTCTGGTCTACTGAAGTCTGGTCCCCAGATATTATGGGAACAGATGGCACAAGGCTACTCTCCTAGTGACTCTGGGAAAACACTGCACTTTCATGTGGCCCCAGAAGGGCAAAGAAAATTTGCTTTGAAAAACTATCATTTCAGCATAATCACTCTGCATACCAAGCTTTACACGTTAAGCTTTTCAAATTGATCTGTCCTGTCATTTCAACTTCCTAAACCTTTCCTTTTTCTTTGCACAGTTCATATTTCCGCTGGGAAGCAGTTGTCTGAAGCCTGAACGATATATGTCAAAACATCCTGTTAGGGGTTTCTGATGTTGGACAATTCGGGGCGTTTGGTTTCCACGTCAGAGGAGGGATATATTCTTTCTGTCATTATGTTATCATTGCAGCCTCGGTCTCTACTGCTTCAGGTCTTACGGCCAAAAACAGATGCCTGAGATGTGTAATGGTTTTTGCCACAGGACATGAAACTGGCTCAGGCTGAGGACTGGGAGGACAATTCAAAACAATAATGATAAATGCCATCAAATGCAGACTTTGATTTGCTGGGCTCTGTGCTGTAGTGAGTGCTGCTGATGCCCCTCCCAGATCTGATTCACTGGCTCTTTACCACCCTCAAGCTTTGTGAGTGTTGATTGCTATAAGCTCATAGTTGCCTCCTTAGCTGAATAGCAGCCGCCTCACCTGGCTCCTGCCATCTCACCTGGAAAATTAGCATCTGCCACAGGGGGCAGCCAGCAGCTGACTGATTAACTTGTAGGGTGTAATAGGCTGGCCTCCTTGCCTCAGTTGGGATGAGCTCTGTGGTTTAATTGGCGCTCCAGAGCTCCCATGGGATCAGGCTGAAGCCAGGCTGAAGCCAGGCTGAAGCCAGGCTTCAGCTGAGACCACATCTTTGCTTTTCTTTCTTCCCTCATCCTATTCTTCTTTCTTCCTTCCCCTTCTCCTGAGAGCTCTCCCCATCTCAGCAGTACATCAGCAGGAAACTGCCAGAAAGTCAAGCTGGATTCAGAAGAGAATATGGAAGAAGGGATAGCATTGCTGATGTCAGATAGATCTTGGCAGAAAGCAGAGAATACCAGAAAGATGTTTACACAATTACCTGTGTTTTATTGACTATGCAAAGGCATCTGACTGTGTGGGTCATAACAAATTATGGTTAACATTGTTAAGAATGGGAATTCCAGAACACTCAATTGTGCTCATGTGGAACCTGCACATAGACCAAGAAGAAGTTGTTCGAACAGAACAAGGGGATACCGCATGGTTTAAAATCAGGAAAGGTGTGTGTTGGGGTTGCATCCTTTCACCATAATTATTCAATCTGTATGCTGAGCAAATAATCCAAGAAGCTGAACTATATGAAGAAGAACACAGTATCAGGATTGGAGAAAGACTCATTAACAACTAGCTCTGTTTCTGAGGAACTTGGCATAAGACAAAACTAACTCGCACTCACTGCTGTCCAGTTGATTCTGACTCGTAGTGACCCTATAGGACAGAGTAGAACTGCCCCATAGAGTTCCCAAGGCTGTAAATCTTTACAGAAGCAGACCATCTCATCTTCCTCCCACGGAGTGGCTGGTGGGTTCAAACCACCAACCTTTTGGTTAGCCACTGAGTGCTTTAACCACTACACCACTAGGACTCCTTAGACAAGTGCCTTATATATTTATGCCATCTAATATGATTCTGACTCATAGTGACCCTATAGGACAGAGTAGGACTGCCCGTAGGGTTTCCAAGGAGCGGCTGGTGGATTCAAACTGCTGACCTCTTGGTTAGCAGCCAAGCTCTTAACCACTACACCACCAGGGTTTCCAATACTATTCATAAAAGTATGACTTAGTATCTTTATTTCCCCTGTGCAGGCTCGTCTGTAGAATGGGGGAAATGACTTCTCCGCTGGCCTTTATAGAATTGTTTTAAGTGCTTGACAAACTATGAATTGCTCGCTAAAAGGGAAGGATTATGACTGTTGAGTTGGCAGGGTGAGGAGAGGATCCAGCTCTTCTCATGTAATTCCCAAAGTGTACACGGAGGGTCTCTGCAGCCGGGTGGTCAGCTTGTGTTTCAAAATACAATGTTGTACTGAAACCGACAAGATGCAATCTGACTAGTATAAATGTAAAGGCAATCATTTAGGCTCAAACATTCATGACCCATCTACTGAATTAGAGTTTTGGTGAAAGAACTATCCATGTTTAAAAAGGATTTAAGAGTTTTCGATTGACTACAAGGTCAATATCAGCCAATAATAGTGATGCCATTGCACTTCTAAGAACATAAATGTCTTAGCTATCTAGTGCTACTATAACAGAAACACCACAAGTGGGTGGCTTTAACAAACAGAAATTTATTTTCTCATAGTTTAGGAGGCTAGAAGCCCGAATTCAGAGCGCCAGCTCTAGGAGAAGCCTCTCTCTCTGTTGGCTTAGGAGAAAGTTCCTTGTCTCCTTCAGCTTCCGCTTCCCAGTTCCTTGGAGATCTCCATGTGTCTTAACATCTATTTTATCCTGTCTCTGCTTTGGAGCTTGTTTAATCTCTTCTATATCTCGAAAGAGATTGACTCAAAATACACCCTACACTAATCCTGCCTCATTAACATAACAAAGACAACCCATTCCCAAATGGGATTATAACCACAGGCATAGAGGTTAAGATTTACAACACATATTTTTGGGGGACGTAATTCAATCTATAACAATAAATATGATTCTTACTTGCCTGAAGAGAAGCAGAGAATGCGTGGTCTCATTCTACGATAGACTGGTAAGATTACAGTTGGAGAAGAATATTATAATGGTGATAGCTTGCATTCATTGACCACTGACATCATGTCGGAGTCCTCGTGGCGCAGTGGGGAAGAGCTATGGCTGCTAACCAAAGGGTCAGCAGTTTGAATCCCCCAGCCACTCCTTGGAAACCTTATGGGGCAGTTCTACTCTGTTGTGTAGGATCACTATGAATTGGAATTGAACTGACGGCAGTGGGTTTGGTTTGGTTTTCAACATCACGTCAGGCATTGTGTTGAGTGTTTTATGTGCGTTATCTTCTTTAATTCTCACAGCATTATGTGGTGCATAAAATAATAGTTTTTTTAATTCTACAGATGAAGAAATTAGGGCTTAGATCATTCACTTATCCAGCACCCCCCAATAAGCAAGTTAATGTCCTTAACCATACCAGCTTGTTTTTCAGTCTGCTACACTCTGGGTCATAAAATCAAGTCTATGGGTCATGATCAGCATTAAAAATAGTATATATATATACATATATACATATATATATATTTATATACATACATACATATATATATTTATATACGTACATATATATAGTGCTTTATATGAAGGTTTACAGAGCAAATTAGTTTCTCATTAAACAATACACATACTGTTTTG
>NW_004444106.1:664426-689220 GCF_000243295.1 Trichechus manatus latirostris | reverse complement strand
ATCCTGCCTCATTAACATAACAAAGACAACCCATTCCCAAATGGGATTATAACCACAGGCATAGAGGTTAAGATTTACAACACATATTTTTGGGGGACGTAATTCAATCTATAACAATAAATATGATTCTTACTTGCCTGAAGAGAAGCAGAGAATGCGTGGTCTCATTCTACGATAGACTGGTAAGATTACAGTTGGAGAAGAATATTATAATGGTGATAGCTTGCATTCATTGACCACTGACATCATGTCGGAGTCCTCGTGGCGCAGTGGGGAAGAGCTATGGCTGCTAACCAAAGGGTCAGCAGTTTGAATCCCCCAGCCACTCCTTGGAAACCTTATGGGGCAGTTCTACTCTGTTGTGTAGGATCACTATGAATTGGAATTGAACTGACGGCAGTGGGTTTGGTTTGGTTTTCAACATCACGTCAGGCATTGTGTTGAGTGTTTTATGTGCGTTATCTTCTTTAATTCTCACAGCATTATGTGGTGCATAAAATAATAGTTTTTTTAATTCTACAGATGAAGAAATTAGGGCTTAGATCATTCACTTATCCAGCACCCCCCAATAAGCAAGTTAATGTCCTTAACCATACCAGCTTGTTTTTCAGTCTGCTACACTCTGGGTCATAAAATCAAGTCTATGGGTCATGATCAGCATTAAAAATAGTATATATATATACATATATACATATATATATATTTATATACATACATACATATATATATTTATATACGTACATATATATAGTGCTTTATATGAAGGTTTACAGAGCAAATTAGTTTCTCATTAAACAATACACATACTGTTTTGTGACATTGGTTGCCAACCTCATGACATGTCAACATGCTCCCCTTCTCAACCTTGGGTTCCTCATTATCAGCTTTCCTGTCCCCTCCTGCCTTCTCATCCTTGCCCCTGGGTTGGTATGCTTATTTAGTCTCATTGTGTTTTATGGGCCTGTTTCCTGTCTAGTATTTGGCTGAAGGTGAACCTCAGGAGTGATTTCAGTACCGGGTTAAAAGGTTGTCCAGGGACCATACTCTTGGGGGTTTCCAGTCACTGTCAGACCAGTAAGTCTGGTCTTTTTGTGTGAGTTAGAATTTTGTTCTATGTTAATCTCCAGCTCTGTCCAGGACCCTCAGAATAGACATATAAAAAAAAGAATAGAAATGATCAGAGTCCATGGCAAATAGTAAGAGTAAGTATTGCTTTAAGAAACTTTTGCTCCAGCAGGGTGTGTTTTGCGGGTGTGTGGTGCATGCATATGTTCGTGTGTATTGGGTTGTGATATAATATGTGTTTCTTACTTTAAGTTATGTTTAAAAAAAGTTTGAAACATACCAGGATAGACTATACTTTCTGCTTTGGCTGTCTCACTTTCACAGGGACAGGAACAACAAGAAGCATGTCCAGAAAAGGATGACTAAGATGATGTGGGCAAGGGAGTATGTGGCTGGCTGAGACCCACTCTCTACAAGACTGGAAGCTTCCTTAGACTACCATTTCTCAGGTCTGAAGGTCATGCTCAGTCTCTGGTTTGTCTTACTTTATTTATTTTGTGTTGTTTCTCTGCAGGGAAAGCTACAGTTATATTGTTCATTGCGTCCAAGGAACCAGCAGTGACTTTCTAATTTAATATTAACCCAAGGGAAATGAGATAGGGAGGGAGTGTCAACTGGAACCTAGTAGAGGCGCCAGGCTGTGACTCTGGGACAGGTAGTGTCATCGGGGACCCGGTTACAGTGCCAAGCACTGTGGGACAGGCAATGCCAGTGGGTCCTGGTTGCAGCACTGGGCTGTTTATCTGGGAAAGGCAGGGTCATTGGGGACCTGGTTGCAGTGCTGGACCATGGTTCTGGGACAGGCAGTATCACTGGGGACCTGTTTGAAGCACTGGATCATGGCTCTGTGACAGGCAGTGCCAATGGGACCATGTTGCAGCACCTGGCTGTGGCTCTGGGACAGGCGATGTCACTGGGGACCTGGTTGAAGCACCAGGCTGTGACTCTAAGGAAGACAGCGCCATTTAGAATCTGGTCAAGTCTCTGGGCTGTGGCTCTGGGGCAGGCATCTGGGGTGTTGTCTGACAGGTTAGGCACTGGTCAATGCAGGTTACTGTCTTAGGTTTTGGTCAAGATCCATGAGGACATTATTTAGGGCAGGGGGTTGGATATGAGGAGGGGAAAGCTCAAGGCAAACACAGCCAGGAAGTCAGAGCTAGCTACAGGTGGGGAGGTGGTCTGGGTTTTCAACATGGATAGCTCCCTGGCACACCCTTGCTACGGAGTCTAAGGGATTTTATCTTTATTGCCCCTGTGCTTCACCATACTGAAACTTAGTTGTCAATGGGACTTACCTTTTTGTTTGCCAGGAAACCATCCTCAACTTTTCAAGAGCCTTTGCTTTGGAGGGCTGTGCTTCCTGATCTGACATAAATAAGACATTGTACAATTCTTTCTAGGACCATTTCAGAGGTGAGAAATGGAAACACCTCTCTCAACTAGGGGGGAGGCAAATTTCCTAGAACCTTGTGTTCATCTTTGGCCTTCTACATGAACTGTAACCACATGATGCTATGGGAAGAAACTTGAACTTTGGAGTTAGATAGAACTGAGTTCCACATGGGCAGGGACCTTGCCTTTTTAATTATTCCTATAAACCCAATGGAGCCCTGGTGGCACAGTGGTTAAGAGCTCAGCTGTTAACCAAAAGGTCGGCAGTTCGAATCCACCAATTGCTCCTTGGAAACTCTATAGGGTGGTTCTACTCTGTCCTATAGGGTCGCTATGAGTCAGAATCGACTCAATGGCAATGGGTTTTGTTTTGTTTTTTGTATATACCCAAAGTCTAACACAGTGCCTGATACGTTGAAGGAATGGGGATTTAATATGTATTCCATCGGGTTGTTGGGGGATCAGGTATGATGTTATTATATTTAAAAGGATCTAGAGTGGCACAAATGGTTTGTGCTCAGCCACTAACCAAAATGCTGGTGGTTTGACTCCACCCAGCAGCATCATGGAAGAGAGGCCTGGTGATCTACTTCCATGAGATCCAACCAAGAAAAAAAACCAAACCCATTGCCGTCGAGTCGATTCCGACAGCCAATGAAAACCCTACGGAGTGCAGTTCTACTCTAAAACATGTGGGGTTGCTATGAGTTGGAATCGACTTGACAGCAACTAACAACAATTAAGATATACAAGCTTTGAATTTCCCCATGCAAAATACGCTTTCATCTCTTGAAAAACATTTGGATCTTGGAAATAGCTAAGAGTGATCTGGCATCAGGTTTGTCATGATTCTTTTAAGAATCCTTTATTCAGCACTGAGTTTCTCAGACTCCATGCTGGGCTCTGTGGGTGTGGAGAGGGACTCAAGTTCCTCACACTCTCTTGTTATGTGGGTTTGATGGCATGACAACCATATGAGAGGGGTGAGTAACTGTGCTCTGGGATGACTGGAAAGCAATTAGGGCAGGCGTTACAGAGGACATTTGGTCTGAGTTTTAAGTAATTAGAAGTTCTCCAGCTGAAAAGAAAGAGAAGGGCATTTCAAACATAAGAAATAGAGCTTACAAAGCCAGAGAGAGATGAGAGAGCCTGACATGCTTCAGAACTGGCCAATCATAGTTCCGGTCTGAAACAAAGATGAGTGGTCTGTACATGGAGGAGGAGGATCGAGCCTGGAAGCTGCTAAGGGCAGCCAGGACCAGCATGCAAGCCCCATGCTAAGAAGTCTGAACTTAGAGGGAGGGAGAAGAGTGAAATGTTGAGGTCATGGACTTTGGAGCCAAGCTGAGCTCCAATCCTGGCTTACACCTTAACAAGACCACTGCAGAACCTTCACAGTAGTACCCTTGGTCCTGGCAAAGAGGACCATAAAGGGCTCATACTGGCCCTCCTCTTTCCATGCCCTTCCTCTTGAGATGAGGAATTGGTGGGGTCAAGGGAACATGCACACTGAGAACACATGATCCCTTTTCCAGGTCATGTTCTGGGCACCCAGGACCCATGATTCCTGTCCAAACATCCCCAGACCTATTTCTAGAGTCTGCATGAATCTCTTTGCTGAATCTACCCGCTGAGGGTGCACCATGATACTGGTGTGCATATCCCTACTTCTGAATAGTGCCCCAAGGGTCCACTCTCAGGGGATATGGAGGAAGCTCTGATGCGCAGGCTGGGGTGTCTACATACGTGTGTGATGAGGCCCCTCATGGTATGGGTGGAGCCTGGATGGGAAGACAAGGGACATAGGTTGTTGTCTAGAGGCCTCTTCTTGCTTGGGGTCCCATGAACACCAAGGGAAGGCCTGTTACTTAACCTGTCTGCTTCTTAGCCTTCTCTTCTGTAAAACTGAAAAAAAAAAAAAGAAACCTGTTGCCATCAAGTTTATTCTGACTCATAGCGACCCTATAGGACAGAGTAGAACTGCCCATAGGGTTTCCAAGGAAAGGCTGGTGGATTTGAAGTGCCAATCTTTTGGTTAGCGGCCAAGCTCTTAACCACTGTCATAGGGATTTTCTGGAGATTAAATAGGATGTCAGATGTAAAGGCCTCATCATAATGCCTGCCTAGCATTCGGTAAGTGCTCAATGAATGCTTACTATAGGTGACAGTGTTCTCTAGGAGGCTTTGCAACTGGGGCGACATGCTGGATGTGGTGTGGAGGATGGCCTGGAGGTGGGAACTAAAAACAGTACAATACAGGGAGTTTGTTAGTGCTCTGGACTTAGTCTTGGGCAGTGCAGCTGAAGGTGATTCATTGGACATTTTCAGGCCAGAAGCAGCCACATTGAAATCAGCGTTTCTTCAGTATAACCCACCCGCTACCACTACCACTACCAGTGTGATCTGGGCGGTTTTGTTGAAACGCAGATTCCCAGGCACCAGCTCAGTGATAACAGGCCAGAATCTCTGGGAATTGGACCCAAAAGTGCTCATAATGCATAAGAATTTGTAAGCCACTGACAATGAAGCAAAGACCGGTGGGTGATTAAGGATTGCAGGCTAAAATCTGGAATGACGTTGAAAATAAAAGGGGAAATTACCTAGCTGGCAGGAAGAAATATTACTTAATATATACCATTTGTTTTGGAGAGAATTTTTTCCAAATGTGAGACTGAAGGAGAAAAAGAATAAGAAGGCGCTGGTGACAAAGAGATCAGAGCCACTGCTTTGAAGGGGCTGTGTGTGTGAGTGTATCTCAGAGACTGAAAATCGATATCCCATTTCCCTTGGAGTTTAACAGCTACCTACAGCCCATCCTGACCCAAAGATGTTGTTGTTGTTAGGTGTCATCGAGTCAGTTCTGACTGATAGTAAAACAGAATGAAACGCAGCCCCGTCCTGTGCCTTCTTCACAATCGTTGCAATGTTTGAGTCTATTGTTGCAGCCACTGTATCAGTCCATCTTGTTGAGGGTCTTGCTCTTTTTTGCTGACCCTGTACTTTACCAAGCATGATGTTCTTCTCCAGGGACTGGTCCTTCCTGACAACATGTCCAAAGTATGTGAGACGAAGTCTTGCCATCATTGCTTCTAAGGTGCATTCTGGCTCTACTTCCAAGACAGATTTGTTTGTTTTTCTGGTAGTCCATGGTATATTCTTCGCCAACACCATAATTTAGAGGCATCACTTTTCAGTCTTCCTTATTCATTGTCCAGCTTTTCCATGTGTGTGAGGCGATTGAAAACACCATTACTTGAATCAGTGCACCTTAGTGCTCAAAATGACATCTTTGCTTTTTAACAATTTAAAGAGTTCTTTTACAGCAGATTTGCCCAGTGCAATATGTCATTTGATTTCTTGACTTCTGCTTCCATGGATGTTGATTGTGGATCCAAGTAAAATGAAATCCTTGACAACTACAATCTTTTCTCCATGTATCAGGATGTTGCTTATTGGTCCAGTTGTGAGGACTTTTGTTTTCTTTATGTTGAGATGTAATCCATACCAAAGGCTGTAGTCTTTGATCTTCATCAAGTCCTCTTCGCTTTCAGCAAGCAAGGTTGTGTCATCTGCATATTGCAGGTTATTAATGAGTCTTCCTTCAATCCTGATGCTCTGTTCTTCATATAGTCCAGCTTCTTGGATTATTTGCTCAGCATACAGATTGAGTAAGTATGATGACAGAATACAAACCTGACACAAACCTTTCCTGATTTTAAACCACACAGTATCCCCTTGTTCTGTTCAAATGACTGCCTGCTGGTCTATGTACAGGTTCCACATGAGCACAATTAATTAAATGTTCTGGAATTCCTATTCTTCGCAGTGTTATCCATAATTTGTTATGATCTACACAATTGAATGCCTTTGCATAGTCAATAAAACACAGGTAAACATCTTTCTGGTATTCTCTGTTTTCAGCAAAGATCCATCTGACATCAGCAGTGATATCCCTCATTCCAGTCCTCTTCTGAATCAGGCAGTTCCCTGTTGATATACTGCTGCAACAGTTTTCGAATTATCTTCAGCAAAATTTTACTTGCATATGATAATAATGATATTGTTCAATAATATCTGCATTCTGTTGGATCACCTTTCTTTGGAATGGGCACAAATGTGGAACTCTTCCAGTCAGTTGGCCAGGTAGCTGTCTTCCAAATTTCTTGGCATAGACGAGTGAGCGCTTCCAGCATTGCATCTGTTTGTTGAAACATCTGAATTGGTATTCCTCAATTCCTGGAGCCTTGTGTTTTGCCAGTGCCTTCAGTGCAGCTTGGACTTCTTCCTTCAGTACCATTGGTTGTTGATTATATGCTGCCTCCTGAGTTGACTGAATGTCGACCAATTCTTTTTGGTACAGTGACTCTGTGTATTCCTTCTGTCTTCTTTTGATGCTTCCTGTGTCGTTCAATTTTTTTTTCCTTAGAATCCTTCAATCCTGCAACTGGAGACTTGAATTTTTTCTTCAGTTCTTTCAGCCTGAGAAATTCCTAACGTGTTCTTCTCTTTTGGTTTTCTAACTTCAGGTATTTGCACATTTCGTTATAATACTTTAGTTTGTCTTCTGGAGCCTCCCTTTGAAATCTTCTGTTCAGCTCTTTTACTTTATCAAGGATAAATAGAGCCATATCACCCAGCTAGAGAGTAATGAATTTTCCAGATGGGTCACACATCCTATCGATGGGCCTTTCAGGAAACAATGTTTGGAGGAGAGCTTGTTCTTCTCCACAGAGCAGTGCACCCACATATTCATGACCTCCTCCCAGCCTGTTCCCCATGGGTGGATGTTCCACATGAGTGAGCATGGTGGTGTAGGGAAGCGTAGTGATTGAGGTAGATCCTGTGAAGTCTGACTGGGGTAACTTTTATTTGTGTACTGATTTTTCTATCCACTGGAGTGTGATTGCCTTGAGGGTAAGGCCGTCTTGTATTTCTTTCATCTCCCCTCTGTCCATCAGGATGTGCTGCAGTAACAAGCCGCCTCAAACCCTCAGTGGCTTACAATGACAAGGATTGATTTCTTGCTCACACAACATGTTCATCATGCGTCAAGTAGGGACTGGGCACCATGTCATTCTCCCTCTGGCATCTAGGCTGATTTTTTGATGGAGCTTTCACCACCTGGGATGTTGCCAGTCATCAGGTAAGGGGAAGAACATGTGGAGGATTTCACACTGGATCATAAATGCTTCTGCCTGGAAGTCACAAATCACTTTTGTTTGTATTTCATTGGCCAAAGGAAGTTCCATGAAGTTGAAGGAGTTGGGAAAGGTCAACGTACTTAGTCCTTTGAAGAAGAAAACCAACAATATTTATTAACAGTATGAATGACTGCCGCACCACCATAACAATCTAACTAGAGCTTGGTACCATGTAGGCAAATGAATGAAATGGACTTGTCATAAATCCTGAGCTAATATAAACAAGGAGCATAAGGAAGGTTGTGAAACAGGGTGGTCCAGAGCAAGTCCTGTTGTTGGATTCTATATTTGGAAAATTGGCCCCACTGGCCCTTTACCTTTAAATTTTGTCTTTGTCTGTAAGCTAGGCGGGCATTTTACTGATGAGCTGGTATTTCTGGCTCCATGATTTGAATTCTGAGTGCTTCTCAGGGACTTTGATGGAAGGTCCCGTTACCCCAAGTCAACTACTTGGGTCTGGTTGCCCAAAAACATTCCAACAAAGTTGAAAATGGATATCCTGTGTACATAGCTGGAAAAACTGAGCAAGGAACTAGATCATCACCCTTTCCCAAACTATTTCCACCACAATGTGGACTGCCTTCTTGAAAGGCAGACTAACAGATGATGAGTGGTACAGGCTCTGGGCTCTGATGGCCTGAGTTCAAATCTACTTTTGGCACTTATTAACTGTGTGACCTCGGACAAGTGACTCATCCTCCCTGTCCTTGGTTTCCTTCCTGAGGGTTTCAGTGAGGATTAAATGTGTTCTCAAGTATAAAGGTTGTAACATTATGTCTGATGCACACTGAGTACTTGGTGAACATTAGCTGTGATCTTGATTATTATTATTTGTTTCCTCACACTAAAATTCTCAGTGCTAGTAGCCTCAGTTTTTGCATCTGTGAAATATAAATACTGCTAAGACCATAGGGCGGCTGCGAGACTGAATTGAGACTTAAAGTCTGTGGAAATGCCTCAGTTAATGCTGACTCTTGCTCCATAACTGTTAACCAAGCATTTCTTTTCCTGGTCCCTCAACTCACAAACTGCATGACCTAAGACAAGTCACTTTAATCTGTCTGTGCCTCGGTTTCCTCATCTGTAAAATGGGCATTGACATACCTGTAGTCACATGCAAGAATTCTGTATCTGCTTTTAGGTGTGTCCGAGCCTTTCCCCAGTATTGCTGACCATGGAAGAATTACAACAGAACATTTTGCCAAGGTTCAAAGCTGCCCAAACCCTAGAAATACTGCTGGGGACTGAAAGCTAGGCAATGGCTTATGTTTGCATTGCTCAGCCTTCCCTTCTGTATGCCAATCCAGTATTATGCCTGACCATCATGCGTCCAGCATCGCTCCTTCCAACCACTTTGCACTACAGATAGAGTGATCTTTCTAAAATGTCTATCTGACCAGGTTGTTGCCCAGCTCAAAACCTTCCAATAGCTCTTCATTGCTCTCAAGATAAAATCTGAACTGTGTGGCATGATGTGCAAAGCTTTCCACAATCTGGCCTCTGTAGCATCTCCAGACTCTTCTCTCCACTTCCCACAGGAAACACTGTGCTCCTGCCAGCATGCACTCTGTAATTCTTGTCGAGTTCTATGACTCTTCCTTTCTGCAAGCATTTGGCTCATTACAGCACAAGCTGTTCCCTCTGCCGAGAATGCACATCCTAGCTCATTCTCTTGCCTAATCCCTATTCACTTTTAGGGATTCAATTTGGGTATCACATCCACAGGGATAGCTTCCTAGATTTGCCTTTCTGTCTACCCCTGAGGCTGAAGTGGGAGCACCTCTTCAGGCTCCCACAGTTTTCGTGACTACCTGTATTCTTCTGTATCACTTCCTATTCTTGGCTTGACTGTGAGCTTCTAAAGGGCAGATGATGAAAACATTTTTAAGCACCTAAAGGTGTGCTAGGTGCTGTTCTAAGCTTTTGTATATGTAATAATGTACTAGAAAATCATAACCATCTTCTGAGATAAGCACTGTTTTTATCTCCATTTTACACAAGAGGTAATTAAGCATAGAGAGGTTAAATAACTTGCTCACAGTCACACAGCTAATTAGTAGCAAATCCAGCAATCTTACAGGGCTGTCATGGAGTACAAATTGTTGAGTATTTGTTGAAAACAGGGCTTTGAACTAGTTCTTTCCAGTTCAGTCATGGCTGAGGAAGTGACACTAGAACAGATCCAAATTTTTAGAATTTGAGTAAACTTGAATGGGAAAAATTATGAGTTGAAACCCTGCTAGAAACTTAATCTCCCTATTAGAAAACAAGGGCAGTATATGTGTTGCATAGCAACCAAATCTCTTCCTGTGGAATTTTGAGCAGAGTTGGAAACAGCAGTGCCCCACTCAAAGATGGTGGCCGACCATGCTGCTTTGAATATTTGTCACACTCCACAGTCTGCTAATAATCCAATCTCACTCATTAGGCTCCTGAAAGAGCTCACTACGCCTCTTCCTAGTCTCCCATTTCAGGGCTTCGACCGGTAATTTTTCCCGTTCCGGTTACTGTCCTGGATCACCCAAATTGTAAAAATTTGGGTCTGTTCCAGTTTTGCTTCGTAGGCCATGGTTGAACCAGTTCAGACTGGTTCGAAGCCCTGGTTGAAAGGTGGCAACAAGATTGAGGAGGAGAAGCATCAGTCTTGCAGAAAAATGTATCACCCAATTCCAGGAATGAATAAAACCCTTAAGAAAGAGCAACAAGCACTGGTGCTTATGTCCTCATAAATAGTCAGGAGAGGGGAAATGAGACATAAGAAAAGTTGGAAAATTGGTGTAAGAGGATCTCCTTTGTTGCTCATCTATCCTTGGGAAGGATGTAGTTTTCAGGTAGAAGCTAGGGCTGGAGACTTCTTGGTTTGGGAGAGAAAGCATGGAATATGAATATGTATGCTACACTATATATGTTTTAGTCAAATTCAGTAGGGGAGTAAAGAAGAGAACATGCAAACTGCCTTCGATGATAGAGCCTTGTGCATCGTACCCTTGGGATTGTAAACTTCATTGTTTACAGACAGGTAGCTTTTTAGTGCTTGGGATGATAACCATGGGCACTTCTGGGTTTGGGTTAGGGATTTTGGGATGTGAGGGTGCAGGTATGGAATGGTGTCTTTCCCCCCCGGTCTTTTAAAATGTTTTTGAGATCTTATGAGGGACAGGGGAAGATGGTGAAAGTACTGTATTCATGTATATATAACCTTGTGAGGCTATGGGCCCAAACAGGGCTTCTTGGAGATATCGGTAACCATGAGCATGAGTTAGAGGAGGGTCATTCTCTGCCTGTTGTCCACTATGCTACACACTTCAGGGTAGCTTCAGTGTGCTGAGGGCTCAAAGTGACCACTAGTGGGTTTTTTTGTGCAACATGACCAATGGGGAAGAGGGCCTGACAGAATAGTATTGCTATGGAAAAGGGTATCAGTGGCCTGGTGCTTTGCTTAAGGGCTACTGGGCAAGTGATCCCCTTTCAGAAAACTGGAGGACATGAAAGGCTTGAACTTGGCACCACTACCATGTTGACAGCTCACTAACTAACTTGAGCAATCTTTAGGAAGTGTCTTCTTGTTTTTGTGAATGGCTGTGGCCATCTTTATCTGGATGTTGCTGCTAGTCATGGACTCTCATTTTCTTTGTGTGTGTGTGTGTGCGTGTAGTGAAAGAATTGAGCAATTCCAAACTGACTTTGGTGCCCATGACAATGTGCTATAGGACCCACCCGGACTGAGTGTATTTGATGGTAAAGAGTGATCTCCTCCTTGGTTTGTAGATCCATCCTCACTTGGATAAATTTATGTAAGTTGAACCAAAGTCATAGGGAGCAGGGAGCTTAATTGGAGCCCTAGTGAGGGATTGCTAGGGCTTAGGCTGTGAGACCTTGTTTGGGCTAATGGCATCCCTCGTGAAGTTGGCAGGTTTTCTTCTTCATTCTGGTGGCAGAAGTAGTAGGGGTTCATGAGACAACAGCACCACCCGGAGCCTCTGTAGGCTGTCACAGGGTCAGGAGTTGCAGGATCTGGGTTGTAGAGCTTATCTGACTCCTGCTTCATTAGCAGGTAGAGAGTAGGAGAAGGACTGATTTGTGGACAAGTGTCAGAAAGGAGAAATCAGGGAAAGGATTGAACTCACTGCTAGACAAGCAGGTGAGGACGCCTAGCACCAAGATTTAAGAGATGGATGGTAAAATTGGTACATACTGGACGATTAAGGGAGATGAGGAACTCACCCCTTGAGTTGCACCATTCCCTTGGATTCCAGCTACTGCGATGGTGATGGGCTTCATTTAGAACAAGCAAAAGAGTTCATGCCACCCGAGGTGACAGTTCGAAGTCTAGTAAAATGTTACCTCTTTGCTCCTTTAAGATTAACCTTCTCAGAAAAGAGGATTTAATTGGCTCAGGTTTCCACCACTGGGCATGAAATACCTCTATTGGACAGGATTCTCTCCAGCCTATATATGATGGCTATTGCTTTGTACATTAATCCTTGGTCCAGCCAGAGATAGCCATGATGGCCAGACTGGTCTCACTGGAAAGCACATGATCCAGAGAGGTTTACATAAGAGAAAACTGATTGGGACATGTTTAAAAGAAGTGGGGAGACACATGAGAGGCAATTACAGCTTTATCTACTCCTCTTTTTTCAACCAATTTAAATTTTGTACATGAATCTTATACATGGCTTCATATTGGATTTACTTCTGAAATATGAATTGACCTGATTCCATCATGTTCTTGCTCCTGAAACTTAATGATTGACATGACATAAGGGCATCAGTAGAACCACATGACCTTATGTAATGTTGTTATTAGTCGACTCTATTGATGATAATGCAGGGAAGGATGCAAGTGATAAGACATTAAGATTACCTGGAGACAGCTGGAAACTTTAGTTTCCTGCATGAGTACAGGGCTCTGCATAGCACAAAATGCTAAGATTCTACAAAAAGACAGGAAGATTTCTGGATGTGACCTGTGAGGACCCATACCCTTTGCTGTCTAGTCGATTCCGACTCATAGCGACCCTATAGGACAGGGCAAAACTGCCCCATAGTGTTTCCAAGGAGCAGCTGGTGAATTCGAACTGCCGACCTTTCGGTTAGCAGCTGAGGTCTTAACCACTGCGACAGCACCTCTCGATTGAGGGGTGAAGGTTACAATGGCAGGTTTGATTCTTCTGTCTCTCCAGACCACTTGCTTAGTCCCCTGGGCCCCACAGCAGACATGCTTGTGTCCAAAATCTCATGAAAGTGGTTTCTCTACTTTCTTTTCCCAGCCTCTGTATTTTAGCATCTCAAAACCAATCCAGAAGGGTGACAGAGACTAAAATTGGGAAGTGATTGTAAAATGCTGCATTGAGAATTAGAAGACAGATTTTTTTTTTGTTTTGAAGTTAGGCTTGAGACAATGTCTATCCTGGTTTCATAAATCCAGAAGTTATCATGAGGTGTATATACTCCAAGACAGAGTCACCTCAGTCTTCTCTACCTTATGCTGGGACATGTGGTCACAGCTACTAAGGGGAGATCTTGGTAGTGGTGACAACCTCAGTGACATGGGAAATGCCAGGGCATACACATGCAAATGTCTGCAGGGCCCAGATAGTTAGCCAGGCTGGCACTAAGGCATATTACAGGGTATTTACCCTTTGCTCTCTAAAGGGAACAGCACTCATTAGACCTAGCTCATTGGTGCCGTGTGGAGCTGCAGGTATGATATTGCCAGATCTCATGATTTTTCAAGGAAACCTAGCTTTTTATGTGAAATTTACCAATTCTTACCTCCCAAAAACATTGCACATACCAAACAGAACACATCTGTGGACCAAATGAGGTCCTTCATTGCTGATTTATGAAATCAGATGTTTGTGTATGCACCCAGCTCAGTGCCTGGCTCACAGCAAGCCCTCAGCTTCTGTGAGCTCTCTGCCTCTCTTCGCCATCCAGGGACGCTTTGTATTATCAGGAAGGGAAATAAGATTAAGTCCAAGATGGGCAGAGGTTGTCTGTTTGTTGTCTTAATGGGTTAAGCATAACTATTAAATTTTTCTGAGCTGATGGCTTTCTGTGGAAGAAATACCAGCCAGGCCCGAACACTCCGAAAGCTCTGTTAATCTTTCTGTAACCCCATTAACATCCACTGCATATTTCCTGTGAAAAAGCATTGGAAATGACCAGAGCCCGTGGTGTGGAAATATCTGTCATGTTCTCAGCAGCCAGAGAAAGGCCATGTAGGCACACAGTGAGAAGACTGCTGGAACATGCTTCCTTTGGAATTGTTAAGGGTGGGGGCACCGAGAGGGAGAGGAAGGAATCACTTGACCCTGGGAATCTTATACCTTGACAGTCATTACAATAGAGTCACCTGTACTTTGCCTCTAGAAATATCTATTACCTTGAACCTAGGATTAGATGCCTGCTCCCCAGGGGGAACTCTGGAAGCAGAGATTTATTCGTGCAGCAATAATTGAGGAGTTCATTTGATTCCAGTGTGGATCTTTCAACCACAATCAATTTCATGCCCCGTCATAAATAATGGAGGTCACCGAGGCAGCCAGGTGGGGCGGGGGATCTGGCTAATGCTGTTGACAGTGTTCAAATAGCATCAACAGAGAGAGGGGCAGAGCCCTCTGTGACAGCATATTTGGAGAGAGTTTGAGTGGCAGGTGCTGTTCGTATTTTTTAATAGAATTCCCTCCCCCCGTCCCTTTTTAAAAGAGAAAGACGTTCAAATGCTGCATTATTAACCGCTTGGGGAGCAGCTAACCAAAAGGTTGGCAGTTCGAATCCACCAGCTGCTCCTTGGAAACCCTAGGGGGCAAATTCTACTCTGTCTGTAGGGTCGCTATAAGCCGCCATGGACTGGACGGCAACAGGTTATGAGTTTTGGGGAGCAGTGAGATCTCATCAGTGGACTCCATACTCTGGCAGCGCCTGGTAAAGTGTGCTGTAACAGCACCCCTTCACGTCAGTGCCCTTAGGAGCCCAGCCACTTCCTAGGGAAGCTCTTTGGTAGAGGAATTAATAAGAGGACTGCTGTAATTGGCAGCATTTCAGTGATGCTCCAGGTTAGGTGCCTTGAGGCAGTGTGGGAAATGGCTGTTTGAAGTCTGAACTGTAAGCGAATAGGGAAGAAAGAGTAAAAAAAATCTGTCTTAGCTGCTTTACAGGGATTTTCTATTTCTAATGAAATGAAATGTAGAATTTTTAAAACTTAACAGATGGAAGATACAGACTTAAATACACCTTCCAGTCTGGTCCTCTCCCCCTGGCTCAGTGGGCTACCTGACTTCTGTCAACCACTTCCCTGCCTCAGGGCCTTTGCACTCACTCTTTTTCCTTCTCTTCACCTGGCTAAGTCTTACTGACCTTATGGTTTCAGCTTAAATGTAATTTTCTCAAGGAGATCTTCCAGATCAAGTTGTGTGTTCTCATAGCAACTGGTACTATTCATTTCTAGCACTGGTCACAATTGAAATTAAACATTAATTTGCATAATTGTTTGGTAAATGTCCACATCCCTCTCTAGTCTGAAAACTTATTGAGGAGCAGGGACTGTGTCTCCAGCACTTATTGTATTCCCAGCACGTTACATAGCACTCGGCACACAGTAGGTACTCAAGCAATGTTTGTTGAAGGAATTCATGTGTGTCAGGAGAAACTGGAGGATGTCCTATCAGATTTGGAACTGTAATGTCCTCCTCTGTATTCTCGTAACACAATGACTCAGCCAGTCAGAAAAAGGAGGCAGTAGGAATCAGTGGGGTTTATTTGGGTTATCTATTCATCTGTTGATGGGCATCTAGGTTGTTTCCATCTTTTTGCTATTGTGAACAACACTGCAATGAACATGGGTGTGCATATGTCTATTTGTGTGACAGGTTTTATTTCTCTAGGATATATTCCTAAGAATGGGATTGTGTGAGGTTTATTTGAGAAACATGAGTTTACCCTCTGGCTGACTTCAAGGGTGGTGGCCACCACTCAGTGATCAATATCCAAAGATCAGCTGGGCTACCTGGCTGGCCTGGGTATTGGGGAAAATACAGAAAGTGATACCTAAGTCAGCTGGTGGCAGCACCATGATTCTGGGCAATTGGTCCATTGAGAGCAGAATGATATTCAGATATGGGAAAACTGATCAAGCCACTGTGAGTCAGAGGTATAGGGAGGTGGACCTGAAACTCCTGGCTTTATTCCAGAGCAGGTTTCAGGGGCCACAGATAGGCAGAGAAGGGGTTAAGGGTTAGCAGGAAAAGTTTAAAATCCTGGGAGCTCATAGGTATCTGGGGCATGGGTATGAAAGAGCTTGGTTAACAACAACTGCTGGTGGAGATGGGATTTCTATTATTCATGTTCTAGTCAGGTAGAACTCAGGGACCAGAGTAAGTGTGTCTACAGTTGGAGGTCTACACGGTATCCTCTTCCTCCACCAGCAGATCCTGATTTTTGTTTGAAGAGTCACACTTCTTCATGTTCTCCCATGCGGCATGGTGGCTCTACATGCCAAGACTCAGGCCCAGACCAATGAGTACCTTGTACGTCCCTGGCCTCAATGGTTGAGTCAGGAATGGGCACCAGTTAGGCCTATCAGAGCCAACAAACGCTATTGGGGAGGTGGACTCACTCTCCCCCATTGGATATAAACAAGGAGGACGTGAAGCTGGAGGTTGAGCTTCCATATTGCCCCGTCAAAGACAGAACCTGACTAAGGATTTAACCAGCACCCAGAAGTGAGCAGAGAGATGAAATGATCAGAGTCCTTACTATGCCATTTGAGCCCCTGCATCAATTTCTGCCTGAAACCAGCTCCCAAACCTTGCACTTTAAAGTTACATGAGTCAATAAACCCCCATTTTGCTAAGGGTCCCATTTGAAAGAGATAAGCATGGATATTTTCCCTATTTTGTGTCAGCGCCCTCCCACAACTCTCAAGAGTTAATAGTCTGTTTTGAACCCCTGCTAATGGCTCTCTCAGCCAAGTGCAAATTATAAAGTCATAGAATGTTGAAGCTGTTAATATCTAGTCTGCTCTCCTAGCTCAATAAATAGGGATATTGAGGAAGAAATGCCATTTGTTTCGTTCATTTATTCATTCATTAAACATTTACCAACGTGTATTCGATGCTAGGCCGTGTGCCAAACACTGGGGATACAAAGATGAAAAGAACATCATTCCCACACTTAACTCATAATGGGCAAGTAAGCCAACGATTGCAATGTACTCTGGTATGTAATATGATAACAGTATGAATGATGTGTAAGCATCAAGGAGGGATCCCTAATTAATTCATCCCAGGCTATGGGTTGGGCTCACGCTTGAGCTGATTTTTGGAAAATAGTAGGAATTCTCAGTGTGAATTCACTGGATAAGGGCATTCCATGCAAGGAAACAATATGCACAAAGGCATGGAAGTAGGAGAGAGCATAACATGAACTTTTAGTATGGCTAGCAGGGATGTTTAGTGTTACGGTGGTGAACTACGAGTATGGGAAGAAATAAAAGGAGATTTGAGGGACTTTTATGATGGCTAATGGGTTTGGAAAGCCCTGGTGGCTCTGGTTAAGAGCTTGGCTGCTAACCGAAAGGTTGGCAATTCAAATCCACCAGCTGCTCCTTGGAAACCCTATGGGGAGTTCTTGTCTGTCTTATAGGGTCACTATGAGTCGGTATCGGCTCAGTGGCAACAGGTTTGGTTTTGGTTTTTTAAGGAGTTCAGTGTTGATTCTAGGGCAGTGGGGAACCATAGGACATATTTAATCATGCAGCAGGTGTGAATCTCAATCCACAAATTCAAGTGTGCAAGAAATTCTCACTTTTTCTTTTTTGCATTAACTCAGTTTAATTTCTGAATTTGAGCCCCCTCCCCACCCTATTCTGAACCCAGCCATTTTGAAGATTTCTCTAAGGGAGGTTCTCTGAGATTATCTCATGTTCTGAGGACTTACATGTGCCAAGAAATTTGGGAAAACCCAAGTAAGTGCTGGGAAGACCATGGACAACTGCTCTTTAAGCAATTGGTCCACTGCTTGACCAATCATGAGGATGATTGATGATGTGGTGTCCATCATCTCTGCCTGAGTGACCCCGTGAGGTCTAGAAGCTCTCAGCAGTCAACTTGCAAGCATGTGGATCAGGCCTTCCCCAGACATACAACACAGCCTTTTCTCACTTGACTTTGCTACCACTCTGTTCGTGCTGTCAGAACGTCATCTTCAGGTCATGCTCATTCCAGGATTCACCAGTCTTTCTGCTGTAATTACCTCTCTTTAGTCTCTGGGGGAAATCCTTTTCCTCTCCTGTTTCTCACTTTGACCCTGCTAGTGAACACCATTCTCCTAAGGGCTTAAGCTTCTTGGAACACAGAAAACAGAGGGTTGCAGAAAAGCTTTGATTTTGGCCCTGACACTTCTTGTTTGAATAGCATGGGAGGAGAGAAAGAAGGATATACAAGGAGCCCAAACAAGCACAGATTAATGTCTCAAAATATTTTTTCTAGTGGTAATGATATTCAGAAATTAAGTAGTTGGCACAGAGAGTGGATGGTGGGGTGCCGTGGGGAGACCATTGCAACCATTCACACAGGAGATCTTAGAAAGGGGCTCTGACCTTGGCCATGGACAACTACTAGAGACCAGACATAGCATCTCGAACCTTCACTTCTCTTACATCAGCTCATTAAGTCCCCATAGCAAGCAAGTCCCCTTACAAGCTTGTGTTTTTAATCTCTGTTTAACAGATGAGTAAACCAAGATTCAGAGACGCTGAGTAACTTGCCTAATATCATCAGCTTGTAGGTGGCAGAGTCGATTCAAACACAAGGCTTGTTTCATGACATGCCTTTTAGCCTCCTGGGGCAACCCAGTCTTGGAGCAGGTTCTCCCTAGTAAGTACTGGAGAGGTTGCCCAGGCTGATGGAGAAGAGGGATGGAAACCAGGTTTGTGCTGTGTGCACACTTCTATATGTGGCTCTTCATGAGCACAACCTTCTCCAGTCTCCATTGAAGTTAATACTATAAGTCTACACTGTGTTCTCTACCTGAATTTGTTCAACAAGTAAATTTAAATTGATTTATATCTCTTAAAATTTGGTTGGTGCCACCATCAGAGTCAGGAGGTAGTGGTTTCCCAGACAGTGTGACAGTGTGCTCTCTCTCACAGTGGAGGGAAGGTGAGGGGGGGGGGGTAAGACTAATACCAGTTTTTAGTCACCAAGGGAAACGAAACCTGTGGGCTCCTGGAGGGAACTTGCCCAGAGCAGGAGGCAGACCTGGTCTAGGGTTCCTCTGGCCTGTCTCCCTCTGCCTTGCCCTGCTGCTGCCAACATTGTGTGTGATCTTGAATAAGTCGCTTCTTCACTCTGGTTCCCTTTTTCCTGATATGTAATATAGTCTGGTCCCAATAGAGGAATTATGTGAAAACCTAAGGCAGATCTCATCACTTCTCTGCTCAGAACCCTCAGTGGACCCCCATTTCACTCAGGGTAAAAGCCAAGGCCTTACATTGGCCTACCTGGCCCTACACAATCCAGCCCCATCTCCTACTTCTCTTTCTCTCACTCACTCCATTCCAGTTACACTGGACCCCCTGCTGTTCTAATAGGCCACACACTCTCCCACCTCAGGGCTGTTGCCCTTGCTGTTCCCTCTACCAGGAATGTTCTCTTTACACATAACTACATGGCTTGCTTCTGCTCCTCTTCCAGGTCTTTACTCAAATGTCACCTTCTCAGGGAAACCTTCCCTGACCACCCTGCCTAAAATTGCAGCTCCTCCCTCAGTGTAATCTGGAACAAGTCACTTCCCCACTCTGGTCCTCTGTTTCTGTGGCATGGTCTAATCTCAGCTTGTGTTTGGAAAATAGTACATGCTACATAAAGAGCAACTATCATTATCAGCATACTCACTTAGCAGCATGGAAGGGAGGCTCTCACCTCCTTTAGCAGGTGAGTTTGAGCCCAAACCAGGATGGGTCCCAATTATTCTGCTTCCTAGCTGGGCTTCTCCCCAAAACTTTTCCTTCTGGGAACTGAGAGACACCTTGGGTGGGGGAAGTGGGGCCCAGAAGAGAATAAACTCACCTTGAGCCCAACGGAAGTAACATCCTTGGTTCAGTTAAGTCCAGCATCCCTGACCCTTTGCTGCTTTTCTCCTGCAGCTGTTCCCATTGGGCCTGGCCACAGCAATTCTGCCCCACCAGCCACCCCCTTCCCACAGAGACATTCTTTGGTGGCTCCACCCTTTGGTCAGGAGCTAATTTCATTGAAGGGGGGGGGGGGAGTTGGTAAATCCATCCACATGACATCAATTTCTCTAATGATCGATTTGCCTAACAACTATTGGACTTAAAATCCGACAGGCTCTGGAAGGCATACAGAGCCCATGGTTGCTTCTTGTTCACCATATTTTAAAAATCATTTTTTCGACATGTTAAGGACTTTTAAAACCAGTATATTTGAGTGCATTTCTAATTTGCTGAGTATCAATTTTCTACATTTTTATGAAAGCTAGGATTATTTTGAATCCTTGTGGGTGTCTTTTCCCCCTCCTAAATTACGTGCTTCTAAATACCTTTATTTGTATTTTTAGAAGCCCTGGCTGGATGCAAAAGCATCCTAGGGTGGCTAGATTTTTAGTGCACGGATCTTTAGGCAAATAAATAAGTTTGGGGTTGAGTGACTGATTCCTGTCTTCTCTAATCTGTCCCTGCAGAGCACTGAACACCTTTCACAGAGGCCCCAGGAATGGATTCTACTGGCTCTTGGAGGAAGACAGGTGAGATGCAGGTAGGGTGGGAAGGGCTAGAATTCAATGTATTTTTCCAAAGTCATAGGCATTGCCTCCAGAACAACCACTCTCTGAACAGCACAAGAAACCATAAGAAGATAATTCCCTGGCCCTGCCGCTTGCTAACAATGACATTGCTGAAGGGATTTAACGTCTCTGAGCTCTAGTTTCCTCATCTGTAAAATGAGGGTAATAATAGGTGCTTGTGAAAATGATAGTAGAGAAAGATGTGCAGAAGCGCTTTATAAATAATAAAGGCCTATGTAAAATGTTAATGAGGGAGACACCATTGGTTGCCTCCCTCCATCTATCTTTCTCTTCTGCCTTCCCTAAAACTCTGACATTATGTGCTACAGGAAGTTGATCCCATCTCCAACTCTAGTTGGGAGATCTTGATTGGTCTAGACTAGCACTGTCCCATAAACTTTCTGCAATGATGGAAATGTTCCACGCTGTCTGGTATGGTAGCCACTAGTCGCATGTGGCTATTGAGTACTTAATATGTGGCTAGTCCAACCAAGGAACTGAATTTTAAATTTTACTTAATTTTAATGAACTTAAGTTTAAATTGGAATGGTCGATCCAGGTCTAGATCAATCTTGGGTGTCCATTTCCCCCAGTAAGTTGTTGGTTTAGGGGTGAGCAAGGGCCCAGTTTAGGCTGATGAAATATATGGAGAAGTTTTCTGAGTACCTCCTGGAAAAGGCTTCCTCACTTTTAGTAGGAGACACAGGAAGAGGTGGGTACTTTTCTTTTTGCTGCATTGTTCCTACATTTCCTATATTCTTTTTCTTACATTGTATTGGATATGTGGCTTGGAACAGCTGATGCCATCTTGAGCCTATGAGGAGGGCAGCCTGAGCACAAAGCCCACACACAATGAGGATAGAAGAGTTGATGGGTTGATGGAAAACACTTGGGTTTTTGATGTTATTATTGAGCCCTGGATCATATTACACCTGGGACCTGCCTTCTTCCTCCACTAGATGTACAATTGCATGAAATTACATATGACCGTACTATTTAAGCTGTTTTGAGTCAATTACTGGCTGCTGAGAACATTTTAACTGATACAAGTATTTTCCCTCTTCCCCCTACTCTTCAGTTCCATTATCCTCATTGTCATCATCACTATCATATTTTTTTCCTGGAATTTTCTAGGATGCTACTTTGTCTTGTGTGCTTGGCAGCTGGGTAGGTAAAATTTCTCCTTAATGGGCCTCTCTCTCCTCCTTAAGTAATTGTAGAGACAACACTTTTCACAACACTTTATAGCTCTCACAGGTCTTGCATACTCTTTATCTGATTTGATTTTCACTACAACCTAGTAAGATGATCAGAGCTAGGACCATTTCCCCATTTTAAGCACAAGGAAGGTGAGGTTTGGACGGTAGTAACTTATCCCATGTCATCCAGGAGGTAATGGAGAGGCAGAGATTCAAACTCAGGTCTTCAGACTTCTGTTTTAGTCCTTTGTATCTTTAAGCACTATGACATCTTTGGGGCAGACACCTCACCCTACTTTTTTCCTGCTCCATCAGGGACTCTCTGTTGTATTTCCTGTCAGGGCGGTCATTGGTGGTAGCCAGGCACCATCTAGTTCTGGTTTCGGGCTGATAGAGTCTCTGGTTTACGTGGCACTTTCTGTCTCTTGGGCTAATATTTTCCTTGTGTCTTTGGTGTTATTCATTCTCTTTTGCTCCAGGTGAGTTGGGACCATTTGATGCATTTTAGATGGCCGCTTGCTAGCTTTTAAGACCCCAGATGCCACTCACCAAAATGGGATGCAGAACATTTTCTTAATAAACTTTGTTATGACAATTGAGACCTAGATATCCCCTGAAAGCATGATCCCCAGACCCCCGCCCCTGCTACTCTGTCCCTCGAAGTGTTTGGTTGTATTCAGGAAACTTCTGAGGTTTTTGTTTAGTCCAGTTGTGCTGACTTCCCCTGTATGGTGTGTTGCCCTTCCCTTCACCTAAGATAATTCTTATCTAGTTAGTGAATGCCCCTCTCCTTCCCTCCCCACCCTCATAACCATCAAAGAATATTTTCTTCTGTTTTTTTCTTTTCTTGAATTCTTATAATAGTGACCTCATACAATATTTGTCCTTTTGCGACTAATTTCACTCAGCATAATGCCTTCTAGATTCATCCATGCTAGATGTTTTGCAGATTCATCGCTGTTCTTTATCATTGCATGGTATTCCATTGTGTGAATATACCATAATTTATTTATCCATTTGTCCATTGATGGGCACCTAGGTTGTTTCCATCTTTTTGCTATTGTGAACAGTGCTGCAATGAACATGGATGTGCATATATCTATTTGTGTGACGGTGCTTATTTTTCTAGGATATATTCCAAGGAGTGGGATTGCTGGATCGTATGGTACTGTTTCTAGCTTTTTAAGGAAGCACCAAATCAATTTCCAAAGTGGCTGTACCATTTTACACCACCAGCATTCCCACCAGCAGTGTATAAGTGTTCCAGTCTCTCCCCAACCTTTCCAACGTTTATTATTTTGTGTTTTTTGGATTAAGGCTAGCCTTGTTGGGGTAAGATGACATCTCAATGTAGTTCTGATTTGCATTTCTCTAATGGCTAATGATCGTGCACATTTCCTCATGTATCTGTTAGCCACCTGAATGTCTTCTTTGGTGAAGTGCCTATATATATCCTTTCCCCTTTTTTTATGGGGTGGGGAAGTATTTTTTTTTTTATTGTGCTTTAAGTGAAAGTTTATAGCTCAAGTTAGTTTCTCATACAAAAATTTATACACACATTGTTATGTGAACCTAGTTGCTCTCCCTGTAATGTGACAGCACCTCTCCTCCTTTCCATCCTGGATTTCCCTTGTCCATTCAACCAGCTCTTGTCCTTTTTTGCCTTCTCATCTCGCCTCCAGACAGAGCTGCCCATTTAGTCTCATGTATCTACTTGAGCTAAGAAGCACTGTCTTCATGAGTATCATTTTATGTCTTATAGTCCAGTCTAATCTATGTTTGAAGAGTTGGCTTCAGGAATGGTTTCAGTTCTGGGCTAACAGAGAGTCTGTGGGCCATGTCCTCCGAGGTCCCTCCAGTCTCAGTCAGACCATTAACTCTGATCTTTTTACTAGAATTTGAGTTCTGTACCTTACTGTTTTCCTGCTCTGTCAGGGATTCTCTGCTGTGTTCCCTGTCAGGGCGGTCATTGGTGGAAGCTGGGTACCATCTGGTTCTTCTGGTCTCAGACTGATGGAGTCTGTAGTTTATGTGGCCCTTTCTGTCTCTTGGACTAATATTTTCCTTGTGTCTTTGGTGTTCTTCATTCTCCTTTGCTCCGGGTGGGTTGGGACCAATTGATGCATCTTAGATGTCCTTTGCCCATTTTTTAAATGGGTTATCTGTCTTTTTGTTGTTGAGGTTTTGCAGTATCTTGTAGATTTTAGAGATTAGACACTGATTGGATTTTGTGTAGCCAAAAATTTTTCCGAGTCTGTAGGTTGTCTTTTACTCTTTTGGTGAAGACTTTTGATGAGCATAAGTGTTTGATTTTTAGGAGCTCCCAGTTATCTAGTCTCTCTTCTGGTGCTTGTGCATTGTTACTTATGGTTTGTATTCTGTTTATGCCGTGTATTAGGGCTCCTAGTGTTGTCCCTATTTGTTCTTCCATGATCTTTATCATTTTTGATTTTGTGTGTTGGTCTTTGATCCATTTTGAGTTAGTTTTTGTGCATGGTATGAGGTATGGGTCTTGTTTCATTTTTTTGCAAATGGATATCCAGTTATACCAGCATCATTTGTTAGAGAGACTGTCTTTTCCCCCATTAATGGACTCTGGGCCTTTGTCAAATATCAGCTGCTCATAGGTGGATGAATTTACGTCTGGATTCTCAATTCTGTTCCATTGGTCTATGTATATGTTGTTATACGAGTACCAGGCTGTTTTGACTACCGTGACGGTATAATAGGTTCTAAAATCAGGTAGTGTGAGGCCTCCCACTTCATTCTTCTTCAATAATGCTTTACCTATCTGAGGACTCTTCCCTTTCCATATGAAGTTGGTGATCTTTTTCTCCACCTTATTAAAAAATGCCATTGGAATTTGGATTGGGATTTCATTGTATCTGTAGATCGCCTTGGGTAGAATTGACATTTTCACAATGTTGAGCCTTCGTATCCGTGAGCAAGGTATGTTTTTCCACTTATGTATGTCTCTTTTGGTTTCTTGCAGTAGTGTCTTGTAGTTTTCTTTGTATAGGTCTTTTAGGTCTCTGGTTAGATTTATTCCTAAGTATTTTATCTTCTTCAGGGCTATTATAAATGGTATTGATTTGGTGATTTTCTCTTCGAAGTTCTCTTTGTTGTT
>NW_004444106.1:662917-664326 GCF_000243295.1 Trichechus manatus latirostris | reverse complement strand
TCCTAAGTATTTTATCTTCTTCAGGGCTATTATAAATGGTATTGATTTGGTGATTTTCTCTTCGAAGTTCTCTTTGTTGTTGTAGAGGAATCCAACTGATTTTTGTATGTTTATCTTGTATCCTGATACTTTGCTGAAATCTTCTATTAGTTCTAGTAGTTTTCTTGTGGATTCTTTGGGGTTTTCTGTATATAAGATCATATCATATGCAAATAGAGATACTTTTACTTCTTCTTTACCAATTTGGGTGCCTTTTATTTCTTTTTCTAGCCTAATTTCTGTGTCTAGGACCTCCAGCACAATGTTGAATAAGAGTGGTGATAAAGGGCATCCTTGTCCTGTTCTTGTTATCAGGGGGAATGCTTTCAGACTTTCTCCCATTTAGGATGATGTTGACTGTTGACTTTGTATGAATGCCCTTAATTATGAGGAATTTCCCTTCTATTCCTGTTTTACTGAGAGTTTTTATCATGAATGAGTGTTGGACTTTGTCAAATGTCTTTTCTGCATCAATTGATAAGATCATGTGGTTCTTATCTTTTGTTTTATTTATGTGATGGATTCCATTGATTGTTTTTCTAATGTTGAAACATCCCTGCATACCTGGTATGAATCCCACTTGGTCATGGTGAATTATTTTTTTGATATGTTGTTGAATTCTGTTGGCTAGAATTTTGTTGAGGATTTTTGCATCTGTGTTCATGAAGGATATTGGTCTGTAATTTTCTTTTTTTGTGGTGTCTTTTCCTGGTTTTGGTATCAGGGTTATGCTGGCTTCTTAGAATGAGTTTGGGAGTATTTCATCCTTTTCTATATTCTGGTGTTAACTTTTAGTAGTAGTGGTGTTAACTTCTCTGAAAGCTTGGTAGAATTCTCCAGTGAAGCCATCTGGGCCAGGGCTTTTTTTAGTTGGGAGGTTTTAAATTACCTTTTCAATCTTCTCTTTTGTTTTAGTTTTATTTAGTTGTTCTGCCTCTGTTTATGTTAGTTTAGGTAGATAGGGTGTGCCTAGAAATTTGTCCATTTCCTCTAGGTTTTCAAATTTGTTATTGTACGTTTTTTCATAGTATACTGTTATGATTCTTTTCAGTTGAGTCTGTTGTGATATCGCCTATCTCATTTCTTATTCAGGTTATTTGCTTCCTGTCCTGTTTTTCTTTTGTCAGTTTGGCCAATGGTTTATTGATTTTGTTGATCTTTTCAAAGAACCAGCTTTTGGTCTTGTTAACTCTTACAATTGTTTTTCTGTTTTCTATTTCATTTAATTCTACTCCAATTTTTATTATTTGCTTTCTTCTGGTGCCTGAGCACCTCTTTTGCTGCTCTCTTTCTACTTGTTCCAGTTGTAGTGTTAATGTTTTGATTACAGCCCTTTCTTCTTTTTGGATGTGTGCATTTATTGCTATAAA
>NW_004444106.1:652569-662817 GCF_000243295.1 Trichechus manatus latirostris | reverse complement strand
AATATTTCGATGCTGTGGATTTTGTTAAGGCTTGCCTTATGGCCTAATATGTGGTTATTCTGGAGAATGTTCCATGTGCATTGGAAAAGAAAGTATACTTGGCTGCTGTTGGGTGGAGTGTTCGGTATATGTCTATGAGATCAAGTTGTTTGACTGTGGCATTTAGATCTTCCGTGTCTTTATGGAGCTTCTTTCACGATGTTCTGTCCTTCACCAAAAGTGGTATGTTGAAGTCTCCTACTATTATTGTGGAGCTGTCTATGTCTCTATTCAATGCTGTTTGAGTTTATGTATTTTGGAGCCCTGTCATTGGGTGTGTAAATATTTATTATGGTTATGTCCTTCTGGCATAATCATTATATAGTGTCCTTGCTTATCCTTTGTGGTAGATTTTACTTTAAAGTCTATTTCGTCAGAGATTAGTATTGTCACTCCTGCTCTTTTTTGATTGTTGTTTGCTTGATATGTATTTTTTCCACCCTTTGAGTTTTAGTTTGATGTGTCTTTAAGTCTAAGGTGTGTCTCTTGTAGGCAGCATATAGATGGATCATGTTTTTTTATCCATGGTGTCACTCTCTGTCTCCTTACTGGTGCATTTTGTCCATTTACATTCAGCGTACTTGTTGATAGGTATGAGTTTAGTGCTATCATTTTGATGTCTTTTTTTTTGTTTTGTTGACAGTTTCTTTGTTCCACTTAATTTTCTGTGCTGAGTCATTTTTCTTTATGTATTTTCTTTTCATCTTTTTCATTGTTGTTGATTTTGTATTTGCTGAGTTTGTATGTTTTTCTTGTTTTTTATTTTGATGTGTAGGATTGTTAGTTCTCTTTGTGGTTTCCTAAATATTTACCCCTATTTTTCTAATTTTAAACCAATCTTTTATTTCTTTATATTGCCTTGACTTCCTCTCCATATGAAAGATCTATGACTACAGTTTTTTAGTCCCTCTTTTTTGATTTAATATTGTCATCTTTTACATATTGACATCTCTGTTTCCCTATTTTCAGTGTTTTAGCTTTGATTGATTTTTGTGACTTCCCTATCTAGGTTGATATCTGGTTGCTCTGTTGTGTGTTCTAGTCTTGGGTTGTTGTCTGATGTTACTGATTTTCTAACTGGTGGACTCCCCTTAGTATTTCTTATAATTTTGGTTTGGTTTTTGCAAATTCCCTAAACTTCTGTTTATCTGGAAATGGCCTAATTTTGCTGTCATATTTGAGAGACAGTTTTGCTGGATATGTAATTCTTGGCTGGCAATTTTTTTCCTTCCAGGCTTTATATATGTCATCCCATTGCCTTCTTGCCTGCATGGTTTCTGCTGAGTAGTCTGATCTTAGTCTTATTGACTCTGCTTTGTAGATGTACTTTTTGTTTATCCCTAGCCACTCTTAAAATTCTCTCTTTATCTTTGGTTTCGGCAAGTTTGATTATAATATGTCTTGGTGACTTTCTTTGGGATCTACCTTTTGTGGGGTTCGATGAGCATCTTGGAGAGATATCTTGTCATCTTTCACAATATCAGGGAAGTTTTCTGCTAACAAATCATCAACAATTTTCTCTGCATTTTCTGTTACCCGCTCCCGCCCCCCTTTCTGCTACTCCAGTCACCCATAGATTATTCCTCTTGATCGAGTCCCACATAATTCTTAGGATTTCTTCATTTTTAAAATTCTTTTATCTGATTTTTCCTCAAATAAGTTGGTGTCAAGTGTTTTATTTTCAGTCTCACTAGTTCTGACTTCCATTGCCTCAATTCTGCTCCTATGACTTTCTATTGAGTTGTCTAATCCTGAAATTTTGTTGTTAATCTTCTGGATTTCTGTTTGCTTTCTCTTTATGGATTCTTGCAGCCTGTTAAATTTGTCATTATGTTCTTCCATAATCTTCTTAAGTTCCTCTGTTACTTTGTCTGTGTGTTCCTTGGCTTGTTCTGTGTTTTGCACGATCTCCTTCCTGATATCTTGAAGAGTTCTGTATATTAATCTTTTGTAGTCTACCTCCCATAATTCCAAGAAGTTCTCTTCCTCTGGAAAATTTATTGATTCTTTGTTTTGGGAGCTTGCTGAAGCCATCATGGTCTGCTTCTTTATGTGACTTGATATTGACTGTTGTCTCTGAGCCATCAATAAGTTATTATATTTATTTTATATTTGCTTACTGTGTCCTAGATCCTTTTTTTTTTTTTGGTATGTTCGAATAGGCTGCTTGTATGAGCTAGTTTGATTATTGGCACCTTTGAAGCGCTAACATCCTGTTACCAGGTGGTTAGATATGTTACTAGGTATGTGAGCCCAGGAGTCCATTTACTTTTCTTGTATGGGTTCAGCTCAGGTGTCCAGGTAGTAGGTCACCAAGTGTGTGGTACAGGCTCTCACGTACAGTCCTAAACAGGCAGGGGTGATTGGAGTGGGTACAGTTATCTTGCTGCAGGAGGGAGTCATGTGCTGAGTAAGGCAGGGGGCTGACAGCTGCCCCTGGGAGGAAAGTGTTTCCCTGTTCTCTAGATTGTGTAGGTGGGTGAGTTTTGCAGCCAGACTATGGGTACCCAATGCTGTTGGCTGTAAGGAGTGGGAGGCACTGTTTATTCTTGGACCCTTGTTGCAGGTATCTAGGTGGTGTGGGTGGAGCCTCCAGTCCTCAGGTCCCTGATGTGGGTAGGTGAGGACCCTGCTTAATGGGCATAGCAGTGTCAAATGTCACGAATCTGCCACTCCACCATATAGCTGATATAGTTGAAGTTTGGCTTCATGTATATACTCTGTTGTTTTTTGGTAATGAGGGCCTACACTTTGGAAAGAGTCCCACACAGGTCTATGTAGCAGTGAAAGGCTTTTAAAGTCCATGGACCCCTTATACCTGTGTCTAGGCAAAGGAGTTGTGCCTGCCCTGAGTTCCCAGCTTAGGGAGCTGGCATGTTATTTTTTCCCTATTTGTTAATTTGTTCCCTCTCCAAGGCCAGGAGAATGGCTCAGGGCATGTGATGCGTCCTACTTCTGGCTCAGGGGACGTGGCAATTGCTGAAGCTGCCCAGGGATCTGGTGCAGAGCGGGGAGGAGGCAGGTAAATGGGAGAGAGGTTCTTCCCAAATGGGGTGTTTTTTGACCTGTGCAGTGGGTTAGATGCGTGTACTTATCATTTGCCGATTGAGCACCACTTTTCACTGGTTCTGCAGGCTTGAGTAGACTCTGCCGCTTGGTCTCTCCCAATGTGGAAAACTGTCCCAAGCACCCCTGCTTACCTCACCATGCACACCAGCCAATCTGGCCTGCAGGGTGCTGGTTCCCGCTGGGTCAGGTCTGGCAACTCCTCACTTCTTCCAAACCGTCTCTCCCTCCCCTGCCAATCAGTCTGATTCCTCACCTTTGCCTTTGATGTTCAGTGCTCCTAGATTGTCATATGTAATCGATTCACTTGTTTTTTTGGGTCTTTGTTGTAAGAGGGACCACAGGAAGGGTCTGACTACTCCACCATCTTGGCCCCTGATTTGATTTCTTGAATAGAGAATAAGGAAGACCAAAGAAGAATTGATGCATTTGAATTATGGTGTTGGCAGAGAACATTGAATATACTGTGGAGTGCCAGAAGAATGAACAAATCTGTCTTGGAAGAAGTACAGCCAGAATGCTCCTTAGAAGCAAGGATGGGGAGACTTTGTCTCATGTACTTTGGACATGTGATCAGGAGGGACCAGTCCTTGGAGAAGGACATCATGCTTGGTAAAGCAGAGGGTCAGTGAAAAGGAGCAAGACCCTCAATAAGATGGATTAACACAGTGGCTGCAACAGTGGGCTCAAACATAGCAACGATTGTGAGGATGGCACAGGAATGAGCAGTGTTTCGTTCTGTTGTACGTAGGGTCACTATGAGTTGTAACTGACATGCTGGCACCTAACAACAACAGATCTTTACAGGAAGCAGACTGCCACATGTTTTTCCCATGGAGCAGCTGATGGGTTTGGACTGCTGATCTTTTGGTTAGCAGCTGAGTGCTTAACCACTGTACCACCAGGGCTCCTTACAAGGTGTCTAGAGGGCATCAGTTTCATCATTGTCATGATCAACATCATTGTCGTCATCAATAGCATCTCCACTGGCAGCATCAACAGGATGATGTTATCAGGAATTAACATTTATTAAGCACCCTACATGCTAAATGTGCTCATTCACTTCTCACAACAGTCCCATGAAATAGGTTCTGATATTATCACCAATTTACAGATGAGGAAACTGAGGCATGGATGATTAAGTGGCTTGCCTAGAGTCACACAACTTGTTTATGTTTATGTTGAAAACAGGAATGTTAGCTGACGCCTCTCTGATCCCTGAGCCTGAGTTTTATACTGCCTCTGTAGATGGAAGCAAACGTTTTCTCTAATTGATTAAGTTGATCAGTCAATCAATTGGATCAAATACCAACATCTGTGAACCTACATCTCACATCCCTACTGCCCGTGAGCAGGAATGGAAATGTGAAGGAAAAACAGACTTCTTCTGCAGGACAACATGGAAAACAGGGAGACTGGTGGTGCCAACTGGGAAGGACTGTCATGAGGGTAAAATGAGATAAATTGTGAATCCAAAATGACTTCAGATGCTCACTTGAATGAGTTAACAAAGATCAGGTTCTCTCCTCTCTCCCGGAGAGAGGGACTGGGGCCAAACTGAGCTTCTCATGGGATGTGTGGCTTCCTCCAACCAGTAGGAGGAGCTGTGCCCAAGCCTAACTTTCCACGGGCCTCCAAGGTTCCTGCCTTTCCCAGATAACTCCTCCAAAGGGCTAGCACCCAACCTCCAGAAAGTCTGATGCCAGAGGGTTTATTTCCTCATGGTCAAGGTTGCTCCTACACTTGCCCTATGAGAAAGGAGAGTAATCATGAGATGGAATCTCTTCTGGAATATGTTTCTACGGAGTGTCCAGCCAAGCACTCCAGCCTTGGCAAGCCTCTCTCTGGGGATGCTGAGAGATTGGAGAATCTCATCCTCTCTTACTGACCCTAGTTTCTACGTAAGTCTCCAATAAAGCCTATATCTTAACCCATTCTGTGTGATGCTGTGGCAGTCATCACAAGCGCTTGTACAGTGACCACAAAGGAACCCGCCTTGCTTGACAATGATGTGGTGAATATCCCATAGTACAGTGCCTGACACGTAGTGAGTCCTCACTGCATACCAATTGTCAAGGCGTCCTTGCACTTGCAATTGTCACCTCTACTATGGACGTGGTTATCACCTCTCATGTCAGCCAAGCATGACACTGCCTGTCCCTCTGCCCCTCTGCCTCTGGGATCCCTGTAAGCAGCCAGGAAAGAGGCAGTGGCACTTTAAGAAATCAGCCCTCCTGTTTCAGTGCTGCATACGAGAAATGTCAGAGGCCGAGTCCGGCTCTACATGTAATGTGTCTTGTCAATCAGCCCTCAGACCGCAGACTTGCAAGGCCCATTGACAGAGGCCCAAGAAGATTTATTTTGCCTCACTTAATTGCCCTTTTTGCTTTGTAAACATAAAGGTTGCAGCTTATGGTCTGACAGCTAGAGTAGCCTTTTTCTTATCAGAAAAAAGAATGACATTTGGGTTTTTAGAAAATATTTCCCTCGCTCCTCTCTAATATCTCACCCACCCCTACTTGCCTAATGCACGGATTCAAGATTTCTTCCGAAAGACCCAGCACTGGTGTGAGATGGACCCCGGTGATGTCCAGCAAGTGACTGTTGCTCTCTGGCCTCAGTTTCTCTTCCTATGAAATGAGGTTGTAATAAGACTTACCTCAAATGGTTGTGGTGAAAATGCGCTGGGGCAGTGCACTAAGTGATTGAGAGACAGAAATAGGAGCAGAGCTCTCCAGTCCCCGCTCTGCCACTTACTACTTGTGTGACTTTGGCTCTTCCTGTCTCAGTCTCCTCCTCTGTCAAATGGGGTTGACAGTAATAGTACCTGCTGTGCAGGGTTACTATGAAGATTGAATGAGTTAATATGTCTAAAGCACTTAGAACAGTACCTGGCACATAGTCCACCAGTAAACTAGTTGCTGTCGAGTTGTCTCTGACTCATGGCGACCCCATGTGTGTTCAAGTAGAAATGCGTTCCATAGGGTTTTCAATGGCTGACTTTCTTTCCATGTTTTTGGTGGCCATTTGAATGTCCTCCTTGGTATTCCATGGCTGATTTTTCAAAGTAGCTAGCCATGCCTTTCTTCCAAGTCACCTCTGGGTGGATTTGAACGGCCAACGTTTTAGTTAGCAGTTAACTACCCAGGGACTCCAAAAAGCCACAGTAGGAACTATTTAAATTAACATAAGCTGGTGGCACAGTGGTTAAGAGAGACAGGCAGCTAACCAAAATGTCGACAGTTCGAATCCACCAGCTGCTCCTTGGAAACCCTATGGGATAGTTCTACTCTGTCCCGTAGGGTCACTCTGAGTCGCAATCAACTCGATGGCAATGGGTTGTGCTTAGCTCATGTCTGGCACATAGTAGGTAGCTATTATTAGTTTCTTCTGGATCAAAGGTTACAAACTGATTCCTCAAGGGGTAATTTGTTTGTTGTTGTGTTGTTAGTTGCTATGGAGTCGATTCTGACTAATGGAGACCCCATATGTTGGGAGCATTTAAAAATGTGGGGATTTCATATAAAATGCAGATTTCTGTCTCTTTTGGGAAGATAAAAGATCTCTGGCATCACTGGGCCCACATTTCTGCACAGCAGTGACTGCTGAGGCTGAGTAGTGCCTCCTGCCTTTTTTCCACCATCAGAGCCTGTGGGCATCTGAGTCTCCCACCTTCCAGCTGCAGACCCTGAGAGACATTCTTACTCTCAGAGGTTACAGCCACAGAGTCCTTCTGTTCTCCCAAGATGCTCAGGAAATGTGCTGTCTTGCCATGGAGTGATTTTCTAGCCTTGACTGACAGAAGGCCATGCCTATGGCTGTGGTTTTCCAACCAACTTCACCACTGTTGGGCCACATGGGGCTTGCTGAATTCCTCAAAAGACTCAGCAGCAAATTTCAGAGTAAAAGGTTATGAAGAACTCCCGTGTTGCTGCCTTTCAAGTATGCCCAGATGTTAGTCATTTTAACTGTAGTTTAATCACTAGATTATTTAAGTCCTTAAAATATCTACTCATCTGCATGGAACTTAATAAAATGCTTCTCATTTTCAATGCAGGGAACATTGTTACTCATAAATATATATGTGTATATGTGCATGTTTTTCCCATAAATTGCTTTTCTCTGCATCCCAAAAAGTTACTCACCACCACTCTACCCTTCTGGTTTGTACTACCTCTGCTGTTGGAAACGTCAACCTGATTATATAACAGTGTATAGGCAAATGCCCAACAAACTCAACCTCCAGAAATAATTTCTAAGACTCACCACCCCACACCGCCAAAAAAAAAAGAAAATAAAAGAGGGATCTATTTTTGCAAAACAAAGTCTAAAAAGTTGTGGCAGGCATTGAATCAGTGATACAAATAAATAGGGCTGGGTGTTAATAGGGAGTGGTGAGGAGTGTGGCAAACTGGGGAGCACATGTACCATCTAGAGGAGGCAGCTGACACTCAGCTCTGATAAATGATTACCAGATTGGAATGGAAACTCAGGGTCATCAAATAGCCCAGTTTTGAGGCTTGATGCCTATGAGAGTATCCCTATGGTTTACAAGGTGAAGGGCCAGGAGAATATGAAACCACTTATGGCAGGCTCCTGAAGAAACATACCACGGTCAGCAGGGGGAATTGGTGTCCAAGAGAGCCTCTCACAGATCACTGGAAAAAAACAAACTGAAGAGCTCCAGCTGTACAGAAAAACTTAACACTGCATATGTCATGATAGAAAGAACATGTAATGTCTTTCTTGGTTGGATCTAATAAGACTCTTGTCTATTAATCAGCTAACACTTTTTTTGTATAGTTCATTTATTGTTGTTGAGAATATATAGCAGTAGAACATACACCAATTCAACAATTCAGTGACATTGATTACATTTTTTGAGTTGTGCAACCATTCTTGCCTTCCTTTTCTGAGTTGTTGCTCCCCCATTAATATGAACTCACTAACCCCTAAGGTTCCTATCTAATCTTTTGAGTTGCTGTTGTCAATTTGATCCCATATAGATAGATCTTAAAGGAGCACAATGCTCAAGACAGACATTTTTAACTAGTTAAGCCAAACTATTGCTTGGTTTTAAGAAGACTTCAGGGAACATTTTTGGTTTGAGGTTTAATGTTTAAAGAGTATCTTGGGGCAATAGTTTCAGGGGTTCCTCAGCCTCAATGGCTTCAGAAGGTCTGGATTCCATGAAAATTTGAAATTCTGTTCTACATTTTTCCCCTTTTGATCAGGATTATTCTATAGAATCTTTGATCAAAATGTCCAGTAATGGTAGCTGAACACCATCCACTTCTTCTGTTCTCATGGCAAAAGAGGCAGTTGTTCATGGAGGCGATTAGCCATACATTCCATTTCCTCCTCTTATTTCTGACTCTTCTTATTCCTCTGTTGCTCTAGGTGAATAGAGACCAATTGTTATACCTTGAATGGCTGCTTGCAAGCTTAAGACCTCAGGCACTATGCAATGAACTAGGAGGTAGAACAGAAGCACTAAACATGTTATTAGGCCAGCTAACTAGGATGTACCATGAAACCATGACACTAAACTTCTAAACCAAGGAACCAAATCCCGTGAGGTGTTTGGTTGTACATAAGCAGCCCCAGCAGCTACTTTTTTTTTTTTGTCATTGTTGTAAATATATCTATCATACAACTGCCAATTCAACTTTTTACAAGTGTACAACTTATTGACAGCAATTACAATAATCGGCTGTGCAATCCTACCCTTAATCATTGCGATTTTTCTATCACCCTAAACCCAAACTCAGTATTCCATGACCAAACCACCCCCTATTTCCCTCTCCTGCTTTCCCCTGGTAACCACTAGTAAACTTTAGTCTCTCTGTATTTGGCTGTTCCTGTCTTTTTATATAAGTGAGATCATACATTATTTGTCCTTTTGTGATTGATTTATTTTGCTCAGCATAATATCTTCTAGCTCCATCCATATTGTAGTATGTTTCAAGACTTCATTTCTCCTATTGGCTGAGTAGTATTCCTTTTTATGCATGTACTACATTTTGTCTATCCATTCAACTGTTGATGGACATTTAGGTTTGTTCCACCTTTTGGCTGTTGTGAATAGTGCTACAATGAACATTGGTCTACAAGTATCCGTTTGAGTCTCTGCTTTCAAGTCTTTTGGGTGTATACTTAGCAGTGGTATTTCTGGGTCATATGGTAGTTCTATTTTAAGTCTTTTGAGGAACCATCACACTGTTTTCCACACAGCTGTACCATTTTGCATTCCCACCAGCAATGGATAAGGGTTCCGGTTTCCCCACATCCTTGCCAACATTTGTTATTTTCTGTGTTTTTTTTTTTAATCTTAGCCATCCTAGGGGGAGTGAAATAGTATCTTTTTGTAGTTTTGATTTGCGTTTCTCTGATGGCTAATGATGCTGAGCATCTTTTCAAGTATTTGGAGGCCACTTGCATGTTCTCTTTGGTGAAATGTCTATTCAAGTTCTTTGCCCATTTTATGATTGGGTTGTCTTTTTGTTGTTGTCAACATTTTATATGTATTTTGATTATTAGATTCTTGTCAGATATGTGGTTTCTGAAGATATTCTCTCAGTGGGTAGCCTGTCTTTTTGCTTTTTGGTAAAGTTTTTTGATGAACAAAGGTTTTTAATTTTTATGAGATCCCATTTATTTATTTTGTCTTAAGCTGTTTGTGCTTTTGTTATTATATTGGATAATCCGTTGTTAAATACTAGACCTGACAGCATTGCCCCTGCATTTTCTTCTAAGAAGCTACCTGCCCACCCGACTGGATGAGATCTGTATTTATGCCTCTTGCCAAGAAAGTGATCCAACTGAATGCGGAAATTATCAAACAGTATCATTAATATCACATGTAAGTAAAATTTTGCTAAAGATCATTCAAAAGCAACTGCAGCAGTATATCGACAGGGAACTGCCAAAAATTCAAGCTGGATTCAGAAAAGGACGTGGAACCAGGAATATCATTGCTGATGTCAGCTGGATCCTGGGTGAAACCAGAGAATACCAGAAAGATGTTTACCTGTGTTTTATTAACTATGCAAAGGCATTCGACTATGTGGATCATAACAAATTATGGATAACATTGTGAAGAATGGGAATTCCAGAACACTTAATTGTGCTCATGAGGAACCT
>NW_004444106.1:636037-643486 GCF_000243295.1 Trichechus manatus latirostris | reverse complement strand
AAAAAAAAAAAAAAGAATGGTGAGACTATGTCTCAGATACTTCGGACGCGTTGTCAGGAGGTCTCAGTCACTGGAGAAGGACATCATGCTTGGTAAAGTGGAGGGCCGGTGAAAAATAGCAAGACCCTCAACAGGTTGGATGGACACAGTGGCTGCCACGATGTGCTCGAGTATAACAATGATTGTGAGCATGACACAGGACCGGGCAGTGTTTTGTTCTGTTGTATGTAAGGTTGCTATGAGTCGGAGCCGACTCAACGGCACCTAACAACAACAGCAACAGTTTTCACATTTAGGTCTTTAATCCGTTTTAAGCTAACAAAATTTGATGTGTAAAGCTTTTGAAATTACAAGTTGAAAAAAATAAGTGAAAAAATGTAAAGAAAGGTGAGAACTCTTGATTTTTATAAGCAATCTTATTTTTAATATTGGCAGCTAATAAAAAATTGAAAGAGACCACTCTGTCAGCCAAAGGAAGCACATCCATGGGTCCAATTTGGATTCAGATAGGCAGCCTTTGCTGTGCAGGATATCAGAATGTGTTTGGGTTTGGAGTCACCAAACCCAGGGCTAGACTCTTCATTTTGTCACTTACTAGCTGATTGACCCAGCTTGTCAGAGTCATTTTAACTCTCTCAACTTCATTTTCCTTATCAGTAAAATGGAGACATTAGGATTTGCCTAAGAGAGTTATTGTTGAGGATTAACTGAGAAAATTCTTGTGCAAAGATTGGTGCAGTGCCAGCAAATAGTAAGCGCCAAGAAAATAAATGGAAGCTGTTGGAGGCTTCCTGTGTACGAGGCAGATGCTTTATTATCGGTGATTGACAGTCTTTTGCTGTAGCCCAGGTAGTGGATTGTTGCCAATCAAAACGTGGACTGATTTGATTGCCATCATTTCCAGGTACTTTTGTGGGACTACTGCTTTTTTTCCCCTTCTGAAATTCGTTCCTCCAGTGCTAGTACACTAACCCACAGGGTATAGCTCCAGCTTCCTGCACAGGGTATAGCTCCAGCTTCCTGTTTCCCACCACCTGCTCAGCAGAGAAACACAAATATTGCTGTTTGCCGTGCACTCAGCTTGGTTGCAAATGTATTCTTGGAAGACCAAATGGGGGGCAGTATGGCATCGCAGACTAAGTCAAAGAGGTCCTGGGCAGGGGCTGCTAGTTGCCAAGTCCTTCCTTGGCATGAAATGAGTAGTAAGCAGAAGGTGTTTTATACACTGCCCCAAATCTCTGTGAATTAGCCTGCCATTAGCATGAAAAATATTAAGCAATAAAGAGTTGCGATATTTAACACTCTCTACAGAGGCCTGTTGCCACAGGCATAACCAATGCAGGTTGCATTAATGAGCGATAGGGAGCTGTGCAGCAAGAGAGGACAGGGCTGGCCCTGGCATAAGCAGGCTCTGAGTACCTCACACATAAAACGTGCCAGGTTGAAGATGTGCACACTGCACACGTGGAGATTTGCACACACAAGTATGCCCGCACATGGGAACACACACATGCAAACACACAGATATACATGCATACGTGTACCTGCAGACATACAAACACACACCAACGTACAAAGCATGCACAAGCAGACATGTATTCACAAATGCAACCACAACCAAAACCAAACCCACTGCCATCGAGTCGATTCTGACTCATAGCGACTCTACAGGACAGGGTAGAGCTGCCCCATAGGGTTTCCAGGGAGCAGCTGGTGGATTCGAACTGCTAATCTTTTGGTTAGCAGCCAAGCTCCGAACCACTGCACCACCAGGGCTCCACAAATGAAACAAACCAAGGCAAATGTACACATATGCAAATTCACATGTGCACACACTCAGACACCTGTCCTAGTAGTCACAGACATGAGTCCAAATAAATAGTCACATGTACATAAACATATACACACACAAGCACAAACTTGTTTCCCAGTGAGAGATACAGTAGTTTTTTCTGATCTGAGAGCAGAGCCCATTTCCTGCCCATCTGGAGTAGAGTGTTGGCCAAATGATGACTTCACCTAGTAATCACTAACCTTGGTGACAGCTCCTCGTGATGGATTTTTAAGGAAAGAAGACTCAGCATCATCGTAACAGCATCTACATAGTCCCAACGGTACAGATATTAGGCTAAAATATGTAAGCAGCTAGTGGACTTTTTAAGAGTCATTTATATGGTTAGAGACTGTTATCATCTCTAGCGATTTTGTGTCCCTGGGCTCCTAATCAGTGGAGGCCCTCTGAAACTGTCCACAGCTCCCTCTTATCTTAGGATAAAGTCTAGACTCATTAACTTTGTAGTCACATTCCTTCACTACTGGTTCTAGCCCATCTTTGCTGCTCTTCATTATGCATGAGATCTTCCAGATATCCTGTGCAATTTGCTCTTTCTTTGAATCACCACATTCTTTCACGTCCCCGTGTCTTTGCAGAGCCTCTGACATCTGCCTGGCAAGCTCTTTGCCTCCTTTCTCATTTTTCAAAGCCCAGCAGAAATGTCAGTTCGGTGAATACTTCCCCTTGATTCACCAGGCAAGATCCATTCATCTGTCATAAGCCTACTGTGTGTTAGGCACTGCAAGAGGGGGTTAACGAGGGATGTGAGATAGTCCTGGCCTGTGTGGAGCTCCTACTCTGGCTAATTCAGTGTTCCTAAAGCCCCCTGTACACAGTGCGCTGTGACGCTTTAATCACTGTACTAGGAGTACTTACATGTCTGTCTGTGCTCTTTCCTAAGCTATGAGCTTCTGGAAGTCAGGATCTGTGCCTTTTATCACCGGTGGCTAGCACGGTGCCCGGCCTATGTAGATAGTTGATAGAATCTCACAGAGCCAAAGAGGAAATTGATTGTAATGAAACATGAATAACAGTAATCTGCAATGAACCGTAGACTCATTGGTGAGAAGCTTTGTAATGAGATAGGATGTGATCTTGTGGACATGAGTCCTTAGAGGATTTTAGTGCTATACTGAGATTGCTCTGGTTAGTGAGATAAGAAAGAACAGTCCACAGACTGTTTACATCCCTGCTACTATCAGAATTCAATAAGTTAGGAACTCGTCTGGGGCCAGGCTGAGAGGAGCAGTGGTAGCAGAAATGGAGAAAAGTGGATTAAAACTAACAGTGGCCATGACCAGGAGACTTGGCTATGATTTTATTCTGAGTGTGATGGGAAGCCATTGAAGGGTTTTAAGTACAGGAGTAATGTGATTAATATTTTTACCTTTTTAGGTTACTCTGGCTGCTGGCTGGAGCGCTAACTATAAGGGAACAAAAGTGGCAGCAGAGAGTCTAATTAAGATGCTATTGACGATGACGTGGAAGCAGCAGTGGTGGTGATGGAAAGCAGGTAGATTCAGAATATAGTTTACCTACAGAGCCCCGGTGGTGCAGTGGTTAAAGCGATTGACTACTAACCGAAAGGTTGATGGTTTGAAACTACCAGCAAATCTGCAGGAGAAAGACGTGGCAGTCTACTTCCGTAGAGATTTACAGCCTTGGAAACGCTGTGGGGTCACTATGAGTCAGAATCAACCTGATGGCAGTGGATTTGGGTCTTTTTGTTTTTGTTTTATAGCTCCAACAGGACTTGCTATTATATTGAATGTGGGGCTTGGAGGAAAGAGAAAGGACGAGTTTTGGCTTTTTAACCCTGAATAGCAGGGTATCAGGGGCTATTTACTGAGGTGGCAAACTCTGTCAGACAAGTAGGTTTGGAGGATCAAATCAAGTTCCAGTTTGATTATGTTAAGTGTGAGGCATCCAGGTGGAGATAGCAGACAACTGTATATAGAAGTCTGGATCTCAGGCTGGAATTTCAGGCTCCTAACCAAAAGGTTGGCAGTTTGAATCCACCAGCTGTTCCTTGGAAACCCCATGGGGCAGTTCTTCTCTGTCCTATAGGGTCGCTGTGACTCAATGGCAACAGGTTTGGTTTTTTGGTGGCTGGTAGATAATATTTAACGACATGGGATTTGTTGAGATTACCTAAGGGGTGAGTGTAGCTAGAGAAGAGAAGAGGTCTGAGAAGTAAACCGTGGGGCACTCCAGTATCTAAAAGCAGGCAGCAGGAGGCTAAGCCAACAAAGGAGACAAAGATGGAGAAGTTTTAGGTAGGAGGAAAACCAGGGAAGTGATGTCCTAGAAGTGTAGTGAAAGAAGTATTTTAAGAAGGAGGGAGTGCATCAACTGCGTCAAATATTGCTGAGCAGTGGAGTCATAGATGTGGTAAGATGGAGGTGGTGTGGTGGGGGAAGCTTGAGATGAGAGATTGGAGAGGATGTAGAAGTGAATGAATTTGGAAATGGAGATGATGAGTACAGACAATAATTTCAAAGAGTTTTCCTATAAAAGGAAGCGGAGAAATAGAGTCTAGATCGTTTCTGTTAACACAGAGCTATTTCAACATGTTTTATGCTGATGGGAATGATCCAATATGGAATCTGGAACTCAGGGAAGAGTTCTAGGCTAAAGATAGAAATTTGGGGAGTATCAGTAATTTGCTTGCAGCTCTGAGGAACAGAAAAAATGAAAAACAAACGAAAATGTAAATTGGCATAAACAATAAGGAATTTCTTATCTTATGAAACAGAAATTCCAGAGGTAGGAGGGTTCTAAGGTTGATTGAGCCAGCAGCTCAATGACATCGTCAAGAACACATTCTTTCTGTCTCTATTGTCCACTCTTCCTGGTGTAGGCTTCATCTTAGGGTTTGCCTGTGGCCATATAGGCCACATACTTTCAATTTAAGTTCATCAGGAGAGAGCAAAATCTCTCTCCCAATTATTACTTAAGCATTTCCCATTAGTCCCATTGCCCAGCCTTAAGTTATATATCCACAGTCACCATGGGAATATGAATTGGTTGGCTGAGAATGAATGAGACTCTACTCATGGAGCAGTGGATGAAGCCAACTTCCTACAGGTCATATGGATTCATGTGGAAAAGGTAGGCTCTTGACAAAATCAAAATCAAAAATTAGGCCGGAGGGTTGGTTTCAGGTAGGCAAAAGCACAGATGTCCACAAAATGAACACATGAATGAAGCCTGCCATGATCTGGCCACAGCCTACCTCTCTGGAACCTCCTCTCAGCCCATTCTTTGAAGGTGACATTCTGTTTCTCAGCTTCTCTTCTTTTGCCATAATACCGTCATATCCTTATCTGTTTACCCTTCTGAGAATTGCGGGCAGAAAGTAGGAACTCAAACAGATACTCGTACACCAGTGTTCATGGAAGTATTATTCACAATAGCTAAAAGGTGAAAACAACTCCAGTGTTCATCGACAGATGAGTGGATAAACAAAATGTGGTATATCCATACAATGGAATATTATTCAGCCACAGAAAGGAGTGAAATTCTGATACATGCTAAGAGATGAATGAACCTTGAAAACATTATGCTAAGTCAAAGAAGCCAGACACAAAAAGACAAATACTGTATGATTCCATTTACATGAAATATCTAGAATAGGCAAATTCAGAGACAGAAAGTAGATTAGAGGTTACCAGGTGCTGGGGGAAAGAGGGAAATGGGGAGTTATTGTTTAATGGGTACAGAGTTTCTGTTTGGGATGATGAAAATGTTTTGGAAATAAATACCGGTGAAGGTTGCACAGCATTGTGAATGCAATTAATGCCACCAGATTATGCACTTCTAAAAAAATCCATTGACAGTCGAGTGGATTCCAGCTCATAGTGACTCTATAGGACAGAGTAGAACTGCCCCGTAGAGTTCCCAAGGAGCAGCTGGTGGATTCAAACTGCCCACCTTTTGGTTAGCAGCCAAGTACTTAACCACTGTGCCACCAGAGCTTCCAATTATACACTTGAAAATAGTTAAAAGGGCTAACTTTATGTTATATATATTTTACCACAGTAAAAAAAATAAAATAAAATAATTGCAGGGAAATGCCCCTCATCGCTATAAGAAAAGTTCATTGTTCCTGCCTCTGTGCTCCCATAATGCTGTGCTTTGAGCTACAATTCAGAGCCTATGGTCATGTAATGCGACTATTTATTTCCGTACCTGTCTCCTCCACTAAATTGTGAGCCCCGGAGGGCTGCGGCTGTGAGATTTATCTTTGTAGCTCTAGTCCCTGGAGTAGTAGTGGTACATAGTAGGCACTTAATAAATGTTTCTTGCATTAAAAAGATTCAATCAAGCTTCAATTTGTCTAAGCCTTGGCGGTGCCCCAATTGCACATCATTTCCCTGTGTCCTAGAGGATGCTGGGAAGATCAATGCAACAGTATTACAAAGGCCTGGGAGAGAGAGCAGACAATGAATACCAGGTTTTGTTATTAGTGGTGTATTGCTTATTAAGAAGAGACACTGGCACATTGCATCTGTCGGGGGCTGGGCAAGAGAACTGGAAAGTCGTGATCAGAATGCCAAAGTGGAAAAAAGTTCGGTTGGCAAATGCCGGAGACATCAGCTAAAAAGCCCATAATTTACATTGGATTAGCAGATGAAAGATTAGGTGACCACTGCAACAATCCCTTCTCGGCATATGAACATCTCATTTATAAAAATATTGATCCCACTTCTTTGGAAATAATTATATTTTGGGAGAGAAAAATCGTTTCTAGGTCTCTGCAGGGTTTGCCTTGCCTCATCTCACAATGTCCTGTTCCCCCGACTGCTGATAACCTTATTTTTCAAGACTGCAACTCCTCTGTCTCTGCAAATGGGGGGCCACCGAGAATACGAGAAAATGGGAAGACTCTGTCTCTGAGAGCTTTTTAGGTGGTTTGTAAAAAGAAATAGTCTGAGCACAGAACAGCAAAGACTTAGAAATGGAAAGCTTTTAGAAATTACCTAACTCTAGGGTCCTTGACTTTCAAATCTTACAACCCCATCAATCACTGAATTTTAGGGGAGCATGGGCCAGGAAAGTGGAAAATCCAAACAACATTAAAATTCTGCTTTCCTCTGTCATTAAAAGATGAGCACATGTTCTAGGTGGAAAAGCAGAACCATCCAGAACAAAGAAGGAAATAAAAATGCTCTTCCATTATCCCACCACCTAGAGATAATTACTTTTAATATTTTAAGTAAGTCTTTTCAGTATTTTTTTTTTTTTTACTATATTAGAATTATTCTCTACATGTTGCTTTGTAGCTTGCTCTTTAACGTATTAACAAGCATTGTGATGATTTTTCCTTGTTATTAAATAGCCTACAACTGATTTTTAACGGCTGGATAGTGTTTCATCATGTATTTATATACGATGTCTTTAACTATTTTCCCATTTTAGGGTAGTTAGGGTGTTCCTGGCTTTCTCTCTCCTTCCTACCCTTCTTTTCCTCCCTCCCTCTCTCTTTTCTTCCTTCCTTTTTTCTTATTAAAAATAATGCAATTAGAAAGGACTCCGGCAAGATGGCGGTCTAGGCAGAAGCACCACGCCGTCCCTCCACAACAAAGATCCGAAAAACTAAGCCAAACAGAGAA
>NW_004444106.1:606933-628331 GCF_000243295.1 Trichechus manatus latirostris | reverse complement strand
AAAACAGCATGTGTGTTACTGTTACATGAGAAACTATCTGTTCTGTAAGCCTTCACCTGAAATACAATAAAATATTAAATAAAAAAAAAAAATAATGCAATTAGCATTACACTATATAAAGCTTTGCATGCATCTCTAGATAATTCCTTAAGCTAAATTCCTAGAAGTGGAATTGCTAGGGCAAAAGTTATTCATATTTTCAGGATTTTGATATATGTTTAAAATGGTCTTCCAGAAAATATGCACCAATTTACATTTCCACTAGGACTTATTTTCTTGAACACTTACCAAGCCATGGTATTAGCATCATTTGTAAAAAAAAAAAACCTTTGCCAACTAGATCACCAAAGAAAGATCTCATTATTTTTCTTTGTTTTTTTTCAAACAACTTAATTGAGATCCAAGTCACATATCTTGCAATTCACCTACTTAACAAGTACAATTCATTGTTTTTTAGTATATTTACAAGGTTGTATGAGATCACCATGATCTAATTTTAGAACATTTTTGTCCCCTCAAAAAGAAATTCCGTACCTATTGGTAGCCATTCCCCATTTCCTCCCCTCTGCCCAAGGCAACCACTAATCTACTTTCTGTGTCTCTATATTTGCCTATTCTGAACATTTCATATAAAGGCCATTTCACATATATTCTAGAATCGTACAATATGTGGTCATTTGTAACTGGCTTTCTTACTTAGCAAAATGTTTCCAAAGTTCATCCATGTTGTAACATGCATCAGTACTTCATTCCTTTTTACAGAGAATAATATTCCATTGTATGGATACAGGCCCTGGTGGTGCAGTGGTTAAGAGCTCAGCTGCTAACCAAAAGGTTGGCAGTTTGATTCCACCAGCTGCTCCTTGGAAACCCTATGAGGCAGTTCTACTCTGTCCTACAGGGTCGCTATGAGTTGGAATAGACTATTGCCAACAGGTTTTTGTTTTTGGTATGCTATGGATATAACACATTTTGTTTATCCATGCATCAACTGATGGACATTTGAGTTGATTTCATTTTTTTGCTATTATGAACAATGTTGCTGTGAACATTTGTGTACAAATTTTTTGTGTGGATGTATGTTTTTTATTTCTCTTAGGTATAAACCTAGGAGTGGATTTGCTGGATCATATGATAGCTCTATGTTTAACTTTTAGAGGAACTGCTGGACTGTTTTCCACAGTGGCTGTACTATTTAGAATTCCAGTCAACAATATCCAAGGGATTCAGTGTCTCCATAGCCTTACCAACATTTGTTATTGTCTGTCCTTTTTTTTTAAAAAAAAAATTATAGCTATCCTAATGGTTATGAACTGGCATCTCATTGTTGTTTTGATTTGCATTTCCTTAATGACCAATGATGCTGAACATTTTTTATGTGCTTACTGGCCATTTGAATAGCTTCTTTGGAGAAATACCTATTGAGATCTTTTGCTCATTTTTTAATTTGATCTTTTGCTTGTTTTATTGGCCTTTTTCTAACCAAATTGTAAGAATTCTTCATATTCTGCATATTAAACCCTTATCAGATCTATGATTTGCAAATATTTTTCTCAAACTGTGAATTGTCTTCACTTTTTGATAGCATTCTTTGCAGCACAAAGTTGTAGATTTTGATGTTGCCCCACGTATCTATTTGTTTTCCTTTTGTTACTCATGCTTTCGGGGTTGTATCTAAGAAGCTGTTGCCTAAACCTAGGCCAGGAAGATTTACTCATATGTCTTCTTTTAAGAGTCTGAAGGTGTTACCTCTTACCTTTAGGTCTATCATATTAATAATAATAATACTGAGGCTACACGTTCTGCTCATCTGCTTTATTCATTTTCCACTAGGATGGTTTTTTTTTTCCTTATGGATTTTTATGAGTAATTTATATTTTGAAGGTTAATACTTTGTCTTATTTATTAAAACTTTATTTTCTTTTCTGGCTATTATTTTGCTTATGGGTGAAAAATTAATTTTTAAAAAAACTCTCTTATTTAACCAGCTAGTGGGAAAGAGAACCAGAGTCCTGGGTACAGGGATGAAAAAGAGGATTTTCCTCTTGGGCTGTATCTGTGTTTGGGCTTGTGGTCGTGTCACAGAACTGTGGCCCTTCCACAATTTTCCTGGTAAATGGAAAAAGAATGGGTAATTCTGAATTAGGAGCAGTGCGTGAAAATTGAAAATTTGGAGTTATGGTTAGGAACAGAGACTTCAGCAAAAAGCAGAACTTGATTCAAATCCTGGCCTCGGTATTTAGTAGCTAAGTAACCTGGGGTAAACGACTTAATATCTTTGAGTATCTTTTCCTGTTCTGTAAACTTGGGATGATAATCCTTGCATCACAAGATTATTGTAAAGAGTTACTGAGAGAGTACTTGTAGTAATGACAATGAGGCTGATTAGAAATGTAAAAACACTCCCACTAGAAACATCTACAAATGTTGGAAATAGTATAACAAGTATAACTGTCAGTGCATACATGAACTTGCAAAAAAGGAAGAGGAATCCTTAACTACTAAAAACTAGAAGAAGCGTGTAAGTGAGCAGTGTGGCCATCCTGTGGAGGGATATCAATCTCACCAGCCTGGGTAAGTGTATTTTAATATCCATTGAGGACAAGAGACAAGGTCTTCAGCCACACAATATGGAGTATTGGAACTGAGATGTCCTCAAAAAAAACAGGACCCTGAAAAAGGATGCATCCTCAGAGAAAGAGTAAGCTAGGAAACAGAACAAAACAGCACAAAAACCCACCTGCTGGTACAAGAATAGGATGGGAAGTTTGTCTATTCCTGCCTCTTCTCTGGGTAGAAAATGTCCCTGTACAACTTCATAACCACAGGCCACCTGTTCTTAACACACATTTGGGATTAAAATTCATATTGCCTACACTGTCTGGGAGCCCCAAGCTGAGAAAATAAAACACCAGTCCAGATTTTTCTTTTCCAGAAATTTTTACTGAGCATGGAAGAAGAGGGAACATTTCCCACTCATAAGACAAAACATTGACACCGGAAGTTAACAAGGACAGTATAAGAAAGTAAGATTTCATGACAATCACATATATGAACATACATGAAAACCTCAAACAAGGAGTCTAGCCATGCATTAAACATATAACACAAAATGTATAAGTTGGGTTTATTCCAGGGGTGCGAATTTGGATCACATTAACCTGTTGCCATCCAGTCCATTCCAACTCATAGAGACCCTTTAGGACAGAGTAGAACTACCCCATAGGGTTTCCAGGGAGCAGCTGGTGGATTCAAATTGTCAGCCTTTTGGTTAGCAGCCCAGCCCTTAACCACTACGCCACCAGGGCTCCTGGATAACATTATAAACCAATTAATGTAATTCACTCCATTAACAGGCTAAAGGAGAAGAAGTTTGTAATCATTTCAATAGATGTAGAAAAAACTGATAAAATTTCTTAGCAAAAGAGGAATAGAAGGGAATTTCCCTTAGACTGATATAAAAATCCTATAACAAGCATCATTTTTAATGGAAAATCAGTTAAAACATTCCCCATAAGATCAGGAACAAGAAAGTGACATGTACTGACACTACTTTTAGTCAACATAGCACTGCAGGATCTAGACAGCATAGTAATGTAAGAAAAGAAATAATAAAGATTAGGGAAGAAGAAAAAATATGTCTAATATTCCCAGGTGATATGGTTATTTACATGGAAAACTCAGAAGAAACTGCAGATAAATTATTAGAATTAATAAGAGAATTTAGCACAAGTTTTCCACAAAAAATTACTATACAAAAATAAATTACATTTGTATTCACCAGCGATCAAAAGTTAGAAAAGTAATAAAATATATACCATTTATAATAGTACATATAAAGATATCTAAATCTAAAGATCTTTAAGGAGAAAATTATAAAATATTATTGAATGAAGTTAAAGGAGACATAAAGGGGTATTTTATATTCATGAATAAGAAGACTGTTTCATAAAGCTGTCATTTCTCCCCAAGTTGATCTAAAGAGATGCTATTCCCATTAATATTCTGACACTTTTTTTTTTTTTTTGGCAGAATTTGATGTTAATACTAAATTTTATGGATGAGTAAAGGGGCAAGAGTATCTAAGAACTCATAAAGAACAATGAGAGGACACTTTCCTTACCTCATATTAAGAACTATTATAACATTATATTAATTAAAAACCCTGATAAAGCTATACTAATTAAGACAGTGTGACAAGGCATAGATAAGTAGTTGCATCCCTACCTCACACTATACACAGAAATCAATTCCAGGTAGATTGAAGATTTAAAGAAGCAAGGATGGTGAGACTTTCGCTTGCTTAATTTGGACACGTTATCAAGAAAGACCAATTTCTAGAAAAAAAAACATCATATTTGGTAAAGTAGAGGGCCAATGAAAACGAAGGAACCCTCAATGAGATGAACTGACTACAGTTGCTGCAACAATGGACTCAAACATCCTATGATCATGAGGATGGTGCAAGACCAGGCAATGTATCTTTCTGTTATAAATAAGGTCGCCATGAGTTGACATTGACTGGGTGGTAACTAACAACGATAACAACAACATATTTGTTACCAGGCATTAAGGAAAACTATTTTTTAAACAACACTTGAAAATTACAAATGACAAAGGGAAAGATTAATGAATTTGACTACATTAAAATTAAAAACTGCTGTAAAAAACACAACAACAAAAAATCCAAAAAGACAGTGAAAAGGAATTTGATACGCCCCAAAGTGGGAGAAGATACTTACAACAATAAAATTAACAAAAGATTAGCATCCGGCAAAATAGAGAACATCCAGTTAATATGGGTAAGACAATCAAATTGAAAAATAGGCAAACGACTTGAAAATACTTTTCACAGGAGTGGAGATATAAATGCCAATAAACTCAATAAAAGATGCTCAACTTCATTAATATTCTGAGGAATAAAATTAAAGCAACAGTGAGGTATCTTTTCACATGCCTGACTAGCAACAACAAAAACTGGACAATGTTAGTTGTTGGTGAGATTATCAATGATGGCAAGTCTTACACTCTTCTTGTTTTTTCTTTTTCTTTTTGCTTGTGTTTTTCAATTTTATTAATCTTTCCCAAGAACCAGTTGTTAACTTTGTTACTTTTCTCTATCATTTGTTTGTGTTTTATTGTTTTATTTCACTGATTTTTGCTCTTTTTAAAAAAATTTTATTGTACTTTAGATGAAGGTTTACAGAACAAGTAGTTTCTCATTAAAATAGTTAGTACACATATTGTTTTATGACATTGGTTAACAACCCCACGAAATGTCAACACTCTCCCTTCTCGACCTTGGATTCCCTATTACCAGCTTTCGTGTCCTCTCCTGCCTTCTAGTCCTTGTCCTTGGGCTGCTGTGCCCGATTAGTTTCGTTTTGTTTTATGGGGTTGTCTGATCTTTGGCTGAAGGGTGAACCTTGGGAGTGACTTCATTACTGAACAAAAACGGTGTCTAGGGTCTGTACTCTTGCTCTTATTTACATTATTTCCCTCTTCCTGTTTACTTCAAGGAGCCCTGGTGGTGAAGTGGTCAAGAGCTCAGGCTGCTAACCAAAAGGTCGGCAGTCCGAATCCACCAGCCACTCCTTAGAAACCCTGTGGGGCAGTTCTCCTCTGTTTTGTAGGGTCGCTATGAGTCGGAATTGACTCGATGGCAAACAACAACAATAATAATTTATTTCAAGTTTACTTTGTTCTTCTTTTTCAAGCTTTTTAAGGTAGAATCTTGGGTCACTGATTTTAGGCCTTCTTTTCTAATATACATATTTAAAGCTAAACACTTCCCTCTGAGTATTGCTTTAGCTGCTTATCACCAATTTTAATTTGATGTATTTTCATTAATATTCAGCCTGATATTTTCTAATTTCCCTTGTGATTTCTCCTTTGGCTCATGGTTTATTTAAAAATCTGTTATCTAAAGCCCAAATATTTTAGGATTTTCTAGATCTTTTATTGTCATTGATTTGTATTTAATTCCGTTGTTGTCAGAGAACATGCTCTGTAAGATTTCAATCATCTGAGATTGAGATTTATTTTATGGCCTAGCATATGGCCTATATTTGATAGATCTGGATATCTACCTGAAAATAATATACATTCTGCAGTTGTTGGGTATAACCCATAACTCATTGCTGTTGAGTCGATTCAACTCATAGAGACCCTATAGGACAGAGTAGAACTGCCCCACAGGGTTTCCAAGGAGCAGATGGTGGACTCGAACTGCTGACATTTTGGCCAGCAGCTGATCTCTTAACCACTGCACCACCAGGGCTGGGTAGAGTGCTCTGTAAATGTCAGGTCAAGTTGGTTGACAGTACTAGTTAGATTTTGCTATATTCTTACTGATTTTTTAAAAATCAATGTTTATCATTTACTGAGTGAAGGCTGCTAATATCTTGTACTGTGATTTGGATTTATTTGTTTATCCCTTTAGTTCTATCCATTTCTGCTTCCAGATTTTTTTTTTCTTTAAGAATTGTGATACTTTGTTATTAGGTGCACATATATTTACAATTGCTATTATTTCCTGGTAAATTGCTCCTAACTTGTGTTTTTCAAAGACATGCATGAGGAGCTAGCCCTTTCCCCTAACAAAATTCCTCACACCCCTTTTCTGTCTTCCCAGTTTTCTCTCACATGCTCTGTCCTGAAGTCTCTCATTTAACACCCTCCACCCTCCAAAGAAAGCCTGTGAAACAAAACAAACTCCCATTCCACTGCCAGCCTGAGCAGTGGTGGGATACCTCTATCTAATGTAATATAATGTACTGTAATATAATGTTGTTGTTGTTAGGTCCCATTGAGTTGGTTCTGACTCATAACTACCCCGTGTACAACAGAACAAAACACCATCCGGTCCTGTGCCACTGTCTTAGTCACCTAGTGCTTCTCCAACAGAAATACTACAAGTGGATGGTTTTGACGAAGAGACGTTTATTTCCTCGCAGTCAAGTAGCTTAAAAGTCCAAATTCAGGGCATCAGCTCCAGGGGAAGGCTTTTTCACTCAGTCGGCTTTCTTCTGTTCAGTGTTCCCCTGGACTAGGAGCTTGTCTGCGCAGGGACCCAGGTCCAAAGGACGTGCTCTGCTCCCAACACTGCTTTCTTGATGGTATGAGGTCCCCCATCTCACTGCTCACTTCTGTCTTTTATGTCTCAAGAGATTGCCTCAGGACACAGTCCAGTCTTGTAGATCCAGTCCTGCCTTACTAACACAACTGCCACCCATTCTCCCTCATTAACATCATAGAGGCAGGTTTATAACATACAGGAAAATCACATAGTACCAGGAATTATGGCCTAGCCAAATTGATACACACATTTTTTTGGGGACATAATTCAAACCATGACATTCCACTCTTTGGCCCCCAAAAAATCACATCCTTGCAACATGGAAAATATATTCACCCCATCATATCATAGCAAAAGTCTTAACTCCAAGTCCAAAATCCAAAAATTCCTCTTCATCGTGAAATCTAGAATACAAGTTATCTGCTTCCAAAGGTACAGTGGCAGAACAGGCACAAGCTAGACGATTCCATTACAAATGGGAGAAACTAGAGAAAAAGAAGTGATAACAGGCACCAAGCAAGTCAGCAGAACACATTACATTAGCCCTCAAGGCTTTGAAAATAATCTTCTGTTCTCTGAGACAATTTACACAATAGCCCTGCCCCCCAGAGTCCAGGTATTGGCCACAGTCTCCGGGTTTTGAGTGGAGGCCCCTTGGCCCCAGGCTTCAGCTCTGCCTTCTAGGCCCACTGGGACAGCAACTCTGTTCCCTTGGCTTTAGGCACACCATTCTCCTAGTCCATCTGAGTGGCAACTCCACCCTTAGAAGCACCAGAGGCCATTGCTCCACCCTTTGAAACCCCTGAGGTCACGGCCATACCTTTTGAGACTGAGGCAGGTTGGCTTCTTGTGTCCCTAGTCTCTTCAGCTTCTGCTTCTGTTTCCTATGGCCTCTCGGCCCTTGGGCCTCATGCCCGCATCTGCCCTGCTGGGGCAAGTGTTCCAAAGCTAAGTAGCTCCACCGGTAAGTGCCCGGAGGCACCCCACTCTGCCAGGAAGCCTCCTGTGCACAGGCATTCAGCTCTCTCGCTTCGTGGGTTGGTAAGCTTAGCTCCACCCATAAGTGCTCAGAGGCCCCCCACTCTGCCAGGAAGCCTCCTGCACACAGGCGCTCAGCTCTCTCGCTCCATGGGTCAGCTCCAGCGCCCTCTTGCACCGGTCTCCTGGCTCTGCTGCTGTTGGTTCTCTGCCGCTGCCACTTCTCTGCTGCTGCAGATTCTCTGCTCCTGTTGGTCCTCTGTCACTGCCACACGTCTATCCATTCACAGTTTTAAAACTGCTTCCACGTTTTAGGTATCTGTTAGAGCACTACCCCACTAGCGGTACCAAATTCTGTCTTAGTCACCTAGTGCTTCTCCAACAGAAATACTACAGGTGGATGGTTTTGACGAAGAGCAGTTTATTTCCTCACAGTCAAGTAGCTTAAAAGTCCAAATTTGGGGCATCAGCTCCAGGGGAAGGCTTTTTCTGTCTGTTGGCCTTCTTCTCTTCAGTGTTCCCCCGGACTAGGAGCTTCTCTGCGCAGGGACCCCGGTCCAAAGGACGCGCTCTGCTCCTGGCACTGCTTTCTTGATGATATGAGGTCCCCTGTTTTTTTTTTATTTTTTATTGTACTTTATTTTATTGTGCTTTTGGTGAAAGTTTGCAGCTCAAGTTAATTTCTCATACAAAAATTTATACACATATTGTTATATGACACTAGTTGCAATCCCTATAACATGACAGCACACTCCCCTTCTCCACTCCAGGTTTCCTGTGTCCGTTCAGCCAGTTCCTGTCCCTTTCTGCCTTTTCATCCTGCCTTGGATAAGAAATGCCCATTTAGTCTCAAGTATCTACTTGAACTAAGAAGCACACTCTTCACGGGTATTATTTTATGTTTTATAGTCCAGTCTAATCTTTGTCTCAAGAGTTGGCTTCGGAAATGGTTTTAGTTCTGAGTTAACAGAGAGTCTGAGGGCCATGTCTTTGAGGGTTCCTCTGGTCTCAGTCAGACCATTAAGTCTGGTCTTTTTATGTGAATTTGAGTTCTGCACCACACTTTTCTCCTGCTCCATTAGGGATTCTCTGTTGTGCTCACTGTCAAGGAGGTCATTGGTGGTAGCCAGGCACCATCTGGTTCTTCTGGTCTCAGGCTGATGGAGTCTCTGATTTATGTGGCCCTTTTGTCTCTTGGGTTAATATTTTCCTTGTGTCTTTAGTGTTCTTCATTCTGCCTTACTTCAGGTGGGTTGGGACCAATTGATGCATCTTAGATGGCTGCTGACAAGCTTTTAAGACCCCAGACGCCACTCACCAAAGTGGGATGCAGAACATTTTCTTAATAAACTTTGTTATACCAGTTGACCTAGTTGCCCCCCGAAACCATGGTCCCCAGCCCCCAGCCCCTGCTACTCTGTCCCTCAAAGTGTTTGGTTGTGTTCAGGAAACTGCCTAGCTTTTGCTTTAGTCCAGTTGTGCTGATTTCCTCTGTAGTGTGTGTTGTCTTTCCCTTCACCTAAGATAGTTCTTGTCTACTGTCTTTTTTCTTATACTTTCAATGAAGGTTTACAGAGCAAATTGGTTTCTCATTAAACAATTAATACACATATTGTTTTGTGACATTGGTTGCCAACCCCACGACATGTCAACACTCTCCCCTTCTCGACCCTGGATTCCTTGTTAGCAGCTTTTCTGTCCCCTCTTGCCTTCTCGTCCCTGCCCCTGGGCTGGTGTGCCCATTTAGTCTCGTTTTGTTTTATGGGCCTGTCTAATCTTTGGCTGAAGGGTGAACCTCAGGAGTGACTTCAGTACTGGGTTAAAAGAGTGTCCAGGGGCAAGTCTTATACTCTTTTGGTGGGAGGATAAATTTGTAAGCACTTTTGAAAGCAATTTGGCTTTCCCTGGTAAAGGTGAAGATAATTATATTTGATGGCCTAGCAATGTCACCAATTCTTGAGGTATATAATCTGGAGAAATACTTGCACATATTCAGTAGGACGCAGTACTGGAATGTACATAGCAACGCTGCTGTAATAGCAAAACGACTGTAAATACTTATCAGCTTTGGAATGGATGAATACATTTGGTACATACAATGGGATTCTAAATAGGAATGAAAATCAACTACATTCAGCTACAAGGATGAAGCTCAAAAACATAAGTTGAATGAGAAAAGCAAATTGCAGATGAGTAATAAACCCATGAAAAATTAAACAGTAGATTTTCTAGCAATAAAAATAAGATAAAATTATAAAGAAAAACAGGGAATGATAAGCATGAATGATAAGCAGGAAGGGGTTGAATCTGAAAGGGAGGGACGGGGTTAAGACCAGAAAGATCAGAAAGGTAGCTTCACAGGTACTAGTGATATTCTGTTTCTTAAACTGGGTGTTGGGGTACACAAGTATCCATAGCATTGCTTCTTGTCTCACCTATATGTTATAAATATTCATTGGGATGTATTCAATATTGTATCACAGGGGTCAAGAAATTATTTCTGTAGAGCCAAGTAATAAATATTTTAGGCTTTGCCAGCCATAAAAGTCTGTTGCAACTACTCAACTCTGCTGTTATAGTCTAAAAGGAGCCACAGACAGTACATAAATGAATGAGTGCTGCTGAGGTTTAATAAAACTTTATTTACAAAAGCAAGTGGTGGCTGAATTGGATCCTTCTTTGTATCTGTATTAATATAATGATAAAAAGGGCATTACATAATAACAGGAGTGATTCATCAAGAATATATAACAATTATGAGCTTGTATAGCTTAAGAAGATAGATTTAAAATATATAAAGTAGATATTGAAAAAAAAATTACAAGGATAATTATACAAACCCACAATTAGAATGGGAGAGTTTAACATACCTCTCTCAGTAATTGATAAGTCAAACAAACAAACAAAAAAAATAGTAAGGCTGTGGAAAAGTTGAATAACAAAATTAGTAAGCTTTGAGCTCGTGGACATGTACAGAATTTTGCATGTCATACAGAATACGAATTATTTTCCAAAACTCATGGAATGTTTATAAAAAGTGGCTATAGTCCAGGTTATATAGTAGATCTAGATAAATACCATATTCTTTAACCACAATATCGTAAAATTAGAAATCAGTAACAAAAAATTATATATTTTAAAATTTAACAACACGTGTAGATCATCCACATGTCAGAGAAAAATCACAATGGAAATTAGATAACGTGTATAACCGAATGATAAACAAAACTTTCCATATCAAAACTCATGAGATACAGCTAAAACAGGGACAAACCTATGTCTTAAATCCATCTCTTAGAAAAGTAGACCCCAAAACTTAGTGAGTTTTACCAAACGTTTAAGAAACAGATAATCTCTATTTAATGAAAACTGTTTAAGAGAACAGAAACCAATAATAAGTTCTTCAGTCTCTTTTATGAGGCTAATAGAAACTTGAAGCCAGTAAAGGAAAATAATATTAAAATGATATTTATGAGCAAAAATCTTAAGTGAAATATCAGCAAACAGAACCCAGTAACTGTATTAAAAGTACATCATGACCAAGTAGGGATTTTTCCAGCAATATAAGAATACTTCAGCATTGAAAAATCTAGTTAATGTAGTTCACTGTGTTAAGAGATTAAAGACAGGAAATCATATGAGCCTCCTAATAAATTTAGCAAAATGTATTTAATAGAATTCAAGAAATATTCATGAGAAAAAAACTTTTAGCAAGTTAAAACAGATGTTTCCTTCACCTGATGATGAGCGCTATTAATTTAATGAGACAAAGACTCTCAAATCCTTAGGGTGAATAAGGAAACCTGCAGTGTTTATTATACCTCTATGCTGCTATGCATGAAGAAGGTAATTCCAAAGCCCTTTTTTTGTTTCACGTGGAAATTTCCTAAGTATTTGCACCTTTCAACAGAGACGTGAATTTAAATTTTATTGCTAGTGCAACACATTACTTGTTAAGGAAGAACAATGACTTAAAATTGGAGACATTTTAGGTTTATTGGTTGTATTTCATGGGCATGATGGCCAGATCTAATGACTGTTGTTGTTGCTAAGAAGCTCTGGTGGCACGATGGTTAAGCACTCGGCTGCTGACCAAATGGTTAGTGGTTCGAACCTGCCAGCCGCTCTGTGGGAGAAAGATGTGGCAGTTGGCTTCCATAAAGATTTATAACCTTGGAAACCCTACGGGGCAGTTCTGCCCTGTCCTATAGGGTCGCTATGAGTCTGAATTGACTTGATGACAATGAGATTTTGGTTATTGTGGTTTTGTGCTGTCAAGTTGATTCTGACTCATAACGACCCTAAAGGACAGAGTAGAACTGCCCCATAGGGATGACTGTCTGCTGCCTCCGGGTTGATTCCAACTCATAGCCATCCTATAGGACAGAGTAGAATTGCCCCATAGGGTTTCCAAGGAATGGCTAGTGGATTCGAACTGCCGACCTTTTGGTTTTTGGCTAGCAGCCGAGTTCTTAACCACTGCACCACCAGGGTTCCATTAGCGATGACTAGGTGACTTAAAAGATTCCATTGTGTGACTTCTCACATACAGGAAACAGAACAGGATTATATGTTTGCACACCATTCTCCACCCTGCAGTAAGACTGATGAATTTGTTAATATTCTCAATGTATTACTTTATCAGAACTAGCTTTATGATGGAGGAATAGTGTATATTTTTCTGCAGCTCTATGGGATGAAGGGACATTTCCTTCATCTTCCTGAAATTGCTTTCAATAGTGGTTAAAAGGGTTTGTGACTTCAGGGTTAAACACTGCAAATCCCTTAGTTGGCATTGTAAGAGAAGAGTAGACTTGGGTTACTGAAAACTCCCAATAGGAAAAAATCAGGTGTAGGAGGAAGAGAAATAATTTTAACAAGTAAAATATGAGATGTAATATTTTGCATTCAAAGGCATCTATTAAATTCCAAGAGCAAACACACTAATGGTGAGATTAAAGCATTTCCTTTAGAGTTGGTGAATAAGCAAGGCTGTCTCCATTTCTTTTTCTATCCCATATTTTTATTCTACCTAAAAAAACCCAGCTTTGTTGACATATTATTAACATTTAATAAATTGCACATATTTAAAGTGTACAATTTGTTAAGTTTTGACAAGTGTCTACACCCATGAAACCATCATCACTATCAAGATAATGAACATATCCATCACTCTCCCCAGAGTTTCCTTATTCCCTTTGTAATCCCTCCCTCCCGCCCCTCCTTGCTGTTCTACAGTCTCTCATCCCCAGGCAACCATTACTCTGCTTTCTGTCACTATATCTTGGTATTCATTTATTAGAATTTGATACTAATGAAACAATGTAACATGCATTGTGTCTGGCTTCTTTTACTCAAAATAACTACTTTAAGGTTCATCCATGTTGTATTATGTATCAGCAGTTTGTTCCTTTTTATTGCTGAGAAGGATTCCATTGTACCATAGTTCGTTTATTCATTCATCGTTAATGGACATTTGAATTGTTTCCAGTTTTTGGCTACTTCAGATAAATCTGCTGTGAATATCTGCATACAAGTCCTAGTGTAGATATATGCTTTCATATCTCTTGAGTAAATACCTAGGAGTAGAATGGCAGGCTGATAAGGTAGATGTATAACTCGTTAGAAACTGCCAAACTCCTTTCCACAATGCTTATAACCATTTCACATTCCCACCAGGAGTGTATGAGATTTCCAGTTGCTCCACATCCTTGCCAACACTTGGTGTGGTGAGTTTTCCAAATTTTATATATTCTGATAGTTGTGTAAGGTCATTTATTGGTTGGCGCAAATGGTTTGCACTTGACTACTAACTAGCACCATGGAAGAAAAGGCCTGACAATCTGCTTCTAGAAAGATTGCAGCCAAGAAAACCCTATGGAGCAATTTTACTCTGTAACACATGGGGTTGCCATGAGTCAGAATGGACTCGATTATAACAGTTTTTTCTTTCTTTTTTAATAGTCATGTAATGGCATCTCACTGTGGTTTCAATTTACGTTTGTCTAATGACTAATGTGGCTGCTAACCAAAAGGTCGGCAGTTCAAATCCATTGACTGCTCCTTAGAAATTCTATGGGACAGTTCTACTCTGTCTTGTAGGGTCACTATGAGTCAGAGTCAACTCGATGACAATGTGTGTGTGTGTAATGACTAATGATGTTGAGCATCTCTTTATGTGCTTATTTGCCAATCATATATCTTTTTTTTTGGTAAAGTGTTTGTTCAAATCTTTTGTTCTGTATTTATTGGGTTGTTTTCTTATTATCTTTTCTGAATGCAATTTTTTTTTAAAATCAGATGTGATTTGCAAATATTTTCTTGTCTTTTCATTCTTCTAGTAGTCTCTTTTTGAAAACAGTTTTACTGAAGTACAATTTCTGTGTCACGAAATTCACCCATTTTGAGTAAACAATTCAATGATTTTTAGTAAATTTACAGAATTGTGTAACAGTCACCACAATCCCATTTTAGAATATGCTTATCCTCCATAAAAGTTCCGTTGTGTCTATTTGCAGTCACCCCCTGACCCCAGGCACAGGTAATCACTAATCTTTCTGACTCTATGGATTTGCATTTTATGGACGTTTCATATAAATGGAATCATACAATATGTGGTCTTTGTGTTTGGCTTCCTTCACTTAGCTTAATGTTTTGAGGTTCACCAGTGATATTGTTCATTCTTTTTTATTTTCAAATGGCATTCCATTGTATGGATATACCACAATTCATTTATCCATTCAACACTGTATGGAAATTTGAGTTGTATCAAGTTTTTTTTACTATTATGAGTAATGCTGCTATGTACAAGTCATTGTGGATGTATTCTTTCATTTCTGTTGGGTAGACACCTAGGAGTGAAATTGCGAGGTCTTATGTTAAATTTGGAAACCCTGGTGGCGCTGTGGTTAAGAGCTACGGCTGCTAACCAAGAGGTCAGCAGTTCAAATCCACCAGGCGCTCCTCGGAAACCCTATGGTGCAGTTCTACTGTGTCGTATACGGTCGCTATGAGTCAGAATCAACTCGATGGCAACGAGTTTGGTTTTTGGTTTATGTTAAATTTATGTTTATATTTTAAAGAAACTCCCAAACTGTTTTCTAAAGTGACTGCATCACTTTACATTCCCACCAGCAATATGAGTATTCTAGTTTCCTCACATCTTCACCAATACTCGTTATTGTTTGTCTTATTGATTTCATTCCAGTGGATGTGAAGTTAGTATCTCATGGAGTTTGATTGTTTGTTTTTCAGTTGTGGTAAGTATATATATACACACATATATGTATATATACATATATACACACATATATAAACGTTTGCCATTTCAACATTTTTTACATGTACAGTTTGGTGACATTACGTTCATCGTGTTGTGCAACCATCACCGCTATCCACTTCCAAATCTTCCCATTACTTTTAAGAGAAGCTCAGTGACCCTTAAGCTATGACTCCCTCTTTCCTCCTCCCTCCTGCCCCTGGTAACCACTAATAAACTTTGGTCTCTATACATTTGCCTAGTCTAGATATTTTATATAAGGGGGTCATACAATATTTATCCTTTTGTAACTGATTTACTTCACTCAGCATAATGTTTTCAAGGTTTATTCATTTCGTAGCGTGTATTAGGACTTCATTTCTCTTTATGGCAGAATAATAATCTGTTGTATTGGCTATGTGAATAGTGCTGCAATGAACATTGGTTTTTCACAGATGCTGTCAGGTTGACCAAGTTCCCTTCTATTTCTAAGCTGTTGGTGTTTTTATCACAAAAGGGTGTTGACTTTTCTCAACTGCTTTTTATGCATCTACAGAGATGATCATTTTTTTTTTTTCCTTTTTTCTATTAATGTGTGGTTTACATTGATTGTTTTTCTTACGTTGAAACACCTTTGTATTTCCTGGGGTAAATCCCACTTAGTCATGGCATATAATCATTTTAATATGCTTTTGGGTTCAGTTTGCTAAGATTTTTGCATCTATATTCATAAGAAATATTGGTCTGCAGTTTGTTTTTTTCCTTGTGGTGTCTTTGGCTTTGGTTATCAGGGAAACGCTGGCCTCACAGAATGAATTACAAAGTTTTCCCTCTTCTTCTGTTGATGGATGCCTTTGAGAAGGATTGATGTTAATTATTCTTTAAATATTTGGTAGAATTTACCAGTGAAGACATCTATGTCTCAACTTTTCTTTGTTGGCAGGGTTTTGATTAACAATTGACTCTCTTTACTTGTTATAGGTCTGTTGAAATTTTCTATTTCTTCTTGGCCAGTTTAGATAATTTGTGTATTCCTAGGAATTTGTCCATTTTCATCTAAATGATCTAGTTTGTTACCGTACAACTTTCATACTGTTCTTTTGTAATACTTTTTATTCCTGTAAGATCAGTAGTAATGTCCCCCTTTCCTATCCGATTGAGTTATGTGCATCTTCTTTCTTTTATTCTTTGCCAGTCTAACTAAAGTTTTGTTCATTTTATTGATTATTTCAAAGAACTCATTTTTGTTCGTTCTATTGTTTTTCTATTCTCTATTTCATTTCTCTCCACTCTGACTTTATTATTTTCTTCTTTCTGCTAGCTTTGGGTTTATTGTGATCTTCTTTTGTAGTTTCTTAAGGTGTAAAGTAAGGTTATTGATTTGACATCTTTCCACTTTTTTAATATAGATGTTTACATCTATGAATTTCCATCTGAGGACTGCTTCTGCTGCACCCCTTAAGTTTTGGTATTTTATGCTTTCATTTTTATTCATCTCTAAGTAGTTTCTAATTTTCTTTGTGATTTCTTCTTTGTCTAACTGATTGTTTAATACTGTGTTGTTTAATTTTCACGTATTTATGAATTTTCTAGCTTTCCTTTTGTTATTGATTTCTAGTTTCATTCTACTTTAGTTGGAGAAGATACTTTGTATGTTTCAATCTTTTTAAAATTAACTGAAACTTGTTTTGTGGCCTAATATATAGTCTATCCTGGGGAATGATGTATGTGCACTAGAGAAGAATGTGTATTCTGCTGTTGTTGGGTGGAGTGTGCTAGATCTTTATCTGTTTGGTCTATGTTGGTTTATGTTGTTGTTATTGTTAGGTGCCATTGAGTCGATTCCAACGCATAGAGACCCAATGTGACTGAGTAGAACTGTCCCATAGGGTTTTTAGCCTGTAATTGCTACAGGAGAAGATTGCCAGGTCTTTTCTCCCACAGAGCCACTGGGTGGGTTCAAACCACCAACCTTTCAGTTAGCAGCTGAGCACTTAACCATTGTGCCAGATCCTTTATTTATTGATCTTCTATCTAGATATTCTATTTCTTATTGAAAGTGGTGTACGAAAGTCTCCAACAATTATTGTAGAACTGTCTATTTCTCCCTTCAGTTCTGTCAACGTTTACTTAATATATTTTGAGGCTCTGTTATTAGGTGCATACATGTTTATAATTGTTACATATTATCGATGAATTGACCCTTTTAGCAATATACAATGTTCCTTTGTCTCTTGTAACTGTTTTTGACATAAAGTCTATTTTGTCTGATATTAATATACCACTCAAGCTTTCTTTTGTTTACTTTTTTCCCCCCATTATTTTACTTTCAACTTATTTGTGTCTTTGGATCTGAAGTGGGTCTCTTGTAGATGGCGTATATTTGGATCATGTTTTTCTCCTTCATTCTGCCAATCTCTGCCTTTTCATAAGAAAGTTTAATCCATTATATTTAAAGTAATTACTTATAAGGAACAACTTACTTCTGCCATATTGCTATTTTTTTTTTTTTGTGCATCTTATACCTTTTTTATTCCTCATTTCCTCCATTGCTGCCTTTTTTTATGTTTAGCTGATTTTTTTTTGTTGTTGTTGTTGTTGTGAACCATTTCGATTCCCTTCCTTTTTCATATATTTTTTAGATATTTTCTTTGTGATTACCACGGGAATTACATTTAATATCCTAAATTTATAACAATCTAGTTTGAATTGATACCTATTTAAGTTGGAATCGACGTGACGGCAACAGGTTTAGTTTTGTTTGTTTAAGTTCAATAGCATATGAAAAATCTGTTCCTATACAACTTCACCCTCGTTATGTTTTGTTGTCACAAATTACATCTTTATACACTGTGTCCAGTTACATTGATTTATAATTATTTTGAATCCATTTGTCTTTTAAATCACATAGAGCATAAAAAGTGGAGTTACAAAGTAAAAATATAACAACGCTGGCTTTTATATTTGCTCATGAAATTTTCTTTACCAAAAATTTTTATTTCTTCATACATTTTCAAGTTATTGTCCATTGTCTTTTTATTCAACCTGAAAGATTCTGTTTAATATTTCTTGTAGGACAGGTCTAGTGATAATGAACTTTCTCAGCTTTTGTTTATCTGGGAATGTCCTATTTCTCATTTTTGAAGAAGAGTTTTCCTGGATATAGAACTCTTGGTTGTCAGTTTTTTTTTTTTCTTTCAGCACTTTAAATATATCATCCCACTCTCTTTTTGCCTCCATTGTTTTTGATAAGAAATTGACCGTTAATCTTATTGAGGTTCCTTTGTACATGACAAGTTGCTTCTCTGTTACTACTTTCAGGATTCACTTTTTCAGCAGTCTGATCATAATGCTCAGCGAGGAGTGTTTTGATTTATTCTACTTGGAGTTCAAGTTTGTTGAGCTTCTTAGATGTGTTGATTCACATCCTTCATCAAATTTGGGAAGTTTTCAGCCATACTTCTTCAAATGTTCTTTGTGTTTCTTTCTCTTTCTCTCCTCCTTTGGAACTCCCATAAAGCACATGTTGGTCTGTTTGATGATGTTCTACAAGTCCCTTAGCCCCTGCTCACCTTTCTCCATTACTTTTTCTGTTACTCAGACTTGATAATTCCAGTTATACTGTCTTCAATTTCATTGATTCTTTCTTCTGCCTTAGGTGTTGAACCCCTGTAGTGAATTTTTCATTCAGTTATTGTACTTTTCAGCTTTAGAATTTCTGTTTGGTTCCTTTTTATCACTTCTATCTCTTTATTGATATTGTCATTTTGTTCATTTATTATTCTCCTGATTTCCTTTAGTTCTTTATCCATGTTTTACTTTAGCTCTTTGAGCATATTTAAGACAGTCGTTTTAAAGCCTTTGTCTAGTAAGTCAAATGTCCAGGCTTCCTCAGGATGATTTCTGTCATTTAATTTTGTGCTTTTGAATAGACTATCCTTTTTTGTTTCTTTGTATGTGTTGTGATTTCTTTTTCGTGGAAATTGAAATTTTGAATATTATATGCCAAATAGGCTGCTCATGTCCGCTATTTTGATTATTAGTGCCTTTGAAGCTCTAACATCCTGACACCAAGTAGTTAGTTCTGTCACTAAGTATGTGCACACAGGAGTCCGTTAAATTTTCCTGTATGGGTTCAGCTCAGGTGTCCAGGCAGTCGGTCACCAAGTGTGTGGTGTGGGCTCTCACCTAGAGTCTTAGAGAGGCATGGGTGATTGGTGTAGGCACAGGTATCTGGCTGCAGTAGGGGGTCATGCGCTGAGCAAGGCAGGGGGCTGATGGCTGCCCCTGAGAGTCTGAAAGGAAAGCATGTCCCTATTCCCTGGAGGGAGTAGGTAGGTGAGTTTTGCAGCTGGACTATAAGCACCCTACTCTGTTGGCTGTAAAGACTGGGGGCACCACTTATTCTTAGACCCCTGTAGCAGGTGACTAGGTGGTGTAGGTGAAGCCACCAATCCTCAAGCCCCTTGTGCGGACCAGTAAATGTGCCTGCTTAAAGGGCAGGGCTGTGTCCAGGGTCACAAATCTGCCATTTCACAGCTGAAACAGTTGAATTTAGACTTCAGGTGTTTACCCTGTTGTACTGTGGTAGTGAGGGCTTATGCTGTTCAGATGGGTCCACACAAGTCTATACAGGGGTGGAAGGCACTCAAAGTCTGCGGACTCCTTATGCCTGTGCCTAGCAAAGGAGCTGTGTTGACCCTGAGTTCCTGGCTTAGGGGAGCCAGTAGCTTATTTGTTCCCTCTCCAAGGCCAGGAGATTGGGTCAAGGTGCCTTTTGGGATCTATTTCCGGCCCAGGGGACTCAGAGACTTCAGAAGGCTAGACAGGTGGAGAGTGGGGGGAGGAGGTAAAAAGGAGAGAGGTTTTTCTGAAATGGGCTTTTTTTTTTTTTTAAATCCCCATGAAAGGGCACACCACGTACTTATCTTTAGCCACTTGGGAGCTGCTTTTCACTGGTTCAGAGTGTCCAAGCAGAATCTCTGCTGCCAGATCTCTCTCGATGTGGAAACTGCCTCCCAAGCGTGTGTGCGGAGCTGTTTGCCTGCTTTGCTGCGCACCCGGAGCCCTTCGGGGCTGAAGACATGCAGCTCCTGCTGCCAGTCTGGAACTCCTTCTTCTGAACTGTCTCCCTCTCCCCCCACCACTCAGTCTGATTCCTCAACTTTGCCTTGTTCAGGGCTCCTAGATGTTCATATACAATCAAATCACTTGTTTTTCCAGGTCTTTGTTGTAAGAGGGATATAGGAAGCCATCTGACTACTCCGCCATCTTGGCCCGGCCTCCAAAAATTTGAATATTATAATGTGGTAACTCTGGAAATCAGAATCTCCCCTTTCCCCAGGGTTTGCTGATTTTTTTTGTAATTGTTGATGCTTGTAGTAGCCTTTTTAATTAGTGACTTTTCAAACTATTTTTACAAAGGCTGTATTCACTTGTGTGTGATCAAGTCTCTATTCCTTTAGCCTGGGCTCAGTTAGTCTTTGACAGAGATTTACATGAATACCAGTAGCTAAAAGAAAACAAACAAAAACACTTCACCCAGTCTTTGCAGATTGGCTCTATGCTGGAGCACCCCTTGAACATTTATCCAGGCTTACACTGAACCTGGAGACTACTAGCCCAAGGTGAAAGTTTATGGTTTTCTCAGGTCTTTTCTGAACAAATGTCTTGCCCTTGGCATATGGGTAGCTTTCCAAATTCCTATATATATGGGTGCTTTTTTTTTTTTTCTGCTTTAGGTGAAAGTTTACAGAACAAATTTGTTTCTCATTAAACAGTTAATACACAAATTGTTTCTGACATTGATTGCCAACCCCACAATATGTCAACAACCTCCCATTCTCCACCCTAGGTTCCCTATTTCCTTTCATCCAGTTTCCTGTCCCTTCCTGCCTTCTCATCTTTGCTTTTAAGCTGGTGTGTCCATTAGACTAGTATACATGATTGAACTATGAAGCATCTTCCTCACATGTGTTATTGTTGGCCCTATAGACCTGTCTAATCTTTGGTTGAAGGGTAAACCTCAGGAGTGTCTTCAGTACTGAGTTAAAATTGTGTCCAGGGGCCATACTCTTGGGGTTT
>NW_004444106.1:579296-606833 GCF_000243295.1 Trichechus manatus latirostris | reverse complement strand
ATTTTTCTTCCATTCTGTCTGGTACCTTCTATTGTGATCTCTGCCAGAGCAGTCAATGGTGGCAACCGTGCAACATCTAGTTGTTCTGGGCTCAGTGGAGGCTGTGGTAGTTGTGGTCCATTAGTCCTTTGGACTAATCTTTGCCTTGTGTCTTTGGTTTTCTTCATTCTTTGCTTCAGCTGGGATAGGACCAGCAGCTATATCTTAGATGGCCACTTATAGGCTTTTAAGACCTCAGATGCTATTCACCACAGTTGGATGTAGAACATTTTCTTTATGAACTATGTTATGCCAATTGAGCTAGATGCCCCCTAGGACCATGGTCCCCAGCCCTCAGCCCAGTAGATCGGCTCCTCAGGGCATTTGGATGTGTCTATGAAGCTTGTATGACTTTGTCCTGGTCAAGTTGTGCTGACTTACCCAGTATTGTGTACTATCTTACCATTCAAAGTTACCACTTATCTACTATCTAGTTAGTGTTTTTCCCTTCCCACCTCTCCCCTCCCTCGTAACCATCGAAGATTGTTTCTTTTTGTGTGTAAACCTTTTCATGTGTTTTTATAATAGTAGTCTCATACAGTAGTCGTCCTTTTGTGACTGACTTATTTCACTCAGCATAGTACCCTCCAGATTCATCTGTGTTGTGAGATGTTTTGCAGATTCATCATTGTTCTTTATCATTGCATAATACTCCATTGTGTGTACATACCATTAGTTTGTTTATCCATTCATCTATTGATGGGCACTTAGGTTGTTTCCATCTTTTTGCTATTGTGAACAATGCTGCAATAAACATGGGTGTGCCTATGTCGACTTGTGTGATGGCTGTTATTTCTCTAGGATATATTCCTAAGAGTGAGATTGCTGGATCATATGGTATTTCTATTTCCAGTTTTTTAAGGAAGCACCGTATCGTTTTCCAAAATGGTTGTACTGTTTTGCATTCCCACCAGCAGTGTATAAGAGTTCCAAATCTCCCCGCAACCTCTCCAACATTGTTATTTTCTATATTTTTTTGATTTGTGCCAGTAATGTTGGGGTGAGATGGTATCTCATTGTAGTTTTTATTTGCATTTCTCAAATGGCTAGTGATCTTGAGCATTTCCTTATGTGTCTGTTAGCCACCTGAACGTCTTCTTTAGTGAAGTGTCTGTTCATATCCTTTGCCCATTTTTTAATTAGATTATTTGTCTTTTTGTTGTAGAGGTGCTGGATTTTCCTATAGATTTTAGAGATTAGACCTTTTTCAGATATGTCATAGCCAAATTTTTTTTCTCAGTGTGTAGGATCTCTTTTTACTCTTTTGGTGAAGTCTTTTGATGAGCGTAAGTTTTTAATTTTTAGAAGATCTCATTTATCTAGCTTATCTTCTTGAATTTGTGTATTGTTAATTATGGTTTGTATTCTGTTTATGCTGTATATTAGGGCTCCTAGTGTTGACCCTATTTTTTCTTCTATGATCTTTATAGTTTTTGGTTTTATATTTAGGTCTTTGATACATTTTGAATTAGCTTTTGTGTATGGTGTGAGGTATGGGTTCTGTTTCATTTTTTTGCAGATGGACATCTAGTTTTGTCAGCACATTTGTTAAAAAGATTGTCTTTTCCACATTTAATGGTCTTTGGGCCTTTGTCAAAGATCAGGTGGCCATAGGTAGATGAATTTACATCTGGGTTCTTGATTCTACATGGATGCTTTTGAATGCCTTACTTTTCAAAGAACAGTTCTCCCCATTTACTCCTCCCAGGCCCCAGGCAGTCCACAACTGTATTCTTTTGCCTCATTTGACTGTAGGTTAATCATTTGCCTTAGAGCGTTTTTGAGTAATGCCAGCTGCTTTTCCACCTTGAGTGAGTTCTGAGATAAGTGAAGCAGATGCAAGCACTTGCTTCATAAGACATGTGCACCAAGGATTACACACACACACACACACACACACACACACACACACACAGACAGAGAGAAATAAAGGGTATAACCACAATAAAGGAAGAAACAAAATGCCAGTACTCACAGTTAATAATATTATATAGAAAAAGTTCTAGAGACTATACAGTCAAATTAATAGGACAAATAAATGAATTCACAAGTTGCTGGATACAAGATCAATATACAGAAAAACAAATCAATTGTGTTCTTAAACACCAGCTAGATATAATTAAAAACCGTAATGAAAAGATTTAATATACCATAGCAATAAATACTATAAATTAATTAAGACTATATTTAGCAAAAGGTGTACATACACTTTGTGGAGAAAAATATAACATCTTACTGAACAACATATAAGAAGACTGAAATAAATGGGAAAATGATTCTGTGTTCATGGATCAGAAACTCTTGGTTAAGATGACAATTCTTCACACATTTATCTATACATTGATTAAATTGCTGTAAAAATTCCCAAATGCTTATTATCACTGTTTTTTTTTTTTTTTTTTAAATCTTACTAGAGAATCTATAAAATTCATGTGGAGAAGTAAAGGCCAAGAAGATCCAAGACAATTTTGAGGAAAATGAAGAAGGAGTATTTCCTTCTTAGGTGTCAAGATTTAGATTTACTATAAAGCCATAGTATCAGTCAGGGCCTAGTCAAGAGACAGAAACCCCATCAGTTATTTTAACTGAGAGAGCTTAACAGAAAGAGTTTTTAACTGGGTATAAAATTATTAATTTAGTAAACAAAAGACTGAAAAAGAACACAAAGCTATCACTGAGACAGTAACTACAGAAATTACCTACTAACTTTAGGGCTGGAGGACAAAGGAAGGAAGTTAGAATCGTTAGCAGTTAATGTGTAGAGAGGACTCCACACAACTGAAACTCAGATTTCTGAGGAGGGAGTATTGCTCAGCTGGTGCTGGTGCCTCTGAACTCCGAGGAAGCGCCCTGAGGGGCTGGAACTCAGACTTCTGGGAGGGGCGCTGGCCAGCTGGTGCTGGTTATCTCCAAAGGGCTTGATGAGACTGGTTCTGCAAGTGGTGGGAGAACTGCAGACTGGTTAAGCTATTGCTATGGGAAATGACTGCAGCTCGTGGGTTAAGGAAGTGAGTCTGGGGTGATGCTCACAGGAACCACAAGCAGACAGGAAGGAGTGAGTCCCTTATTCCTCCCCCCCCGCCTGCAGTCCATTTCTAGAGTCCACTGTCGGCAGAACTTAACAGGAGCAACTGGCAAAGCAGAAATGAGGTTTGTAGAGTCCCAGCCCCAGCATCACAAAGCAGAGTGTAGGAGAGTGGGTGTGGAGCTGAGACACAATAACTTAACAACTGAGAATGCTACACATAATTAAAACAGTGTGATATTGGCACAGGAACCCCGGTGGCACAGTGGTTAAGAGCTTGCGCTGTTAACCAAAATGTTGGCAGTTCGAATCCACCAGCTACTCCTTGGAAACCCTATGGGGCAGTTCTACTCTGCCCTATAGGGTCACTATGAGTCGGAATCAACTCAACTATGCGTTGGAATTGACTCAGTGACAATGGGTTTGGTTTTTGGTATTGGCATGGGAATGAACAAAATAAAGCAATGTTATAAAACGGTCTAATTGACACAGGCCTTCATATAATAAGGAAGTTTTGTGTATGATAGAGGTAGCATTATAAATTAGTGAACTATTAGTGTTGAGACAATTCACTATCCATGTGGAAGAAGACAAAATTAGATATCTAACTTTACACCTTATGAAAAAATAAATTCCAGATGTATTAAAATTATACACGTGTAAAGCAATAGCACAAAACCTTTAGAAGAAAGCTTACAAAAATCTTTCTAAGAGATAAAGGTGGGGAAGAATTTCTTAAATATAACAATAACAACAACAAAAACAATCCACAAAGGGGAGTATTGATTGGCTCTACTACATTAAATTGAAACATTTGTATGACAAAAGACTTCTTAAATCTTGAAAATAGACAGGCTTAGTCTATTGCAAACAACATAATTAGTATCTAAAATATATAAAGAACTTTCACAAATCATTAAAAAACAAACAACCTAATAGAAAGGTTGAAAATGGACATGAACAAGTTATTGAAAAGAGAAGAAAACCTAATGTCGAATAAACTATAAAAAAATTCTCAATGCCACTTTCAGGTATATTCAAAATATAAGAGTGAAATGCCATTTAGTACTTTGCAGATTGACAAAATCAATAAACCTGGTACCACGAGTATTAGCGTGGGGAAGGTAGAAATTCATGTTTCTGGTGGGAGTATAAATTGGTAAAACCACTTTGGACAGCAATTTGGCATTACCCAGTAAAGTTGAGGATCCCTGTATGTATTACCTAGCAATTCCATTTCTGGATGTTTGTACTGCAGAAACATTCCTTTATATGCCCACGGAGAACTATATAAGTATGCTTATTGTAATGGTTTGTAATCATAAGAAAGGAGAAGCAGCCAACACTCTCTCAGTTGGGGAATGGTAAATAAATTGTGGTTTATTCACAACAGAATGTGATACTGCAGTTTAAATGAGTGAACCATATTCACATGTATCAATACACATAAATTTTAAAAAAACGCTTTTTGTATACAAAATGTAGATGAATAAAAAAATGAGGAAACAGCAAGTTTAAAAAAATACTGCTCATGTAATATTTTCAAGTACATTATACATACTATAGTTTACATATATATGTGTATAAATAAATATATGTATACATGCATATACACTTATACATATACCCCAAACAAAAAAACCAAACCCGCTCTTGTTGAGTTGATTCCAACTCATAACAACTCAATAGGGTTTTCAAGGTTGTAAATTTCTATAGAAGCCGACTGCCACATCTTTCTCCCACGGAGCTGCTGGTGGTTTTGAACCACTGACCTTTGGGTTAGCTTTGTTCATTGTGCCACCAGGGCTCCTTATACGTGTATATATGTATTTATATATACATATACACACACACACATATAAATCAAATTAATACAAACATATTTGTGGTTCATTCACATCAACACAGGTTACCTCTGGGGAAGGAAGGAAGGAAGTAGAGAAAAGACTAAGGGTATTGCTGAGGTGAGTTTAGCAGTATCTGTAACATTGGAATGTGTGGCTAATTATCTCCATGAATAATACCTTCCTTTGCCATGAGACCAGAAGAACTAGATGGTGCCCAGCTACCATTACTAAACATTTTGATCAAAGATTGTATAGAAGAATCCTGTACAAAAGGGGGACAATGCAGAACAGAATTTCAAATTCCCATGGAATCCAGACTTTCTGGAGCCGTTGCAGCTGGGTGAACCCCTGAAACTATTGCCCTGAGATAATCTTTAAACCTTAAATCAAAAGTATCCCCTGAAGTCTTCTTAAAACCAAATAATAGTTTAGTTTAACTAGTAAAGAATGTCTGCGTACAGCATTGTGCTCTTTTAAGATCTATTTATGTGGAATCAAATTGATAACAGCAACTCGAAAGATTAGATAGGAAACTTAGGGGGCAGTGAGTTTATATTAATGAGGGAGGAACAACTCAGAAAAGGAAGGTGAGCATGGACGCACAACTTGAAGAATGTAATCAATGTCATTGAATTGTACATGGAGAAATTGTTGAATTGGTGTATGTTGTGCTGTTCTCTACAACAACAACAACAACAACAAAACTATAAAAAAGGAATTTTAAAGAAATATAGCAAAATGTTAACATCTGTTAATCTTGAAAAAGAGTATATAGGTACCTGACACATTATTTTCTGTACATTTAAAAGGTTGCATAACTAGGAAAAAAAAAAAAAAAGGAAAAGATTAAATGAGATAATGTACCTAAAGCACCAAAGACACATTGGACTATTATCATGATTATTAAACTGAGTGTCCAAGGTCATTAATGGACAATCCAGGGCTGTTGGATCCAGAAGAAGCTGCATGTCACATTTGTGGGTGGTCATGCTGGCTGAAATAGAATATATCCTAGAGCTTTTCCGAAAACCTTGTCATCCGTATGTCCCTATGCTACTTCTCATTTTATGCTATAACAGCTCTCAACAGCTAAAGCTAAAGTTCAGAGAAGTATAGTAATCTGTGCATGATACCAAACCTAATAGCGTGTCTTCTGGAGCCGGGCCCTTGTTAAATTCCATTCTCAATTGTCTTTCTGGCACAGGACACAGCATGGAAGATGGAGTCCTGCTGTTGGAATCAGTCAGATGTGAGTTTTAACACGAGTTATGCAACATGGATCAAACTATTCTCCCTCTTGCTGGCATAGAAATGTCACTCAGTGAATTCTGGTTCTCTCCATTTTCCTTCTCAGAGTAGTTGCCCACCAAGTGGATTATTAACTCACCTTTCTTCACCAGAATAATCCCCAATTTCTCATTCACTTTCTGTCATCCAGCTGGAGCTACCTTGCTCAGGCTCTAGAATTAAACTCGAGACCCAGAGCTGGCCAGTTGGAATCTTAGGGGCTTATAGCTTCAGGGATGAATACTCGACCTAAACTGCACCAATGAATCAGCCCTGGAACTTTTGCTGAAATTATTGGGAAAGAGAAACCCCCTTTCCATTAGGGTTGCCAAGATGGTAGGATATGAATCTGGAGATTTTGTTAGCTATGTTGCCATCATGGGAGTAGAGCGTGCTACAGAGAGAAGACCCGAGAGATGCGAAAGAGATTTCTGATGACATTGTTAAAGCTCATGGGTCCAGTCACTCCCAAAACAATCATGGACTTTTCAGTTACATGAGCTAGTAAGTTCTCTCTCTCCTTCTTCCTGTGTGTGTGTGGGGGGGGGGGGGGGGGGGCGGGGTTAGTCCACTTTGAGTTGGACTTCCACGACTTACAACTGAAAGAGTAAAAATCCTTGGACCCTCAAGGTTTCAGTCATATCATTAACTTTAAAATGATGGATGAGGTGTCAACAGTCCTACAACCTGGCTCTTTTTTCCTAGGTTAGCATCTGTTCCATGTAGAACAATGATCTAACCTCTTAAAATTCTATCTCAAGAAAATGCTACCTGGATAATCTGTTCTGGGGGTCAATTCCTCACTCACTTCTGCTGCTATAACATAAATCTATTTCATGCAAAGTATTTAGGAAGCGCGAGAGAATATTTGGTCCTATAATTTTTTTTAAGCACACAAAAGCCAGGAGCATAATGCGGTCATCATTAACCCCCAATCCAAGCAAACATCTGCATAGTCTTCTTGCTGCTCAGATGAGACAGCCTGATGGATAGCTGCACTCCTGGTGTTCATTTAGATGTTTTGGCAGCTGTGTGGGAACACACAGGTAGAGAAGAATGCCTTGTCAGCCCTGACTTTTCCCAGCTCTTTTTAGCCAAAGGTGCAGATTTCTACAATTTTCAGGGCCATCTTATCTGCTACTGGGATATGAACTTGCCTTGTGGCCGCAATCCAGGTGATTGTGTGTCTGACGTCAGCCCTGGGTAACTGCAGCTGCAACCTTTCTGTGTAGGGCAGTGCTTAAGGTTTTAAGCTTCGGAGTCAGAATAACCTGGGTTCCAATTCATCATACTGTTTTCATCACGTATGAGCTGAGTGATTCGACCTCCCTGAGCCTCAGTCTCCTTATCTACAAAATGTGGCTACTAATAGTACCTACCTCATAGGGTTGTTGGGAGGGTTAAAGAAGACCACATGGATAAAGCACTTAGCACATGGCCTTGTATACTGCAAGCACTGAAAATGTTCATTGTTATTATGATAGTGATTGTGTCTCACTTTTCTCCATGGTGACTGCATTGCTCCATGCCTCTCTGTCCCCAAGGATCACTAAAAAAATCAGTTGCCATCAAGTCAATTCCGACTCATGGCGACCTGACGTGTGTCAGGATAGAACTGTGCTCCATAGGGTTTTCTTTTTTTTGCTTATGGTTGTAGTTTAAGCAAAAGTTTACATCTCAGGTTAGTCTCTTATACAAAAATTTATGCATACGTTGTTATGTGACCCTAATTGCTCTCCCTATACTGTGACAGCACACTCCTCCTTTCCACCCCTGATTTCCCATGTCCATTCAACCAGCTTCTAACCCTCTCTGCCTTCTCATCTCACCTCTGGACGGAAGCTGCCCGTTTAGTCGCATGTATCTAGTTGAGATAAGAAGCACACTCTTCATGAGTATCACTTTATATCCCACAGTCCAGTCCAAATCCCTGTCTGAGGAATTGGCCTGGGAAATTGTTTTAGTTCTGGGCTGATAAATCTGTAGGGTTTTCAATGGCTGATTTTTTTCCCCAGAAGTAAATCACAAGACCTTTCTTCCCAAGTGCCTCTGGGTAGACCCAAACCTCTAACCTTTTGGTTGGTAGCTGAATGTATTAACCATTTGTACTACCCAGGGACTCCAAGGATCACTAGTAGAGGCTTTAAGTTCAGGAAAGGGCCAATGGGCTTGTCTTTGGAGGTGACCTGGAGAAGAAGCGTGAAGGAGACTACGTTCCACTTGAAACCAAGTTGGAGGGGGCCCTGGGAGGTGCAGATTTTTTTTTCCAGATGAAGGTGAGTACCAAGGTCTGTGGAAGAGGAGAAAGGGAACTGTGGAACCATGACCTCTAGGGATTTACATTCACTTCATCTCAGTCCATGACTGGTGTGGTCAGTCCACAGAAGCCTAGGCAGCCAGTGACACCTCTGTTGTAGTGGGGTCCCCTTCTGGTACCCTCTTGGGCCCTATCATTCCACTGCCTGCTCTGACAGAGCCATTTGTTACTGTCACAGGCAGACAAATAACCCCTGGCAGCTGGAGGCAGTGAGAGCTGAGCCACAGCATCAATTTCCCCAGAATCCAGTCCCTGCTCAGCCTGGGCAGGTGGGGCGAGGAGAGGTGGGAGCTGGGCCTTGGGGGTCCAGAGAGCAAAATGGGGGGCCCTGGTCGTGTGGTGGGTATAAGATCATCTTACAATCTCAGGATCTAAGAAATAGAATTAAAACAATTATATATCTTTGAGCTTGATTCAGATGGTAGGAATGAAACCTCAGCCAATTTGGTGTCATCCCTTTCCCTAGAATCATATCTAAATTTGGAGGTGCCAAGGCCTCAGCAGGGGTCAGTATGAGGGGAGAGAGAGGGGAGCATTTGGTTTTTGTATTGTCACCTATTTCTGTGTGTCCCCACCTGGTAGCATCTTCAGTCCATAGAGGTCACTTCTGTGTCTTCCTTCATGCCCAACAATAAGACCTTTCTGTGCCATCCTTCTCTTCATCTAGGGCACACGGGAACATTCTATGATTCTCATTTATTAGGTTCTCATTTCCCATTACATGCAGAGTTCATGGGCAACTCTATGAACCTGTCTTAGGTCAATCTGCCTACACTCTCCATGCAGATGGTTTTTCTTCTCCCGTTCCAGTTTGGTGCAGGGAGCTCTGGAGTCTGCCGTATTATGAAGCTTTACTCCTGGCATGGAGAGCACAGATCTTCCTTTCATTTGAGTCCCCACAGATACCTTGGGGTTCTGTAATTTCCCCAGCCCTTTCCCTGATCTTGGCCTTGGGGAGAGGGCACATAGCCCCTTCTTGTTGACTTACCAAGGTCAAACTCTCTTACTCTTATCCTCTAATTATCCTCCTTCCCTCAAGCCTGGGAGTGTTTTTCTTTCTTTTGTTGCTGAGGGAGGATACTAGGATTGCTTACCTTACCATGTATTTACCCAGGGTGTTGGCTTTTGACTCTTGTGATCTTTGTGTTTGGAGCTGTTGAGTGTAACTCAGAGCATTGGTCACTCTCAGTGCTTTGAGGATGGAGAAGACTCTGGAGCAACAGGAATTTCTAGGAATGAGAAAAAAACAAAAACACATTGATAACATATCAAAGTATTATTCCCCCAGAGCCTGCACACAAAGAAACTTCTCACTCCAGCTCTAGGAAGAGGGTTTTTTTTTTTTTTTCCCCGACAGCAGTTCCTGGACCACAGTTTGGCTTTCTAGGAAAGGAGGATGGGAAACTTTCCCTTAAGATGAAGTAATTCTAATATTCCATTCCATGTATGCCCTTAAGTCACTTCATGCTCTACCAGTAGGGTGTATATCACATTTTTTGAGACACTGTTATGGCAGAAACTCCACTGATATAGGAAGCAAGAGAATCAGGTTCAAAGTGTGTCACGAATTTGGTGGGTAACTTGGGTTCATCACTTGCTGTCTCTGGACTTTAATTTCATCTGCACAAGAGAAGGAGAGTTATAACAATCACACCTTAGGGTTTAGTGTGGATTAGGTAAGAATAGCTGCAAGCACAGCATAAAAAATATAAAAGCACAACAAACAGCAATAAAATCTGAGACAGCACATGTCAAAGTTGACAGGCAGCAACTCCTACAAGCAGGTAAAGCGTATGTTGCTCCTATCACAGGAGGCAAGGAGGCATAGTTGTAGTGAGTTTATTCTGGGTTTGAATGCCAGACACCAAAGTGATGACCTGGAGGAATTTATTTCGTTACTTTAATGCCTTGATTCTCCTGCCCATAAAACAACATTTATAATAGGGCCTACTTCCTGGAGCTATTGTGAAAATTAAATGAGATAATACATGTAAGTGCCTGGAACATAGTAAGGGCTCAGTGTTGCTGTTAACTGCCATCAAGTTGATCCCCTACTCGTGGCTACCTCATGCACAACAGAACCAAACCAGGTGCTGAGCCATCCCCATGAATGGACCGTTGTGATTCATAGGGTTTTCATTGGTTGATTTTCAGAAGTAGGTTGCCAGGCCACTCTTCCTAGTCCAGCTTACTCTGGAAGATATGCTGAACCTGGTCAGCATCTTAGCAACATGCAATCCTCCACTAACAGACGGGTGAAGGCTGCTCATGAGAGGTGCATTGGATGGGAATTGAACCAGGGTCTCCTGCATGGAAGGTGAGAATCCTACCACTGAACCACCACTGCCCCCAAGTGTTCACTAGATGTTAGTTCTTACTAACAGGTAGGCAATGCCTCTTGGTTGTCAAGGGTTCAGCCCTTTTAGGTGTAGTTTTCTCATATTAAAAACTTTACCCTTTGAATCAAAGATTGGATACTTTCTGGCCTTTGATTCTCAACCTATTTTTGCTCTTCAGTATCTGTGTTTTTTGCAGCTACCTGAACACGCTTGATCTACCGCTATCCTTCCTGGGCACCTGTCGGCCATTTAATTGCTCCTTTCCTCTGAGTAAAAACCAACCTGTTGCCGTTGAGTCGATTCTGACTCGTAGAGACCTCATAGGACAGAACAGAACTGCCCCATAGGGTTTCCAAGGAGCAGCCGGTGGGTTTGAACTGCCAACCTTTTGGTTAGCAGCTGTAGCTCTTAACTACTGTGAGCTCTTAACTGCTGAGCCACCTCTGGTGGCTTTCTGGGAAAGGAGGAAGGGAAACTTTCCCTTAAGATGAAGTAATTCTAATAGTCCATTCCATGTACCCAGAAGGTTGGCAGTTCAAATCCACCAGGTGCTCCTTGGAAACCCTGTGGGGCAGTTGTACTCTGTCCTATAGGGTTGCTATGAGTCGGAATCCACTTGATGGCACTGGTTTCTCCTCTGAGTAAGGTCCCTGGTTGTGCCTCTATGTCCTCTCCTATTCCTGACCCCAGTCTGCCCTCCCCACCTATCTGAGACCTGTTTCTCTCTTCACGTGAGACTCTGGGGGGAAGGGACTGAGTCTCTGACCGCCTGTGCATCAGCTTTGAATTTACAACTTACCTGTTGGGAGTCTCCAGCCAGGGGCAGAGAGCTCCATCCAGGATGCTTGTGATTTTCTTCATTAGTTTTTGAAAAACACCCACCATTCTGGCCGTTTCTGTTTAGTCCTTGTGGCAGAGATAGGAAAACTTCACCAAACCCACTTCTTCCTCTTCCTTGGCACACAACTGTAACACATTTCTCAACCTCCCTTGCATGTGGCCATGTCACTGAGTTGTAACTGATGGAATGTGATCAGAAGTGACATGAGCCACATTCAGACCTGGCCAGTAAAACCTACTCCTGCCTGCTTGGTCATGCTCTTTCTTCTTTCACCAGCTTGAAGGAGGTGAGCACAGTGGTTTTGGAAGGCAAGAAAAAAAAAAAAAAAGGAAACGGCAGGGCCACAATATGGAAGGAGCCTGGGTTCCTGAATACTCATGAAGGATTGATACACAACCAAGAATATCTGCTTTGGTCTGAACAAGCCATAAACTTTTCTTGTGCTCAGCCACTGAAATTTAAGATTTTGTTTGTTAGAGTAATCATCCTTAGCCTAAATAATCCATGTGTACTACCCAAGATCCAGCAGTAATACACTTTTTCTTCAGTAGCCTCTTCAATTGTCTTCCTTCTGCTGGATCTCATTCCACATGGTTTCCAAAGAAATCAAATACCAGATAATTCAAATAATCAGATTTGACCAAGGTCATTCTCCTGACTTAAGAACCTTCATTGATGCCTACAGGATAAAGTCCAAGTTTTTAGCCTGGTGTTCCCAGCTCTTTGTTATCTGGTCCTTCCTAGTTTATTTTCTATTTAATTTTCTGTAAGTCTCCCCATTGGAACCTGTAAAATCTTAGAAAACAAGAAAGACACACATTTCAATCAAAATATTTTACATGCAACAGAGAACAGAGATACTACTTGTTGCATTAGAAAACCAATATAGGCAATTCCAATGAGTGAGTTGTGGTTTTATTGTGTTTAAGGAGCAATCATGTTTGTGAGGTTAGCCATTCATACAGCCAGCTCCTAATTGTCTTTATATTTACCTATTTGTAAAATTTGACAAATCTTAGCAGAATAGCACAACACGGAACAGATATAACTATAGTTACACATAAGACGTTAAAGTGAATCATATGTAGTCAGTTGGCCCACCAAGTTGTGGCTGCCTTAGAAAATAATCTCTAGGCATCCCCTAGTTATTTTCCCATTACATGCCCTCTGCTACAGCCATTCCAAACATCCTACTATTTGTCAAAGGATCCATTCTTTTTCATGCCACCGTGCCTCTGCCCGGGATACCCTTTCCTGCCTTACTTTCCAGGAAATGACCTAGTCATCCTTCAAAGCTCAGTTAGGGGTTACTCGTTGTAGCTAAACTTCTTCAGCCTCCTAGCCCAGTTCCTTCAAAGTCATATTAGTCATGTCCTCCTCTAATTTCAAAGCTCCTTGTGCAACCTCCCCATTAAGGACATTGTACTTTGCTTATGTATCTGTTTCTCTCACTAGACGCTGAGAAGATGGGAGAAGATGATTAGTATCTATGCTCTACAAATATTGAATGGCTCGGTAAATGGGGCTGGGGTAGGAGTATGTATGTCAAGATGCAACTACTTAGTTCAATTCAGTCAAAATTTTGGTCCTTATATGTCAGTGTCCACAAAGCTGGCAGGGAAAGCCACTTGGCATGTTCTCCACTGCCTAGGAAGACCATGGATTTAGTGTGGCAAAGGAAGATTTATTCCAGGTGGCCCCAGAGGTCAGAACTAGGACCAGTAGCTGGAATAATGTGAAGCCTAATTTCAGTTCAGTTAAAAAGATGTTTTCTTCTGTTCACTAAAAATACATTTTTAAAGAAATAATTTTAAACATCAGAGAAGTTCAGAAAGTAAAATGATATTTAGCCATGTACCTAGCATCAAGATGCAACAGATGTTAACATTTTGCTGTATTTGCTTCAGACTTCTTTGTTAAAGAAACATATGTTACAGATAGTCTTAAAGACTCCCCTGCCTTACTCATCTCTCCCTTTCTTTTCAGAGGCATATATCCTTAGGTTGGCATATAGCCTTCCATGTATGCTTTTATACTTTTACTATACACATTATTTTTTATGAATTGTATTTTTTCTATCTCTATCTCTACCTTTGAATTATGGTGTTGGCAAAGAATATTGAATATACCATGGACAGCTAGAAGAACAAACAAATCTCTCTTGTAAGTACAGCCAGAATGCTCATTGGAAGCAAGGATGGTCTCACATACTTTGGACATGTTATCAGGAGGTACCAGTCCCTGGAGAAGGATATCATGCTTGGTAGTAGAGTTATCAGTGAAAAAGAGGAAGACCTTTGACCCGATGGATTGATACAGTGGTTGCAACAATGAACTCAAACATAGCAACGATTGTGAGGATGGCGCAGGACTGTGCAGTGTTTCTGTCTGTTGTACATAGGGTCACTATGAGTCGGAACTGACTTGACAACACCTAACAACAACAACAAAATCTCTACCTATTATATATCTCTATCTAAATCTATGATGTGGGGGCATTGGTGGTTCAGTGGTAGAATTCTCGCCTTCCATGCAGGAGATCCCATTTTGATTCCTGGACAGCGCACCTCACGCGCAGCTATCACTTGTCTATCAGTGGAGACTTGCATGCTGCTATGATGCTGAACGGGTTTTAGCGGACCTCCCAGACTAAGATGAACTAGTAACAAAGGCTTGGTGATCTACTTTTAAAAAAATCAGCTGATGAAAACCCTTTGGATCACAATGCTTCTATTGGCAAACTTTCATGGGGATGGTGCAAAACTGAGCAGCATTTTGTTCCGTTGTGCATGGGGTTGCCGTGAGTCGGGGGCTGACTCTATGGCAGCTAAAAACAACAACATATCCATGATATTGTATCATATATATCAATATTGTATTTTTTTGAGATTTATCCATGTAGTTGAATGTACATCTAATTCATTCATTTGAATTGCTGAAGAGTAATCCACTGTGTGGATAAACCATGGTTTACCATCCTTTTGCCTACATAGAGATACTTGTTTCCATTTTCACTATGACAAACCAGTTCTACAAAAGAACACCTTTGTTCATGCTTCTTTGTGTATGCAAGATAACATGTTCTTACCATCAGAGCTGTCAACCCCTTGCTTTGAGAGGCAAAAGACTTCCAGTTCTTGGAACTGATCCTGGTGAGCTATCAAGGAATGCTATAAAGGAATTTTGTTCATTAATTTGTAAGTTGAGTACAATGATGTTAAATTCTCTTCCAACAAAGCTCAAGGTTTCCATGACTTTAGGAGGGAAACATTAGGTAAGCAAAGCATGGGGCTTTCTACAAATTCTGGGGCCACAGGGCAAATGCAAAAAAAGCTCATCATGGGAACAATGACTGGAAGGACCTTCAGAGATGATCTGTCCCTGTCCACCTCTCGGTGGGTGTCTTCATGGTGGAAGTAGGGTATGTTTGAACTGCCACCACTGAACTGTTTGAACTGTCATTCAACAAATGTTTATTGAACACCTATTGTGTGCTAAGAAGAAGTCCTGGTGGCCCAGTGGTTAAGTGCTTGGTTATCTGTTAACTGAAAGGTTGGTGGTTCGAACCCATCAGCTGCTCCACAGGAGAAAGATGTGACAGCTTGCTTCCATAAAGATTTACAGCCTTGGAAACTCTGTGGGGCAGTTCTACTCTGTCCTATGGGGTTACTAGGAGTTGAAATTGACTTGACAGCAATAGGCTTTATTTTGTGCTAGGCACTGTTTTAAATGCTAGCACATATGCAGTGAAGAAAACAAAGTCCTTCTTGGAGCTTATAATCATAGTTAAATATGTAATACTAGGTTAGTTGCTATGGAGAAAATGTAAATCCTGGTGGCATAGTGGTTAAGAGTTTGGCGGCAGTTCGAATCTGCCAGATGATCTTTGGAAACCTTATGGGACAGTTCTACTCTGTCCTATAGGGTCACTATGAGTCGGAATTGACTAGACAGCAACAGGTTTGGGCTTTTTTTGTTTGTTTGTTTTTATGGAGAAAATAGAGTGAGAGGTTGAAGAATGAGGGGAATGTTATTTTATTAAGGTGATGTCTGAAATAGTTCAAGGTTCTATAATAATTATCCTCACTTTATAGATGAGACAACTTAGCCAACTTAGGTTAAATGACTTCCACAAGGCCCCACAACTAGGAAGCAAAAGAGATTCAAATTCATATCTTTTGATTCCAAATTACTCTTTTGTTCCATAATGTTCTTCTGCCCCTATTTTTTTTTAAAAGGAAAGCTAGCATAAAGATGATGCTTTATAGTTTATAAATTATTTTTATATGTACACCTACTCTTCACTTATTGACATTGTTAGGTTCCAAAGACCAGGTCGTTATGCAAAAATCAGCCTTATGTGAAAAGGCAGGGTGACCACATTAGATCACAAAATGGAGGATGACTACATCATTATGTAACTGCCAAACCACTAAGAATCATGGCCCAGCCAAGCTGACACATAACCTTAACCATCACAGCTAGTGTTACTCTCACCTCATACCTCAGCGTTCATTACTGTCAGACATACATCATTAATGTGCAAAATAGACAGTAGATTTTTGACTATTGTCGTCAATGCGAAATGCTGCATAATGAGATAGTTGATAAGTAAGTAGGTGTACTCTCACATTTGATCCTCACAGCAAATTCTGTAGCAGTAATAATAATAATAATTTATTATTAACATTGTTTACTGAGGCCCAAAGAAGTTAAAATTAAAGAACTAGCTCAAGATTACAGTAGGATAGTGACCGGACTGGAGCTAGAACTGAATTCTACTCCATTACTTTCTGTAGGAGACAGACAAATCCCTGATCAACTCTTAAATTTACACAGAGCCCTTGTGGCGCAGTGGTTAAGAGCTCAGGCTGCTAACCAAAAGGTTGGCAGTTTGAAACCACCAGCTGCTCCTTGGAAACCCTATGTGGCAGTTCTACTCTGTCCTATAGGGTTGCTATGAGTCAGAATTGATTGACGGCAACAGGTTTAGAAAAATCCTATCCAGATTGTGCAGCGATATGCTGGGTGGTCAGTGTTAGTACATTATGCCCATTTCTCAGAGACATCAGCTTCTCTAGCCCCCATCTGCCACAGCCACCCCTTCCCAGCTGGGGACTAGACCCTGCACGGCCCCATCAAGCCTCCTGCCACTGGATAAATCAACCTAACTGTGGAGAGTTAATTTGTTCGACTATAAAGTGCACTCAATAAGTGTAAAACAAAACTAATTGGTTCTCTTCCATACAAATTTAATCATACCATAAAATGTGATCAATGCAAATAAAAACCATTGAGTAAGTTAAGGGTCGAGGATCCATAAAGCGGGAAAAATAGTCCGTGCGCATAATCGTAGGAATCAAAATCAGGCTGTGTAGTCACTTACGTATTAATCATCTCGCGTGTCAGAGACAACAGTAGCTGAGCTGTGTTGGAGGGATACTGAAAATTCCCTTCTTTTGTGCCAGTTGTGTGGAGGAGATAATTTCCTGACTGATTTTGGGGCCGATGTGTTATCAGCTAATATGTTGTGGGTAACATTCATTGGAAGCATGTTTCCTGAGTAAGCAGCCCGCATATTGCTTCGCAGTCTCTGACCAAAGTTTCTTTGTGCTAGGACTGACTGTTCTCATTGCAGATAAAGAGTCTAGGGTTTGTGGAATGACATCAGAAGCACTTCTCAAAGGGTCAAATGATGCAGAGAGAGGTGTGGAGGCCTCTTTTGTGCACAGTTTATTTGGAGGAAGACAAAGCTGGGTAGATTCTAGCCACTTCGAAAACATCAAACCCAGACCTTTGTTTTATTGCCACTCATTATCAGAGGGACAAATAGAAGCATTTATGTCATTTGTCTTTGTCCATCTAACAAATGGATTGTTGGTTCCTTTCCACCTAGTTGGAATCACTGGGGCCTCACCTAAAAGCTCAGTCCTGTCAACACTCTGAACAAGACCTGTTAGGACAGGTCCATGGGGAAAGTCAGCCTTGCAGTCAATCTCACCATAGTTTATGTGCTTGGAGGAGCCTCCCTTTCCAAACCCCTGCCCAATGTAGATAACCAAAACTCTTGGCACACTCATGCCAAACCAGACAGTTCACTGGTGCCAAGACATTGCTACCTGTGGACTCTGAGCATCACCCTGGCCTGGAATGGACTGAGGCCACCTGTCATGTATCTGGACTCATTGATGTGGACGTTATGCTTATTGGCATGGTTGTCCGCTAAACTTGACTTCCTCTTTTTTTCCCTTCCACCCCCTTTCCTGCTTCTACTTAGCCCCCCTCCGCCCCAATCTGTCAGTAAAATTCATTTTCCTCTTCTTCCACAGTAATAGAATCATAGGTGGATGTATGATGCCCAGCCAGGGACTAAGACATAAGGATCTAAGAGTTTTCCCCTGGGATTTATACATAAACAACAGAAGGTAGACTTGTTTTGGTAAATTGGGAGGGTGTGAATTTAGGTCTATTTGTGGACATCTTCCCCACAATATAGGAGTCCTGGTGGCGCAATGGTTAAATGCTTGGCTGCTAACTGAAATGTCGGAGGTTTGAATCTACCAGCTGCTCCATGGAAGAAAGATGGGGCAGTCTGCTTTCATAAAGATTTACAGTCTTGGAAACCCTATGAGGCAGTTCTAGTCTGTCCTGTAGGGTCGCTGCGGGTTGGAATCGACTCGAGAGCAATGGGTTTGGTTTTGGTTTCCCCACAATATGGGGAGCAGATTTTTTTTGTTTGTTTTTAGAGTGAAAATAGAAACAAGCAGACATAAGACACATGGTTTAAGAGAGGAGAAAGAGAGATTTTGGGTAGTGTTGAGTTACTGAAGACCTGGTTTCTTTAGGTCTTCAATCACATGAGCTACTTTGGTATCCTCTCCAGTTTTGTGAGGCAGCAAATTGCCTTTTTGCTTAAGCTAGTTGAGATTGGTTTCTATTACTTACAACTGGAAGTAGTAGGGCTACCACACATTTCTGTGGGAACAGTGGACCCAAAAGAGGGATGAGAAGTTTCTGACATGGGAATTGCACTACGCAGAAACCACTTTAGAAAGAATGATTAATTTAGTCACCAAAAAAACAAAACCCGTTGCCGTCGAGTTGATTCCGACTCATAGCACCAAGCAGTTTTGTCAACTTTTTCAAATGACTTTGAGAACTGAGTAGCAGTGCCCCCCACCCCATAGAGTTTCCAAGGAGAGGCTGATGGATTTGAACTGCTGACCTTTTGGTTAGCAGCTGAGCTCTTAACTACTGTGCCACCAGGGCTCCAGTTTAGTCACACCCAGTCTTAAAAACTAAGATTCATGATTAACTTGTCTTTAACTAGGGAGGAGGAGCTTTTGCCTGTATCACCCTGGTGATGATGTTTGAAAAGGTCTTTGTAAATTGTTACGCAAATGTAAGGGTTTTTTAAGTATTTAAAACTTCCTCAGTAGGCAGGATGTGTCCGAATTATTCCTGCTTTATAGAAAGTGAACACTGTGGCACCAAGCAATTTTTTTGAATTTTTCAAATGACTTTGAGGAAGCCTGAGTCATTTCTGTATTTCTCTGGATACCTACCATTGGGTCATCCCAGCAAAATGAAGGCTCTCATCTGGTTTCACCTTCTTCCCACCCTAGGAGGTAAAACTGGGAAGATGGGTGCAGCTACAGACACTGCCATCAGGGGTTCAGGAGGGAGGGCAAAGTCCAGCGTATGGGGACGGCTAATGGAATTTTAATACTCTCTCTGAACTCTCTTTCTTCCAGAAGAGCTGAGAAAGGTCACACATTGAGTATTTAATAGCCTCCCCTGGCCAAGAAAAGCCTATCTTGTATGTCTCTTGGCTTCCCTAGTTGCTCACTTACCACTAACTGTTTCTAGTACTAAAGTCCCTGCCTTTGACTCTCTCTCCTACCTCCTGGAATCTGCTTTGCCCTGAGTTGCTAGGGCTCTGTCTTTTTCCCTGTGATTTATCATGGCAACATCACTTGCCGTTCTGCTCTTCCATTTGTCTGCTTTCAATAATTATTTAAGCTTTATTAGGTATTTATCAAGTAAACTGTCGGCTTCTGAAGTTTGCTTATTGTAGCCAGAGGTTTAGAAGGGCAATTTGTATGCATCTCAGAGCTTGCATGGCAAATCCTCTCTCTGGAATGAAATTATGATATGAACATGATGTTTTATGAGATAATAGAATGAAGGTTCCAAATTCTAGGGTTGGTTATATATATTTTTTTCTCTGAGCTTTCCTGAGAATGAAATATGTAAGCACCTCAGAAGGCTGGGTATTAGAAAGGAGGGTGTGGAAATGTACTTACGGTGGGGGAGTCGAGAAGGAACAGATGAATAGCCCAGCTCAGATGGCCTTTAAATTCATGAGGTTGACTCTAAGCCAAGTTAAACACCACTGGACTCTGTCACTCCCTGAACTCTGCAGAAATGGAAGATTAATCTGACTGTGGGGCACTGAATGGTTGCCTCCAGAAAGGGGAGAGCTATGAAGGCACAAAGCTTAGTTAAGATGCAATTGTAACAGTGCAGGTGAGCAATAATGTCCTGAACCAGAACAGAAGCAAGGGGATGAATTCAGAAGGCAGAGTCCTGTAAGAGGGCAAAAACTAAAGAGCTTCTAATAGCAATAGTAGGAGTTGTCTAATATTTTTTATCTCTGTTTCTGGTTTGGTATAACCCTCAGAGATAGGTATTTTTAATATCATAGTTTTCATATGTAGAAATTGAAGCTCCAAAAAGTCATTGAAAAAGACATCTATTACTTTTACCTGTCTGGTATCTATCCTTCCCTTGTTCTGGTAACTGCAGCCAGATTTTCCTTTGGAGAAATAAACACCTTCCATTCTCAGTTATGAAGTTGGAGTGGTATGTGACTCATGTTTGGCTGGTGGGTGTGTTTTAGTTCCCTGACCACAGTTATTTCCTAACCCAAGCCAGGGCAAAGTCACTCAGTGCTGGGGCTTTCTTTAGAATGATTGGGAAAAAGAAGCTTTTTCTCATTTGGGACTCGGAACTGTGAGGAGTGTTATGTGTGTAAGTTTGGGGTTGTGCGGGGCCACCTGAAGGAAGAGCCTGCCTGAAATGGAAGCCACTGGAGAGGAAAAGTGAATTGAGAAAAGAGACTGAGACCTAATGACATTGTTTATGGCTAAACCTAACCATTCCTGAATAACCCACATCTATACCTTTCAGTTACAAGAAACAGAAAGAACCAATATTACTGTTATTATTTTTTAAATTAGTATTTGCCTACATCATTTCAAGTAGTGTTTACTGTCAATTACAACCAAAGAGTCTTGACAATACAGTCATTCAGCTAGAGTGGTAGGAATGGAGATAAGGGGGACAAGGATGATTTTTGAGGGCTTACCATGAGTCAGAACTGACTTGATGGCAACAGGTTTGTTTTGTTTTGTTATTGGGGTTTTTTTTGGTTTTCAAAGTCTATAGCCTTCAGTATGGATTACCCCTCAACATAAAGAAAACAAAAATCTTCACAGTTGGATCAATAAACATCGTGATAAACGGTAAAGAAATTGAAATTGTCAGTGATTTTATTCTACTTGGATCAACCATCAACATCCATGGAAGCAACAGTCAAGAAATCAAATGACATATTGCATTGGGCAAATCTGCTACAAAAGACCTCTTCAAAGGCTTAAAAAGCAAAGACGTCACTTTGATGACTAAGTATAAAAATGGAGTGGCAGCAGTGTCAGACCTTGTCTTACTTCACAAGGGGAGAGGAGAATCATTATCAGCATCAGCAGCCCAAGGCTCTATACTATGAGGTGGAGGTCAGACATACCTCTACTTTCCAACCTTTTTACCAATTCTGACACCAGCTGTCCCTCCTACAGCACTCTCTACTTCTCTGCTGAGTTTGATAGTTTGTTACAGTGGCCACACAGAACTCACAAATCATACTTACAGTTATGGGGTTTATTAGGGAAGAAACAGGTTACAATTTAGGATACAGCTTTTTGATCAGAAGCTGTAGGCAGTCTTCTCTCTAGCCCTCAGCTTCTTGGTCCCTCAGCCCCTAGGCCTGGTCTCTGTCCTGCTTGGGCAAGAGTTACAAAGCTATTTAGCTCCACTGATAAGTGCCCAGAGGTGATATGTCTTGGCCTGAAGGTGCTCAGCTCTCTGGCTCGGTAGGGCAGAGAGCCTCGTTCCACCAAGTGCTCAGAGGCACCCCACTCTGCCAGCAAGCCTCCTGCCCGAAGGTGCTGGACTTTCTCACTCTGTGGGCTGGGAAGCCCAGTGTACAGTCTCCTGCCTGTCTCCTACTTGTCTCCTGGTTCTGCTGTCTCTGCTGCTGTTTCTCACCATCTCTCGCCATCTCCGGTGTTACAGCTCTCTCTCTGTCTGTCTCCTGGGTCTAAGAGGTTCTCAGCACAGGGATTCCTGGGTCCAAAAGATGCACTCCACTCCTAGCTCTTCTTTCTTGGTGGTAGTGACGTACCCCCTTTCCACTTCTGGGATGGCTCATTTTAAGTCTAGTGGGATGGCAAAACTGACCAATGTCCTTGTTAGGGCTCCATACACCTTATTTGCATGGTTCCACCCCCAAAGTGTGCCATGAACCTTATATGCATTATAAGCAAGCTACCCGATCCGCCTTGGTGGGCCACAAGCACCTCATTTGTGTAGTCCCATCCAGTCATTTAGTGGGAGTTACAAGACCATTGCAAGAAAGGCCAAGTAAAAGCAATCCATTGCACTGCAGTAAGGTACACCTGACCCAAGCCATGGTCTTTTCAATTGCCTCATATGCATGCGAAAGCTGGACAATGAAAAAGGAAGACTCAAGAACTGCTGTATTTGAATTGTGGTGTTGGTGAAGAATATTGAATATACTGTGGACTTCCAGTAGAATGAACAAATCAGTCTTAGAAGAAATACAACCAGAATAATTCTTAGAAATGAGGATCACAAGACTTCATATTGCTTACTTTGGACATGTCATCGGGAAAAACTAATCACTAGAAAAGGATATCCTATTTGGTAGAGTAGAAAAATGAGGAAAACCCTCAATGAGACGGATTTATACAATGGTCGAAACTGTGAGCTTAAACCTACCAACGATCATGAAGATGACACAAGACTGGACAACATTTCGTTCTGTTATACATAAAGTCACCATGCGTCGGAGCTGACTTGGCAGCTAACAACAACAACCCACTGTGTGTTGAGAGAGAGAAGCATGGAGAACAGATAGACCAAGGAAATGGATTCCCAGCACCTGGAAGTCCCCTGGAAACAAGGGCTCAAGGCAAGAGATTTGGGACCAAGTTTGGGCTTAGCAGCTCACTCTGTGGGTGGCCTCTGGCAAGTCCTTAACCTCTCTGGGCCTCACAACTGAGTCTGTACTTGGGTTATTAATTAATCAATAATTAATTGATTCTCACTATTTTGGTTTTGTGAGAATTGGAAATTACAAGATGGAAAGGTCTGTAAACATGCTGCTGTTACTTGGAGAGGCCAAATGCCCACGTGGCCCAGGGAACAATTTCAAGCAGCAGATAAGTTGCTAGATTAGGTAGTTTTTAAGGATCCTTTCCCTTCAGGAATCTCCTAAACAATGACCATGAGCCTGGAACTTGGTGTACAACTGTATGTTAACTCACTACCTCCTATGACAGCTTTGTGAGGTAGATGTACTATCTCCATTTTACCATTCTGGAAGCTGCAGATCATACTAGTTAAGTTACTTGTTCAAGAGCACACATGGGGCCAGTGAGAGACCTGGGTCTATCATCAGTTCTGCTGGACTCCACGGACCTCATCTTTCCACTGAAGCATCCTGCCTCAAGATTCAGGAAAGTAGTAGTGGAAGAGACTCAGAGAATTGATAGAAAGGAGAGAAAGAGTCTGAAAGAAGAGACTACCCTAAATCTGGCCTTGAAGGGACATGATGAAGTGTCCTGAGGAGCTACCTAAGACACAACTATGAGAGTATCAAGAGGGTAGAAGGCCAATGTGTGACTTCATCAACTAGCTTGTCCTCCTAGGAGTCTTGACTTTGTTAAAGCTCATTTATTCCTTCATTCATAGAACATTTTTTGAACGCCTACTATGTGAGAGGTCTTGGACCAAGCTTACAATGATAAATAAGTCACTGTCTCTTCCTTCAAGGAACTCAGTCTACTAGGGGATATAGTCCTGCAAACAACTTCCTCTAATACAGTGTGGAAAGTTCTAAATGGGGCTGTGACCGAAATTTACATAATGGAGACAGAGTAAATAGAAACTAATCTGAAATGAGGAAATCCTGGAAAGGTTTTATAAAAGAGGATAGTCATCTGAGCTGGACTTTTAAGAATATGCAGGGTTTGGCACATGGACAAGGAGAGGAAAATGCTTACCTGGCAGAGATAATGGCCTGGAAAGGTAGAGAGGCACACGTGGTTGATGTGTTTGGAGAAAAAGTAGCAGTTGGATGTGGTTGGAGCATGGGAAGTGGGGCGGAGGGTGGGCTGTGATGTGTAGGAGATAAGTTCAGAGAATTTAGCAGAATCAGAGGAATAAATGCCAAGCTAAGATAAAGTTTGGATATTATCCTGCATATGATGGAGCCTTTGAAGGAATTTAGGTCTTAGGAGTGACAAGATCAGATTTGAAATTTACAAAGACCTGCCCTGACTGCTGTTGGAGAAAGGATTAGAAGGTGCCAGGCCTGAGGCAGAGAGGCCACTGAGGAGGCTGCAGAACAAATCAAGAGCAGTGACGATACAAGTTTGAGTTAGTACAGTGCTGAGAAGCTGCAAAAGCCAGGATGTGCATTCTGAGGAACCTTTCACAGCAGTTCCCTCCACTTGCACACTTCTAGGACATGAGGATCACTACTTTCTTGGATAGCCCAGGCCCTTCTTCAGCTCTCCCTACAGCTCTGAGGTTTCCCGGAGACTAAGCTAAGAGGAGGGAGCGCCTCTGATTCTTATCTGTTGGCTCCTAGAAGGAAGAGGTCTTTTGTCCCACTGAAGGAGGCCGTGAAGACTGGCCAGTGCCAGCTTCCTCCTGTAAGAAGGCTGCGAGGACACAGCTTCAGTGAATCCCAATGCTGTTCAGGGTGCCCCCCCACCCCAAACTTTATTATACCTTGTGCTTGGGGAAGGGTGGAGAGAAGAGACCAAAGGCAGGATTCCCTCTACCTGGAATACTCTTTGGGTGCCCAGTGAATTTCTACTCATCTTTCAAAACAAAACATACGGTCAATAAACATCCAGCTTGAAAGGTCTTCAGACCATCTGGGCCAAGTGTCAGCAAACTTTTTCTGTAATGGGCCAGGTAGTAAATATTTTAGGCTTTGCCAGTCATTCGATTTCTGTCACAACTACTCAACTCTGCCACTGTAGTGTGAAAATAGACATAGACAATATATAAATGAATAAGCGTGTTTATGTTCCAATAACACTTTATTTACAAAAATAGGGGGCTGTCCCTAAGACTGTTGCTGGCTCATCTCTCATCCAGGCCAGTGCATTCAGATGAAGAGACTGACGTTTTACTTTAAGAAACAAAACAAAATTCTTTAATTTCTAACCGTTGTGCGATATTAAGAGCTCAATAAATGTTTGTTAAATTGAATCAAATCTAAGTTTTTTGCACAATGGAAATTGGTGGTCATAAGTACCTTGTTAGCACTTGTATTCCTGGTCCAAAGGAATTAAAGGTTGAATTATTTGACTTCCAACATTATTTAGCAATGGATTTAAACCCGTATGAAGAAAGGAGGATGTATCCAAATATCTCCATTTCTTCTTCCAATTTCCTTGATTTTCTGGGCCTCATCTTTTGTCTTGGTGAGTGGTTTAGGAATTAGAAAGAATCTGTAATAGATTGGGTCAAGATGTAAGAGTGGGGAGAACAGACAGTGAAGCTGCAATTTATTGGTGACGCAACGATAGGGTGAATTCAGTTTCGTTTTGGCTTTATGCATTCTGAATGGTGCTGTAAACAGCTGGAAAGGGACACTTTAAAATAAGATGACCATAGCCAGAAACATGGTCTGATGCAGCCATTTGGGCACAGGCTTTGGATTCAAACAGACTCCTGGTTCTACCACTTTCCAGCCATATTAACTCAGACAAGTGTCTTTAACAGCCTCAGTTGCCTCATTTACAAAACGGGAGTAATAGTACTTTCCTCTTAGGAATACTTTGAAAATTACATGAAATTATGAATGTAAAGCAGCTCACATCATGCTGGGTACACAGTGAGTGCTTAATTGTTTGGGATTTATTTTTTATTGCATGCAATGTGAAAATAACACATCCACAGTAGTGGTTGCAGAACACTGACCACCTTGAGGTCACAGAGTTTGTTTTGTTATATCAGGTCCTTTTTCCTTTTATGTGTGTGAGATTATGGTGTATCAGTAAAAGAAATCACATGTGAGAAAGTGCTTAGGATAATGGCAGGATCATAAGTGTTCACTTGATTTGTAAACATCTGGTAAATGTTGTTGTTGTTAGGTGCTGTCGAGTCGGTTCCAACTCACAGTGACCCTACGTACAACAGAACGAAACACTGCCAGTCCTGCACTATCCTCATAATCATTGTTATGTTTCAGCCCATTATTGCAGCCACTGTGTCAGTCCATCTCGTTGAGGGTCTTCCTCTTTTTCACTGACCCTCTACTATACCAAGCATGATGTCCTTCTCCAGGGACTGATCCCTCCTGATAACATGTCCAAAATACATGAGATGTAGTCTCGCCATCCTTGCTTTGAAGGAGCATTCTGGTTGTACTTCTTCCAAGACAGATTTGTTCATTCTTTTGGCAGTTCTGGGAAATGGGAGTCCTGCAGTTTCATGGCAGTGAATATGCTAGAGAGCAATGAGACATTAATTTGCTTAGGAGTGCAAAGAGCAGCAAACCAGCTACCACTCTCCACTTCCCATTCCTAGGCAACGCTGGCTTTCCCCAGCTCCTTCCAGCTCGAGTCTCCTAAAGGTTCAGCTGATGACAGTTGTGCCTAGGGAAGGAACACCTGGGAAGGCTTAGCCCTATTCCATCCTGCCCCTGGTGAACCTCTTGCCCCATGCTTTGCACCCCCATTAAAGCCATCCCAAATCTTCCCAATGTGTTGGCTCAGTTTTCATGGTTGGCCTCATGCCCTGACTGGCATGGCTCTTCTCCAAGGAGGAAAGGGTCATGACTTCCTATCTTGCTCTTCAACCATTTACTTAGAAAGTTTGGGACCTGGAACCACAGAGCTGCTGATTGCCTAACTTCAAGCACCACTATTGCCTGTAAACTCCTGAAGTCCTGCTCATCCAATCAGAGCTTCTTGATAGCATCACATGCCCCAACTGTACATGGGACTCCTGTCCCGAATGGCAAGTCAGGGACCACAACCTGGACCCTGTTCTCTTCTTCTCCACTGATACTTACCAGCTCCCCAAGGCCAGTGGGCTCCTTCAGGGTCTCTCCCTCGTATTGAAGGCCAGCCTGCCAGACTGGAGGGTGGACTGGGGTCTACAGGTCTGGCAGGAGGCTGGGGGCAGGGGAAAGAGCAGATGGGAGGAGAAATCAGGAGCTCCTGGACCAGCCAAGGGGTATAAATCACATGGCTGCTGTGAAGCCTTTTAAATGTTTTGACAATCCCCAATCCATCAGAGCCTTTAATTGGGTTTTGACTGAGTTGTTCTATATGTAAATACCAGTTACTGGTGAGGTTGTTTATAGCCAAACTGTCTGTTTATGCAAATTGTGTTCCAAGATCACAGAGTTTTCATTGCAGGATAAAAACATTCCTTTTATTTAATGCCATAATTGCTTCCTCCTTGGGCTGGGGTTTGTTTTACACTTTGGCTTTTTTTTTTTTTTTTTTTTT
>NW_004444106.1:564779-573365 GCF_000243295.1 Trichechus manatus latirostris | reverse complement strand
CTGAGTTTTCCTGAAACAGAGTTGTATCCAAGTGTTTGTCTTCAATTCCACTGATCCTGTCTTCCACCGTTTCAAATCTGCTTCTGAGCCCTTCTACGACACCGTCCATTTCTGAAATCTTATTGTTTATCTTTTGGATTTCTAATTGTTGTTTTTGTATAATTTCTAAATGTTTGTGAATTTATTTTGGCATTTTGTTCTTGCATTATTTTCCTGAATTCTTCCAATTTTTGTCTGTATTTTCCATGAGTTTGTCTATTTTTTCCTCTTTTTTTCTGCTTTTTGCTTCAGCTCTTGGAGAATTCTGAGTATTAGAGATTTGAATTCCCTATCAGGTAGTTCTAGTGCCTTTTCCTCTACTGGAAAGTCATCTGTTGTTTTATTTTGGATGCATAGTGGAACCATCCTGTCCTGTCTTTGTAAATGTTTTGATATTGTCTGCTGTCGTCGGGGCATTCAGTAGTTATTTTTCTCGTTTGTTGATTGTAGATTTGTTTGTTTTGTCCCTTTTTTCTTTAATTTGGGTATGTCTGAGCAGGCGGAGTGTGTGTTCTTCTTTGTTTGCTCTTCTGTGGGCACAATACTTTTCACCTCCTTCTCCAGCTGGCAGGGTCAGATGCTCAGATATGGTATGGCAGGGCAGGTCTAGCTGAAGAGGGCTTACTGGGATGGGTTTTTTGTGGCACTTACTGCAGCCACCAGGGTGGGTCAGTAATCAGTGCAGGGCAGGTTCCAGTAGGCCGTGCCTGTGCTGCTTGGTTGTCTGATGTTAAGTGCACAGTGCGGGTAGGCAGGATGCAGTGGGGAGATTGTTATGTGTGGAGCTAAGATGCATATAGGAGAGGGGAGAGAGGAACAAGGGCCAAAAACATACAAACAAACGAAAAAGAATGCTAGGGGAGCTTGCCATTGGAGTGGAGAGATGAGAGACTATGGAATGGAGAAAAACAAAAAGGGGAAGGGTAAGAAAAAAAGAAAAGAAAAGAAAAGAATTAATAAATAAAAATCAGAAAGTTTAAAGAACAGCAAAGTTCCCGGGGATCCCACCAGTGTGGCTATGAGGTCTGGAAGTTGTTCTCAGGTGTTGCAGTACAGCCTGGCTAGAAGGCAGAGAGGTATACAATGCCAGGTATTCAGGGATCAGAAAGAGAAGGAAGATATAGAGAGACGAGAAACTGAGTAATGAAGAAAGACAAAAAGGGAAAAAGAGGGAAAAGAAAACAAAACAAATTTAAAAAAAAGAACAAGAAAATCCCCCCTAAAAAACAGGAAAAAAGGAAAAAAAAATCCAATGAAAAAAGAAATGTCCTTAGGGATCCCTCTGCACGTCTTTGCAAGCCAAGGGGGTAGTTTCGAAGCCACACAGCACCACCTGGCCAGAACGGGCTTCCAACTCAAGAAAAGGAAAAGAAAACCACCTAACAATTCAAAACAAACCAACAAACAAACGCCCCAGGATCCCACCAGCACAGCAGCCCAGACCAAGAAGCGGCTCCACACTCGAACGGAGCTCTGCAGCCCCTCATGAAGAAGGAAAGATGGTGCACAGAGCCAGGTATTTGAGCGAAAGGAGGGGGAGGTGGTGAGAGGTAAGGAAGAAATCAAAAGTGGAAAAAAGCAACACCAGCAGCCAACAAATGACAGTCAGAGAGGTGGCCTGTTCGGGTGTGTGGAATCCAAGCAGCCAGTGCTTCCTGGACAAGAGACTGTGGCTGTGGGAAGCACAGGAGGCGAAGTCGGGGTGAAGAACGGTGGGGGGTGGGAAAGCATATATCGTAAAAATTACCAGTTGTTTTGTCTCCCGCTGGAAGCTCCGTGAAGCTGCTTTCTCTTACCCCGTTTGCTGGTCTCTGATAGGAGTCCAAGATGGCAGATCCGTGCTGTGTTAGCTGATAGGAGACCTCTGCATGAATCTGTCCTCGCTCTCCATTCTCTGTCAGTTTTCTCACTCCATTTGGTGCTTGGCTGAGTTCTTTATCTCTTCAACTGATGTTTTAGGGTTTCAGGATTGTTGGTTTCTCTGTTCGGCTTAGTTTTTTGGATCTTTGCTGTGGAGGGACAGCGAGGTACTTCTGCCTAGAAGGCCATTTTGCCGGAAGTCCCACTTTAGCTTTTAAATACAGCAAAGCAATTTGGTAAGCTGGAGGAGAGGTGCTTGCTATCCAGCTGAGGCCTTGAGGCCTCCCAGAAAGGGGCTGGGGGGCCGGGGGCAGCACCTGAGTTGGCTGTTTGGGTTTCACAGGGTCAAGTAATGTGCTCTCAGCTGCCTCAGCCCACCTTCCGTCCCAAAATTGAGCCCCATCAAAGGATGGGGAGGTCTTTCCTGTCAAAGCTCCTGGCCCATGTTTGGGCAGTTCTGACTATTAGAAAGCTGTCCCTAAGAGTTATTTGGAATTTGCCTTCTTGAAACTTACCCTCCACTTCAATCTGGGCCTCATAGAATAATCTTCTCCCTTTGCCCTGTGACCTCCTTTCAGACAGTAATCATGCCCCTCAATCCTTCTCCTCTTCAGGATGGGCACCGCAGGTGTCTAGAGGTCTGATTTTGACCCATCCCTATCATGATGGACCAGAGGCTTCTGGACATGCTCCATTTTATCCATGTTTTTATGGGTATCAATCTTGAGCCTGGTTTTCACTTCATAGAACACCACTACCAAATCTCTAGGAAGGCCTCATGACCCAGGTTAGTGCTTGTCAAACTTTAGCATGCATAGATCATCTGAAGAGCTTGCTAAATCCCAGAATCCTGATTTAATTCCAAGAGATTCTGATCCAGTAGGTCTGGAGAAACCCCTGAATTTGCACTCCTAACAAGTTCTCAGGGGGTGCTGATACAGCTGGTACACAGGCCACACTTTGAGTGGCACTTCTCTAGGCCCTGTGTTCTGTCCACTTGCTCATATTGCAGTCCTATCTGTATCCTGGCAATTGAGATCCTCCATGATCTAACCACTCATATCCTTCCTAGGGAAGGAGAGCCCAGGATCATTCAGAAGGAGAGGGACTTTGCCCAAACTTCTAATTTGTGTTAATTCAGCCAGCTGCCCAGTGGCCAGTTCTACCCAGATGCCCCATGGCTTTCCAACTCAAATACTCAACACTGAATATATCTTCTTCCTCAGAATTTCTCTTCTTTCTGCCTAATATATTTTGCCCTCAAGATAAAATCTAGTATCTCTTATATGGCTTATATGATCAGGCACCCATCTTTCATGCCTCACCATGTTATCCCTGAACCCTAAACCTCAGCTCTACTGAATTTTTTTTTCTAAGATTTATCCCTGGCTTGCCAAATGGTGTTGAGGAATGAAATGTTGGATTGATGCCATGACAAATTCATTCATCTCGATATTATCAAGTGCACTGAATTAGCTCTGGTGATACAGCAGTGACCAGCACAGAGAAAGTCCCTGCCCTCATGCGACTTAGATTCTAATGGAGCTTACAAAGAACATCAGCTGTGGAGAGCCTTCTTCTGTAGGGACACAGTCAGCATGAGTTCAAGCTTTTTTCTTACCAAGGTCAGTCCCACCATTTTCCCCTCTTGCTCAGCAAACTGACCATCCTTCTGCGTCACAAAGAAAAATGCTGTCAGCAGGAAGAATTCCTCGTCTTCCTTTACTTCTATACCTGCAACCCACATTTTCTTCCTCCTCTCTCCTGCTTTCAGAGGGCAAGTGTGTAAGGTGAATCCACCTGTGTTTGGATACCAACTCCTCCTGTCCACCCAAAGATTCTTCTCTAGTTGTTAGGTGCCGTTGAGTCTGCCGCAGTTCAGAACAAAACATTGCTGTGTCCTACACCGTCTTCATGATCATTGTTAAGTTGTAGTCCATTGTTGTGGCTATTGTATCAATCCATCTCATTGAGGGTTTTCCTAGTTTGTGCTGTCTACTTTACCAAACATGATGTCCTTTTCTAGTGATTGGTCTTTCCTGATAGTGTGTCCAAAGTAAGCAAGACAAAGACTCTGCTGTAGAGACAGGACTTTATTTCCCCAGTCTATTTATCCTTTCCCTCTTTACTGTTTATCATCACCATTTCAACTTGCTCAAGTGTCTTTCCCACTTTAAAATAATAGTTTTATAACAACACTCCCAAAATTCCACACATTCCTTGAGCTCAGTGGTTCTTAAACAATACCACGCTAATATCACCTCAGAAGATTTAAAAAACAGATGCCTGGGTCACATCACTGAACAACAAGAACAGTGTTTGCAGTGGTGGTGGAGGCCAGGAATCAATATGTTTTCAAACCTACCCCAGGTAATTCTATAATCAGCCAGGATTGAAAATCACTGCTATCACCACTCCTCTTCCTGCTATAGAAAATCTTTTTAAACCTACCTCAAGATACTGTCTCCTTTTCCCCATCTTCTCACTGACTCCTCAGTCCATTGCCATCTAGCTTTTCTCCATCAATTCACTGAAATTGCTGCAAATAGTTAGTTCACTGATGACTCTCTGTTTCTAAATCTAGCTGACACTTATACTTCTCTTGCTTGACTCCTGGAGCATTTGATACCATTGGCTGCACCTTTCTGCTTGCAATGGCTTCTCTGAACCCCATGATACAGCCTCTGCTGATTCTCCTGCATTTGTTCCTTTCTCAGTCTCATTTATGGGCTTTCCTTCCTCCAGCCACCTTTTTGATACTGGTACTCCAGGCATTCCATCCTCTTCTCTCTCTGTACAGACTCTCCCTGGGTGAGTTAATCTATTATTTCCATCTCTATAATAATGGCTTCCTAACTTCAGTTCTACCTCAACCTTTTCCAAGCTCCAGATCCATCTCTCCCACTGCCTATTGTACGTATCATACTTCTTTCTAAATCAGATTCCCCTTTTATTCCCCACCTCCTTATATGGCACCATCAGGGTACCCAACCTTGAAACCTAGGAGTCATCATAGACTATTTCTCCATTTCTCCTTCACGTGCAATTGGTCGTTGAGTCAAATAATTCTATAGCCTAAATAGTTAACGAGTCTCTCTGCTCCTTTCCAACTCCACCATCATTGTGTAAGTTTGGGCTTTCATGATTTCTCTCTTGCATTGCTTTCTTAGTTGCATCTCTAGTCTCCCCAACATTAAGCCATTCTCCTTGCTGTCATCACAAAAATCTCTCTAAAATGCACATCTAACCATGCTTTTACTCCTGAAAGCCTACTTTTCAGTGAATCTGTAGCACAAAAGTTAAGATTCAAGTTCCTTAAACTGTGTGTGGTTGTTACAACAGGACAGTTACATAACTCACAGAAAAACACCAGTAGATAAAAGTACAGGATAGGTACTCCTTTAACGTAGGCAAATGCACATTTTTCTGCCCACAGGTGGATAACCAGAACAGGAGGCAGCATTAGGCCCAGGTGGAGGGGCCAACTTCCCTGACCTCGAAGTCCCATGAAGACATCTCACTACGCCAACAGGTCTTTTGAGAAGATCTCTTTTGCAGTTTTGTTTATTTTTATTCACTTTTCTTCCTTCCCAAGTAAGGTGGAGATGCTGGTTATGTGTATTTCTGCCCATCAGGTGCTGATAGCAGATAACAACCCCAGCACACTTTTTGGTGCTTCCTGCAAGGATGGCTGAATCCAAAGTCAATTTCCCAAAAGTCTCCCCACCCCAGGGCAGGTCCAGGTTATATGCCTTCCTAAAGTCCATGCCTGCAGCCTGGCTCCTGACTCTGCTTCTCTCTTCAGCCTCATTTCCTGATACCCTTCACCCGCCACCATACACTCCAGCCACACTGAAATAACCTGCAGTCGCACGAGCATATCATACTCTCTTCTGTCTCATTCTGTTTGCTGGCATGGGTTCTCATACCTGGAGACTAGGTATTTTCTACTTATCCCTCAAGGTTCCCTCAGACTGTAGTTGTCTACTAATACATCTTTGTTTATCACCAGGCTTGGAGGTCCTTAGAAGGTAAGAACCATGTCTACTCATATCTGTCTCCCCAGTGTCTAGTAGAAGGTCTGGCCAATCTTTGGCCTCACCAGATGTTTGTGGAATAAGTGATTTGATGGAATGAATGAATGAATAAGTGTCAAATGAGCTCATGGTTAGAGCAACCAAGGCTTTAAACTTCAATCAAGACAAAATTAGTTCCAAACCTTCTTCCTAGAGGTGTAGCCAGAATACCCTATCTGAAATGGTCACTCCTGTTTTGATCTTATCACCTTGGTGGCGCTTACTGCTTCCTGACATTGTCTTATTTACTTATGTGTGTGCATGCTATTACTCATCCCCTCCACTAGAATGTAAATCCACAAGGTCAGGGATCTTGCTCACAATTGTATCTCTAAGGTCTAGCTCAGTGCCTAACACACAATTGATGCCCAATACATGTTTGTTGAATGAATAAATGACCTCGCTTTGAAAATGGGCAGCCTGCAGAGGCTCGTGAACAATGAGCAGACTTGACAGAATAAAACACTGGGGAAAAAGGAACATTTTAGTACAAACAGCATGGCGGGGGCTGGCTTGCAGCAGGTTCAGACAACTTGAGGTAGAGGCTTTACAAAAGGAAATGGTCTGCAGCTATTTGTATAGCCACTTCTTGTTTGAAAACTTTGGAGGAAGAGGGGACTAGAGAGTCCGTTGTAAAAAATCTAGTGCATGGCTTGGTACCCAGCAACCGCTCATGACATTTTGCAGTGCCAATAAGAGAGGAAAGCAAACAATAATAATCACAGTAAACAACTCTTGAGTGCTTACTTGGCTAGACACTATTCTAACTGCTTCAGTGTGTTAATTCACTGATTCTTTGTAATGACCCTCCAAGGTACATACTATTATTAACTCCATTTTATAGGCAAGGAACAGAGTCCAGAGACCTTATCCAAGGTCACAGAGATAGAAAAGGGAAGACTTGAACTCTAGCCCCTGTGCTCTTAACCACCATGCTCACCAACAGATGCGTCCTCCATCAGATGTGACCTTGGTCCATCCTTCTGCCTCCTCCTGTCAGTGACCAATACCCTTACTTTCCAGTTCTCATCTTGTTTTGTTTAACACATTACTCATCATCCTCCTGCCACCTCATCCTCCTTTTGTATTTGGATCTCAACATTCTCCTTCTTGCCTCCAAGCTTTTGAAATTGCTATTACCACTGGCCTTAAACTGTGTTATGTTTCACCTGATGATGTTTTTATCAACATAGATTTTTATATAGAATATCTAGGATAACTTTATAAAAAATCACAACATATGGTAACATAAACCCTGTATTCCCGTATGGCAACGGTGGACTGATACTGAATTGTGGCTGAGCCACCAAAGATAGAACGAGCAGTCCCCACACTTCAGCACACTCCCCACCCCTCCCAATTGTATCACACCTAGGCTTCCTCACTAGTTTCTGTTACTTGCCTGCCCTCTGTAGACATCTGATGTTGTGAGTACTGCTTTATATCTAATGTAGCAACTGCGGCCAGCATGGACTAATGACATAAAGAACCTGACTGGGATCATAGCAGAAGGTCCTGGACAGAGTGGGAGAAAAATGTACAACAAAAAAATCAAATTCACAAAAAAGACTAGTCTTACTGGTCTGATAGAGATAGGAGGAACCCACCAGACTATGGCCCTAAGACACCCTTCTGACCTGGAACTGAAGCCATTGCTGGAGACCACCTTTCAGCCAAACAATAGACAGACCCATAAAATAAACAATAACACCCGAGAGGGATGGGCTCCTTAGAACAATCAATTATACGAGATCAGAAGGACAACATTTGCCCAAAAGCAAAGATGAGAAGGCAGGAAGGGGTAGAAAATCTGGATGAAAGAAAACAGGGAACCCAAGGTGGAGATGGGGAGAATGCTGGCACATTGAAAGGAATGCAATCAATGTCATGGAACACTTTATGTACAAACTGTCGAATAGGAAACAAATTTGCTCTGTAAACTTTCACCTAAAGCGCAATAAAAAATTAAAAAAAAAAACAACTCATTCTTGAATCTGCAAAAAAACAAACAACAACAACAAACCCCCCCAAAATATAAAGAAGATCATTTCCAAAAGGTTCCAGCTTTATGTAAGACCCCTGGGGCATTTGTAGGTCCCTTGGGGTCTCTGAGGAAATAAATTATCTGAGGATTTTGTTAAAATATAGAGTCTGATCCAGTAGGTCTGTGTGAGGCCTGAGAGTCTGCATTTCTAATGAGCTCCCAGTTGGTGCCAATGTGACCTTTCTTCTTTTTTTAACCTATTAAGATTTTTTTTTAAATCCTTGCTGTTTATTTTCCCCTCTTTTACTGTGAAACATATTTTAACAAGTAATTATAATTGCAGACACTCAGAAGTCCCAAGCTGAGCTCTGCAAGGGCCTTAGAGGTTACCTAGTGCAACAGAGAAGGGTCAGAGGCCCAGAGAGGACACATGATGTGCTCCAGGCCACACAGAAAGTCAGTAGCAGAGTCAGGCCTCCGGCTAGGTTCTTCGGTTCTCTCCCCACAAATCTCTGTACTGTAGGCTACAAACTGCAGGGTCAGAGAGAAAGCTGAGAACAGCAGCATCTGTCCCAGTGGTAGCTACAGAGGGATGCCTTCGTTAATGTCGTACAGCCATTCCTGCCC
>NW_004444106.1:547550-564679 GCF_000243295.1 Trichechus manatus latirostris | reverse complement strand
CCCCCCCCGCCCAGTTCATCAGGCAAGCCACAATTATCTCCGCATTTGGGACTGGGAGCAAACTGTCCGTATAGGCTCGTTAAGAAGTGATATTTAAAAGCTGGACTCAAGCTTCAGGTCATTTATAATCTTCTAAGTATTTAAGAGAGTATGTCTTAAGGCATCTGAAAATTACAGGGATATTTCATGGTCTCATTTTGGCGCATAGATCTGGTCGGCTAGACATGGTCCCGGTTGTGGGTGGATCTGTTTTGCCTAGGAAAAGCTGGGTATAAATAAAAGGCTGGAACATTCTGTAATTTAAATGCTGAGGGGTGAAGGACGGGGTTGGGTGCCAAAGTGCCTCATACACGTGCAATGCTAGTTCTGTAAGGAAACTAAGTCAAGGGCGGTAGGTCAGATCTGAGGCCACAGAGATAAAAATGATGGTGACGGCTGTGATGGGGGGCTCAGGACAGATCCAGGGACACAGCAGACGCAGGCACTAGGAGGGGTCTGGCTCAAGTGTCAGGGAAAAACAAGCGCTGGTCTTTTTCTTTGCTTTAAAAAAAATACGTTGATTTACATAACGCAGCCTTGATTTTAAAACCCCCAAGAAACCCCACCAGGTAATTCAGTGAAAATAATTCTCCCGCAGCATCTCGCCTCCAGCCTCCCAGTCTGTCAGTTCCTGCTCCCAGAGGCAACTGCCGCGTCTGGGTTTTTATGCACCTTTCAAGATATATTCCACATGTACATTTGTTTTACACCAGTGGAAGGATATTATAAACTCTATTCTACAACCATTTTTGCATGTATCAATATTTCATATATCTTGACTATCATTTCATATCACTACATAGAGATCTCCCTTATTATTTTAACAGCTGCATTGTGTTCTATTAACTGCCGACCATTTGGTTAGCAGCCAAACACTTACACACTACACCACCAGGGCTCCAAATGTGGCACTATAATTTATTTAGTCTGCCGTTTATGGATGGATTGTTATTTCCAGTTGTTGGCTCCCGTAAACAATTTCGCAAAGAATATCTTTCTACATCTGTCTCTACATCATCATGAATATATGTGTAGCAAGATTCTTAGAAGTGGAATGACTGGGTCAAGTGGGTATGTGTATTGCTCATCTTGATAGATATTGTAAAAATTGCCCTCCAGAGAGATCATATCACATTTATATTCTCACCAAAAATGTATGCTGGTGGCTTTTCTCCTACTCTTGCAAACAGTGTATTGCGATTTGGGGGCTTTTTAAAAAATTGAAGTATAACTTATAAACAATAGTACGCACAGACCTTAAGTGTACAGTTCAGTGGGTTTTGACAAAATTATACGCCCATGTAACCCACACCCCAATCAAGATGGAGATCCTTTTCATCCCTTCAGAAGGTTTTCTCATGCCCCTTTGCAGTCACTGTTGACCCCACCCCAAGAAGCAACCACTGTTCTGATTTTTATCACTGTAGATTAGTTTTGCCTGTTTTTGAACTGCATATACATCACATTCTGTCTTGTGTCTGACTTTTTTTGCTCGACATAGGTCTGCAAGATTCACACATGATGTTATCAGTAGTTTGTTCCTTTTTTTTTTTTTTTAAAGGAGTCCCTAGATGGTGCAAACATTTAACGCAATTGGTTGCTAACCAAGAGGTTGGAGTTTTGAGTCCACCCAGAGACACCTTTGAAGAAAGGCCTAGAGACCTACTTCCTTAAAATCAGCCTATGAAAAACTTATGGTGCGCAGTTCTCCTCTGGCACATATGGGGTCACCATGAGTCAGAGTTGACTTGATGGCAACTGGTTATATTCCTTTATATTGATGAATATTTCATTGTATTAATATAATGAGATTTGCTTATGCATTCTCCTCTGGATGGACACTCTAGTTGTTCTTGGTTTTGGGGCTACTATAAATAAAGCTGCCAAAAACATTCTTGAGCAAGTCTTTGGGTGGACATACGTTTTTATTTCTCTTGGGTAATTAACTCAGGAGTTGAATTTCTGGGTAGTGGGGTAGGTTTATGTTTAGCTTTATAAGAGACTGCCAAACTGTTTTCCAAGTTACCATTTTATATTCACCCAAAAACAATGTATGAGCGTTCTGGTTGTGCTTCATGTTCATGAATATTTAGTGTTGTCAGACTTTTAAGTTTTGATCATTCTATTGGGTGTGAGGTTTTATCTCATTATTTTAATGAGTACTTAATGTGTTTTAATATATATTTCCCTGATGACAGATGATGTTGAGCACGTTTTAATGTGCTTATTGGCCATTCATATATCTTCTTTTGTAAAATGTCAGTTCAAGTCTTTTGCCCATTTTTGTTGCTTGTTTGTCTTTTATTATTTATTCATAGGAGCTCTTACTATATTACGGATACTAGTTTTTTGTCAGAGATATATTTTCTCCTAGTCTGCAGTTTGCTTATTTTCTTAATGGTGTCATTTGATGAGCAAATGTTTTTAATTTTGATGAATTCCAGTTTATTTTCTTCTATGGTTAGTCCTTTTCCTGTCCTAAGAAATCTTTGCTGAAGTCATGAAATTATTCTCCCCTGTTTTCTTCTAGAATATTTATAGTTTTAGCTTTTAAGTTTAGGTCTATGATCTATCTTGAGTTAATTTTTGTGTATGGTATGAGGGAGAAGTCAAGGTTCGTTTATTCTATATCATTATCTAGTTGTTCCAACACTATTTGTTGAGATGTTTCTTTCTCCATTGAATGGCTTGGGTACCTTAAAAAAAAAAAAAAAAAAAAAAAACAATTGGTTACGTAAGTGTGGCTCTTTTTCTGGATTCTCTTTTATGGTGAACTTTATGTCAATGCTGTACTCTCTTGATTACTATGGCTTTATTGTGAGTTTTGAGGCCAGGTTGTGGAAGTCCCCCAATTTTGTTCTTTTTCAAGATTTTTTTTGGTATTCTAGGCCCTTTCATTTGCACACAAATTTTAGAATCAACTTATCAGTCTGTATAAATAATGCCACTAAGATTTTGATTAAGTTTGCACTGAAGCTATAGATGGATGTAGGAAGCCTATACATCTTAAGAAAATTAAGTCTTCCAATCCATGAACATAGTATATCTCTTCATTTATTAGGTCTTGTTTAATTTCACTAGCAATATGTTAGCAATATGTGATGTTTTTGTAATTTTTTAGCACAGATTTTTTGCATTTGTTGTTGTTAGTTGGCATATAGTCAGCTTCGACTCACAGTGACTTAGAACGAAGTGTTGTCCAGTCCTGTACCATCTTCATGATCTTTGATGTTTTTGAGCCCATTGCTCTGGCTATTGTGTCAATCCATCTTATTGAGTATTTCACTCATTTTTAAAATCATTTATTCTAGTTCTAAATATTTTATTTTTTTATGCTATCGTAAGTGATAGTTTTAATTCATTTTTCAATTTTTTGTTGGTAGTATTTGTTGTTTTTAGTTGCCATTGAGTTGATTCTGACTCATGGCTACCCTGTGTGTGCAGAATAGAACTGCTCCATAAGGTTTTCCAGGCTGTGAGATTTCAGAAGCAGATCATGGGGCCTGTCTTCTGAGGTGCTTCTGGGTGGGCTAGAACCACCAACCTTTTGGCTGGTAGTCAAGTGCTTAACCATTGGTAGTGTATAGAAATATAATTCATTTTTTATATTCAGCTTGTATTTTATGACTTTGATACATTTACATATTAGTTCTAGTAGTTTTTTTTCAGATTATTTTGGAATTTTTTAGATATACAATCATATCATCTGTGAATCAAGATAGTTTACTTCTTTTCCAATCTTCTTCCTCCCTCCCTCCTTTCCTCTCTCCCTTCTTCCTTCCCTCCCTCCCTTCTTTCTTTCCTTCTTTCCTTCCTTTTAACACACTGGAGGCTAGGGCCTTCGTACAATGTTGAATGAAAATGGTATAAGTGGACATCCTTTCCATGTTCCCAATCATAGGGGGGAATCCACTCAATATTTATTGACAAACTTCTGAGTTTTGTCAACTGATAAGTGCAAAATAGTATCTCGTTTTAAAAAATAAACCAAAAAACTATTGCGCTAAACCTAGCATACTTTCATACATTTAAAAGCCATTTGGATTTCTTTTTCAGTGAATTGCCTCCATAAACTTCTTCTGTACCGCAGAGAAAATTTGCAGTTCCTATCTTTTACTGAAAACTGTGAGAGCCAGAATTTGATGGGACTGCCTTGTTTTTCCAGGTCTTATAGGTTTTCTGCCTTTGACAAGGTACAGTCTTACCACTTTTCTCATTTTAGTGTAATATATTTGAGTTTTCCTTCTCTGACAGGTTTCTGCCTTACACAGGTTCTGGCTTTCGCAGGTTTTACTGTATATGTTTTCTCACTCTGTCCCTGGGCTATAAGCACCGTGTGGGCAGACTCTAAGTCTGATTCCTCCATAGTGTAGCTCACAGTAACTTAAAAATGCTGACAGGTGAATGCATGTTCAAGTTTAGATTTTTGAATTGAATTTTTGTTTAAATCAGGACTCACCTGTGGTCTTGGTCTCTCTGTCTTTGTTACTATGAGTGATCATTTTATAGTATGTTGGCTTCCTGGAAAGCATTAGGCTGTAGTAGAAATAGTAATAAAGGCAGACCAACCAGTTACTAATTTCTGCTCCCACCTTTGAGCTTACTCTGAGTCAGGCGTGGAGGTAATTGCACATTGGATACTTTATCATTCAAGAGGTAGCCCAGTGTACTGATGCCTCAGGTTCTAGTACACGGTCTACCTTTTCCTAGATGTATGTCTTTGGGAAAGTTACTTAATTTCCTTTGCCTTCAGTTTACTTCTCTGTGAACTGGAGATGATAACAATAGTATTTAACTCACAGTATTGTTATGAGGATTAAGTAAACGAATGCCTGTAAAACACTTATCACAGGGCCTGATAGTAAGTGCCCCATATATTTTTTAAAAATTTATCTCATTTAATTCTCTTAGCAACCTGTGGTGTCCAGACTGTAATTATTTTCATTTTATGAATGAAAACACTGAGATGCAGTGAGGTTAAACAATTTGCTCAAGCCACTCAGCTAGTAAGTAATTCAATCAGGGTTTGAACCTAAGAAATCTTTTTTTTCAGAGTTTTTACTTGTAACCACTACACTATACTCCTTGTGAGGTTATTATTATGTTCATTACAGAGGTGAGGAAACTAAGGTAGAGAGAGATTAAGTGACTAGTTCAAGGTTCGTAAGAATCAGGAGCAGGATTTTAGTCATTCTTCCTGACTCCATAGCCCATACTTTCAGCCTCATATGACATTGCCCCTTCTAACTAACTTGTCTCTCTAGGGTTAAATCTTGGCTCTGCCTCTTCCTAGTTGTGTGGCCTCAGATAGGTTATATAACTTCTTTGAGCCTCTATCTCTCCATTTGTTTAAAAAAAATTAAAACATTAGAGATAATAATTGAAAACAAGTGAGGACCATACAAATCAAAACCCACAGAGGCTATTCTTTTCAGAGCTTGCTATAAGAGACTCAGCCACCATTACTTGTATTTGACAGAGACTCAAAGGCTCTTGGAGAGTAATGGGAAAACTTTACAGTGTAGTGAAAAAAGAGGAAGGCTTCGGCTATGTTTTGATTGGACATTGTTGGATGGGGAAACTGGAGGCCACTAACTGGAAGGATTCTAAATGACTGCTTTGGGGCACCATATTGGGCTTTCTCTGGTTGGTCCTGAGTTGGAAGCAATGGCAAAAAAGAAAGAAGTTGGCAGTTGTTGACAAAGTTCTGACTGTCCTGGGTCAATTTGCTGCTGAAATTGTGGTTTGGCTTGAGGAGCTGGTTGCTGCAGAGGTTGTAGGTCAGAGTTATATTGTCATAAATTGTCTTGTTATTGTCTGTTTATATCCAGCTCTCCCAACAATAGTTACCTTTTGGGGCTGTTACGATGAATTGCGTAAAATGCCTAGCATAGAACCTAGCACATAGCAGGTGCTCAGCAATTGCTCAGCAAATGTAATAGAATTTGAATCCAATCTGCCACCTTAGGGGAGGATTTTCATACTGACAGAACAAAGGGAGCTTTGTTTTCAGATGTGACAGTGCTCCCTGGGATAGCGTGGGGTAAAGCCTGCCAGGGAGGATACACCTTGCCTGGCTCCAGTGATACCTCCCAGAGAGATTCATGGTCTCCCGGGAAGATCAGGGCTCCAGCAAACCTTTGCCTAAAGCTATAATTCTCAACCCTGGCTGCATATTAGAATCACCTGGGGACTCTTAAAAAGTACTGATGTATGATTCTGAGGCAATTGCTTGACAGTGGGGCCTGAGCATTTTTAAAAGCTCTTAAGGATATTTTAATATGCAACCATGGTAGAGAACTACTGATTAAAAACGTTAACTAATTTTATTATTTTCCGAACAGTCATCTATTGCACCTTACTGCATGCCCAGGCCAGTGTTAGGCCTGGAGATAAAAGAACATCGTTCATTCATCCACCAGAGTTTAATGCCAGTGGGATGCTTAGACCTGGGCAGAGTTTTCTAGGAGCAGTGTGAGTGGTGAACTCTCCTTCTGTGGCATGCACTGGCTAAGGGCTTACATGCTTTGGGGTTAGATAGTCATGGGTACCAGTATATTTCTGTCCTTTCATATTTGTGTGATCTTGGGTAAATACTCTGTGGCTTGCTTGTCACATGACTTAGACAAAACCCAAGCTTCTAAGAGCCTCAGTTTCCTTGTCTATAAAATGGGATATGGTATATATCAGCTAGGAAAACAGAAAGCACCTTAGGTATTTCAAACAGAAAGTATTTATTTTAGGTAATTGGTTGTGCAGATGTTAGAAGGCCAAAAGAGTAATAAAGGGGAGGCTGAAGTATCCCAAACATTAGAAATGTAGGAAGCTGCATCTGACTCCCGGTGCTGGGAAACAAAGGGGAAGAGATATTATTACAGAATTCAGGAGCGCATAGGATAGTCCAAGCTTAAGTGCTTGGCCCTCAGTGGGAGGTGCTCCACAGGTGGCGCTCAGGTCTCTGGGGGTGCCACATGGCTGGTGCTGCAAGTGCCAGAGAAGCTGAAGGCTAGAGTCTTGGCTGTCCTCTATTAGAGAGATGCTGACAGAAGCTAGGTAGGAGAGAGTACCTTTTCTACTGCTCCTATCTAATCTTCCAATCTTTCACCAATACCTCCTGCTGGTGGACCCTATCAGGGAGCCAGGCAGCAAGGAATGCTGGGAAATGTAGTATACAGACATCCAGCCCTATAATCACAGAGTATAACAGAAGTTGGCAAACTATGGCCCATAGGCCAAATCTGGCCCTCTGCCTGTTTTTGTGTGGCCCAGTTTCAAGGAATGGTTTTTACATTTTTAATGGTTGGAAAAGTTCAAAAGAAGAATAATATTTTGTGATATATGAAAATTATATGAAATTCAAATTTCAGTGTCCATAAGTTTCAGCCACATCTGTTTGTTTATGTTGTTTATGGTTGCTTTGGGCTGCAGTTACAGAGTTGAACAATTGTGATAGAGACTATCTGGCTGGCAAAGCCTAAAATATTAACTGTCTCTCCCTTTACAGAAAAAAGTGTGCTGGTCCTTGGGGTGTAGTATAGAGAGTGTTTTGGGGGCTGAGAGACAATGGGTAGGTTACCAGCACCAAACCCGTTGCTGTCGAGTCAATTCCAATCCACAGCGACCCTATAGGACAGAGTAGAACTGCCCCATGGGATTTCCAAAGCTGTAAATTTTTTCAGAAGCAGACTGCCACATCTTCATTCCATCTTACTTCCATGGCTAGTGGGTTTGAACCACTGACCTTCTAGTTAGCAGCCAAGAGTTTAACCACTGCGTCACCAGGGCTCCCAATTACCAGCACAGGGGATGATAATCGTCCCTTATAGGGCTGAAATGAGGAATGAATGGGTTAATGTGTGTAAGTGCTTATTATACCCTTTAGGATATAGCAAGGACCATAAACCACTACTAGTTCCTATGGTGTATCAGAAACTGGGCTAGATTTTTGGGTTCCTGAGATGAATGAGGCACAGCTATGACCTCACTATACTATACATATGAACTTTGCTGGATGGAATACACAGGAATCAAATTTACTACATCTGTGGAAAGAGATGATGGAGAAGCTCAATATCCTCAGTCAGAACAAGGCCAGGGGCCAACTGCAGAACAAACCATCAATCGCTCATATACAAGTTCAAGGTGAAGCTGAAGAAAATTTAAACAAGTTCATGAGAGCCAAAATATGACCTTGGGTATATCCTATCTGAATTTAGAGACCATCTGAAGGATAGATTTGATGCATTGAACATTAATGACCAAAGACCAGATGAGTTGTGAGATGACATCAAGGACATCATACATGAAGAAAGCTAAAGGTCATTTAAAAGACAGGAAACAAAGAAAAGACCAGAAGCGACTCTAAAACTTGCTCTGGAACATAAAGCAGCTAAAGTGAATGGCAGAAATGAAAGTAAAAGAGCTGAACAGAAGATTTCAAAGGGTAGCTTGAGAAGACTAAAGTAGTAGAATGACATGTGCAAAGACCTGGAGTTAGAAAACCAAAAGGGAAGAACACGTTCGGCATTTCTCAAGCTGAAAGAACTGAAGAAAAAATTCAAGCGAGTTGCAATATTGAACGATTCTATGGGCAAAATATTGAACGACACAGGAAGCATCAAAAGAAGATGGAAGGAATACACAGAATCACTGTACCAAAATGAACTGGTTGATGTTTAACCATTTCAGGAGGTAGCTTACGATCAAGAACTGATGGTATTGAAGAAAGTCCAATCTGCACGAAGGCATTGGTGAAAAACTAGTCTTCAGAAATTGAAAGAATACCAATTGAGATGTTTCAACAAATGGATGAAGTGCTGTAGGTGCTCACTCATCTATACCAAGAAATCTGGAAGAGAGCTACCTGGCTAACCGACTGGAAGAGATCCATATTTGTGCTCATTTCAAAGAAAAGTGATTCAACAGAAAGATAAAGCAGAAATTATCGAACAGTATCATTAATATCATATGCAAGTAAAATTTTACTGAAGATCATTCCAAAGCGATTGCAGTAGTACACTAACAGGGAACTGCCAGAAACTCAAGCTGGATTCAGAAGAGGACATGGAATGAGGGATATCATTGCTGATGTCAGGTGGCTCTTGGCTGAAAGCAAAGAATACCAGAAAGATGTTTACCTGTGTTTTACTGACTGCAAAGGCATTCAACTGTGTGGATCATAACAAATTATGGGTAATATTGTGAAGAATGGGAATTCCGGAACACTTACTTGTGCACATGAAGAACTTATACATAGACCAAGAGGCAGTCATTAGAACAGAACGAGGGATAATGTGTGGTTTAAAATCAAGAAAAGTGTGTGTCAATGTTGTATCCTTTTACTATACTTATTCAATCTGTATGCTGAGCAAATACCCCTTGAAGCCGGACTGTATGAAGAAGGAGAGGACATCAGGGTTGAAGGAAAACTCATTAACAACTTGTAATATGCCGATGGCACACCCTCGCTAGTGGAAAGCTAAGAGGACTTGAAGCACTTACTGATGAAGATCAAAGACTAAAGCCTTCAGTATGGATTGCACGTCAGCGTAAAGAAAACGAAAATCCTCACAGCTAGACCAATAAGCAACATCATGATAAATGGAGAAAATATCAAGTTGTCAAGGATTTCATTTTACTTGGATCCACAATCAATGCCCATGGAAGCAGCAGTCAAGAAATCAAAAATGTATTGCATTGGGCAAATCTTCTGCAAAAGATCTCTTTAAAGTGTTAAAAAACAAAAATGTCACTTTAAGGACTAAAGTGCATCTGACCCAAGCCATAGTATTTTCAATCGCCTCATATGCATGTGAAAGCTGGACAATGAATAAGGAAGACTGAATAAGTATTGATGTCTTTGAATTATGGTGTTGGTCAAGAATATTGAATATGCTGTGGACTGCCAGAAGAAGGAATAAATCTGTCTCGGAAGAAGTACAGCTAGAGTGCTCCTTAGAAACAAGCATGGAAAGACTTTGTCTCTCATACCTTGGACATGTTATCAGGAGGGACCAGTACCTGGAGAAGGACGTCATGCTTGGTAAAGTAGAAGGTCAGCGAAAGGGAGGAAGCCCCTTGACAAGATGGATTGACACAGTGGCTGCAACAATGGGCTCAAGCATAGTAACGATTGTGAGGGTGGGGCAGGTCCAGGCAGTGTTTTGTTCTGTTGTACATAGGGTTGTTATGAGTCAGAACCAACTCAACTGCACCTGACGATGACAACATGACCTCAAGGAGATACCAGTCTGGTAGTGGTGATAGATCCGATTGGATGTTCCTGCTGGAATAGGCTGTAGGAGAGGGGTCACAAAGAAAGATCCCAGGCATTTCCTGTACTGGAATTGAGATGTGGTGCCACTGTACCATGGACCTTCCAAGAGATTGCTAGTGTAATTATTTGCCCAGGACTCTGTCTTTCCCACCAAACTGGGAGGCTATCTCCATATCTTCAGAGCTTAGACTGATACAGTGTTGACAGTAGGCATCGATGTATGTTTGCTGGATGACGGAATGAACAGAATAGGATTGAGCAATGTTACATCCAGAAGACACCTTCTCATGTAGTCCTGTCTCTTCAAATGGAGAAACTGATGTTCAAAGAGCTTATGTAGCTTGCCCAAGTTCACACTGGAAGGAGCAAGTGGGTAAGGCTCTTGTTGTTGTTGAAGGCTGTAGTCTTTGGTCTTTATCAGTAAGTAGTTCAAGTCCTCTTCACTTTCAGCAAGCAAGGTTGTATCATCTACATATCACAGGTTGTCCACGAGTCTTCCTCCAATCCTGATGCCATGTTCTTCTTCATATAGAACAGCTTCTTGGATTATTTGCTAAGCATACAGATTGAATAAGTATGATGAAAGGATACAACCCTGATGAACATCTTTCCTGATTTTAAACTATGCAGTATCCACTTTTGGTCCCTATAATTCTAATACCTAGGGCCTCTCAGAGGTAGGGAGAGTTTTAGGCCATGGTCATATTTGAGGCTACTGAGTTTTTTTGTTTTTGTTTTTAAATAAAGAAATATTCTTGAGTTGGATTACCAGAATTGTTGTATATTTTAATGAGGTAATGTTTTGAACAGACAAAAAGCACAGTAAAATATAAGTATACTATTCACAAGATAATTATAGGATTTATTTAAAATATCAAACACGTGGTGTGTTATAGATGCATAGTCTCGTATTGGGACACAAGTTGTTTTTTATTTTTTATTCTGTTAAAGTTGTTGAGACTATACACAGCCAAACATATACCAATTCAACTGTTTCTACATGTACAATTCAGTGACATTGATTACATTCTTCAAGTTGTGCAGCCGTTCTCACCCTCCTTTTCTGAGTTGTTCTTCCCTCATTAACATAAACTCACTGCCCCCTAAGGTTCCTATCTAATCTTTTGAGTTGCTGCTGTCTCTTTGATTCCAGATAGATAGTTCTTAAAATAGCATAATGCTCAAGGCAGACACTTCCTACTAGTTTAGCTAAACTATTGTTTGGTTTTAAGAAGACTTCAGGGGCTACTTTTTGTTTAAGTTTTAAAGATTATTTCTGGGCAGTAGTTTCAGGGGGTACATCAAGCCCCCATGGCTCAAGAAAGTCTGGAGTCCAAGAGAATTTGAAATTCTGTTCTGCATTGGGACACAAGTTTAAAACTATGGAATGAGTGTTTTGCTTTTAACCTTGCGGTATATCCCTGTGATCATACAGATAGCCTCATTTGGAGATGACATCAAATGTGTAAATTGGAGCCTCTTTGGGAATGTGAAGCCAGGCCATCTACCCACCCCTGTCCTGCCCATAAACACACACACATACACACACAAGAAATCTGCTATACTCAGTGATAGGTTCCATATTTGACTTGTCCAAGCCAGGGCAGGCGTTGAGACTCTGGACTTCATGCTCCCATCACCCATTTAATGTTTGGATTGTTTCTAAGGGGTGTGCTTGTCAATCTGGGCCTGCTTCAGGCCTGGTAGCCTATATGCCTCTGTGCAAAATAGAAAAAGATGCCCCGACTGGGTGAATGAATTAGAAAACCGGGTCCCATATAGTTGGACAAATAGTGTCCTGTATGGTTAGATGGATGGATTAGAGAAAAACATGTCTTAGGGCAGACATAGCCCCATACCAACGTGCATGATGTGGTAGGCAGAGATGAGTCAAGAATTTTAGACACCACTCACTTCCTTCAAATGGGAGCTTTGTGCAGCATACAACTTATGGGGCAACCCTGTCCTGCCTGCATCAGGCCTTTCCCCAGTGTCTACTGATATGTACTCATGAGCCTATATTCTCAGTTCTTCTACCCTCTCCAAAATATCCCCTGGAGTCTAGCTGGGTGGGAGAGATGATGTATTTACAGCTTGGTGTTTGAGACAGATCCAGTGGTAAAAGAGATCCTAAATCTTTCTGCTGTTGGGCTGCACACACTAATCATTTTCCATTCCTGGGGCTGGTGGCTGGTATTGCTCTAAGTAGCTGGCTGTCACGGCCTTGCATACATATTCCTGTTGTCAGCATTAATAAGGCACAATTGCCTGGGGCCTTGTTACCCACCAATTAAACTTTGGATTTTATTGTGCAACCTCGAGGATGCTTTATGGTCAGAAGCGTTTGGTAGTTAAATACGACTAATATTCATTGCTCCCTCATGGGCGCTTCACATCCTGCTCCATTCACAGTGTGATTAAGGAATTAATTGATTTGGATGAGACTGGCACATGATCTTGACAATAAAATGACAACTCCTTTATTAAGCTGTGGATGCAGTAAGTTTGCTGCTGCACTCAAGGCTGGTTAGTGATGGCTCACCACTGAGCATTTGGGACCAGGTCCAGAGCACAGTGATGCTTGGCTTTGGCCAGAGAAATGTGTAGATGCTAGAATAGGCTTCAGAGCTCAGCTCTCCTTCTTTCCAACTTTCTCCTTCCTTCCCTCTCTTCTTCTCTTCCTCCCTCCCTTTTTCTCTCGTCCTTCCTTTCTTCCTCCTTCTCTCTCTTCTGCCTTTCCTTCTTCCCTCTCTTTCTTTCTCCTCTCTAATTTATTTTTTCCCGCTTCCAATTTCCTAACACTCTTTCTCCTTCCTTCCTTTGTTTCTTCCTTCCCTTCTTTGCATCCTTTCATTCATGCTTTCTCATAATTTTCTCTTTCCTCATCTTCTGTCCTCTTTCTTTCCCTTTTCCAACTTTCTACCTAACATTCTCCCTTCCTCCATCCTTCTCTTCTCACCCTTCTATTTATCCTTGCCTCTCATTAATTTATTTTCTTCATTTTTTCCTTATTTTATTTCACCCTTTTTACCCCTCTCTCTGTTTCTCTCCCACCTTTCCTTCTCCCTCTTCCTTGAAATTTTAAGTCACCCATTTGCATCCTCTGCCTTAACATCCCAGGAAACCTTTATCTTTCATGACTCTGCCTTGTCAGTCTGACCTGCTCTTTTGGTTGAGCTCATTTGGTTTCTTGGAACAGAGGTGCATTCAAGCCAGCTCACTAAAGAGGGGTATTAAAAACACAGATGCATATAAAAAGTAAAGAAAAATATCCAAATCGGGAAAGAAATAAAGCTATCCCTATTCACAGATGACATGATCCTATATATAGAAAATCCCAAGGAATCCACAAGAAAGCCACTAGGACTAATAAATGAATTTGGCAAAGTTGGAGGGTAAAAAATCAACACACAAAAATCGGTTGGATTTCTATACACCAGTGATGAGCAATCTGAAAAGGAAATTAAAAAAAAAATCAGTTTACAATAACATCTAAAAGAATAAAATATCTAGGGATAAATTTAACCAGGAAGGTGAAATATGTGTACACTGACAATTAGAAAACAGTTCTGAAAGACATTTAGGAAGACCTAAATAAATGGCAAGACTTTCTACATTGCTAAGATTTCAGTACTACCCAAAGTGATCTATAGACTCAATGAAATCCCTATCAGAATTCCAACATCCTTCTTTGCAGAAATGGAAAAGCCAATCCTCAAATTTATATGGAACTGCAAGGGGTCCCAAATCTTGAAAAAGTAGAACAAACTAGAAGGACACATACTTCCTGATTTCAAAATATGCTATAAAGCTACAGTAATCAAAAACAGTCTGTTACTAGTATAATGAAAGCACGTAGACTGATGGAATAGAATTGAAAGTTCAGAAATAAACCCATACATCTATGGCCAGTTGATCTTTTACAAGGCTGCTAAGTCTGTCTGGTGGGGAAAGAATTCTCTTCAATGAATGGTGCTGCAATAACTGGATCTTCACATGCAAAAGAATGAAGTTGGACCCATACCTCACACCATATACAAAATTTAACTCAAAATGGATCAAAGACCTAAACGTAAGAACTAAAACCTTAAAAACACTTAGAACAAAACGCAGGAGTAATGCTTTGGGACTTAGTTTCAACAATAAATTCTTAGATATGACACTAAAACCATGAGCAACAAAAGACAAAATAGATAAATTGTACTTTATAAAAATTAAAAACTTTTGTGCATTAAAAGACTTCATCAAGAAAGTGAAGAGATAACCTACAGAATGGGAGAAAATATTTGGGAATCATATATCTGATAAGGATTTAATATCCCGAATATATGAAGAACTCTTACAACTCTAGAACAAAAAGACAAAAAACCCAATAAAAAAATAGCACAGAACTTGAATAGGCTATTTTTCCAAAGAAGATGTACAAATGGCCAATAAGCACATGAAAAAATGCTCAACATCATTAGTCATTAGGAAAATGCAAATGAAAACTACAATGAGATAACACATCACCCCCACTAGGATGGGTAGTATCAGAAGAAGAGAAAATAACAAGTGTTGGTAAAATAAGAAGTGTTGGTGGAGAAATTGTAACCCTCATCCATTGCTGGTACAACTGTAAAATGGTGCAGTCACTGTGAAAAAGGTTGGTGGTTCCTCAAAAATGTAAACATAGAATTACCATATGACTCAGCAATTCCACCACTAGGTATATATCTAAAGGAAATTAAACCAGGAACTCAAACAGATACTTGTACACCAGTGTTCATTGCAGCATTAGTCACAATAGCCAAAAGGTAGAAACAACCCAAGTGTCCATCAACAGATGAGTGGATAAATAAATGTGGCACATTGATAAATGGATTATCATTCAGCCATAAAGAGAAACAAAGTTCTGAACTCTGAAAACATTATGCTAAGTGAAAGGTCAGAAACAAAAGGACAATTGAATGATCTCACTTACATGGAATATCCAGAATAGATGAAGGCGTAGAGACTAAAGTTTATTAGTAGTTACCAGAGGTGGTTGGGAGGGGGAAATGGGGTCTTAAAAGCTTGCTGTCTCTATAACGTGACAGCACACTCCTCCTTTCCACCCCTGATTTCCCTTGTTCCTTCAACCAGCTCCTGACCCTCTCTGCCTTCTCGTCTCGCCTCCGGACAGGAGCTGCCTATTTAGTCTCATGTATCTACTTGAGCTAAGAGTCATACTCTTAACGAGTATCATTTTTTGTCCCATAGTCCAGTCTAATCTTTGTCTGAAGAATTGGCCTCAGGAACGGTTTTAGTTTTGGGCTAACAGAGAGTCCGGGGACCATGTCTTTGGGCTTCCTCCAGTCTCAGTCAAACCATTAAGTCTGGTCTTTTTACTAGAATTTGAGTTCTGCACCCTACTTTTCTCCTGCTCTGTCAGGGACTTTCTTTCTGTTATGTTCTGTGTCAGGGCTGTCATTGGTGGTAGCTAGGCATCATCTAGTTCTTCTGGTCTCTGGCTAATAGAGTCTCTGGTTTATGTGGCCCTCTCTGTCTCTTGGGCTAATATTTTCCTTGTGTCTTTGGTGTTCTTCATTCTCCCTTGCTCCAGGTGGGTTGGGACCAATTGATGTATCTTAGATAGCCACTGCATAGCTTTTAAGACCCCAGACACCACTCACCAAAGTGGGATACAAAACATTTTCTTAATAAACTGTTATGAAAATTCACCTCGATGTCCCCTAAAACCATGGTCCTCAGACCCCCACCCCTGCTACTCTGTCCCTCGAACTGTTGGGTTGTATGCAGGAAACTTTTTAGCTTTTGGTTTAATCCAGTTCTTCTGACTTCCCCTGTATAGTGTGTTGTCCTTCCCTTCACCTAAGATAATTCTTGTCTACTATCTAGTTAGTGAATACTCCTCTCCCTCCCTCCCCACCCTCATAACCATCAAAGAATATTTTCTTCTGTGTTTAAACCTTTTCTTGAGTTCTTATGATAGTGGTCTTATACAATATTTGTCCTTTTTCTACTGACTAAATTCACTCAGCATAATGCCTTCCAGATTCCTCCATGTCATAAGATGTTTCACAGATTCATCATTGTTCTTTATCATTGCATAGTATTCTGTTGTAAGAATATACCATAATTTGTTTATCCGTTCATCCGTTGATGGGCATCTAGGTTGTTTCCATCTTTTTGCTATAGTGAACGGTGCGGCAATGAACATAGGTGTGCATATATCTATTCATGTGACGGCTCTTATTTCTCTAGGATTTATTCCAAGGAGTGGGATTGCTGGATCGTATGTACTTCTATTTCTAGCTTTTTAAGGAAGTGCCGAATCGATTTCCAAAGTGGTTGTACCATTTTACATTCTCACCAACAGTGTATAAGTGTTCCAGTCTCTCCACAACCTTTCCAACATTTATTATTTTGTGTTTTTTTGATTAATGCTAGCCTTATTGGGGTGAGATGTTATTTCCTTGTAGTTTTGATTTGCATTTCTCTAATGGCTAATGATCGTGAGCATTTACTCATGTATCTGCAGCCGTGCGAATGTCTTCTTTGGTGAAGTGCCTGTTCAGATCCTTCACTCATTTTTTCACTGGTTTCTGTCTTTTTGTTGCTGAGGTTTTGCAGTATCTAGTAGATTTTAGAGATTAGATGCTGATCGGATTTGTTGTAGCCAAAGATTTTTTCCCAGTCTGTAGGTTGTCTTTTTATTCTTTTGGTAAAGTCTTCTGATGAGCATAAGTGTTTGATTTTTAGGAGCTCCCAGTTATCTAGTCTCTCTTCTGGTGTTTGTGCATTGTTACTTATGGTTTGTATTCTGTTTATG